>NC_056729.1:1298799270-1298909558 GCF_019279795.1 Protopterus annectens
GAACCCAACCCTTTTTTATGTCTTGTAACACCTCAAGGCAAACAGCTCCACTATCACTCAAGCTAATGATTTAAATATTTCCCAAGACAGAAATAAAATATACTGGAGGAACAAATATATTGGTCATTGTTTAAACCATCTCTGTAACAGATTGTCTTTTCATATAAAACAGAATGATGCTCTTGCATTTTTAAGGCCAGTCTTGATTATTGAATGGGAATCTGCAAATCATTCCTGGCCTGACCATATATGTCCTTCTGTAAATGGAAAGCTGGCTACTAGCAAGGTATATATCGTCCCTGACCCTACTTGTCCTGTAATTCCTATGTTCTTATGACCCTAAGAGTCTTTCCTTGATATTACATAGAATTTTGGCCGGGTTGATGGACCAAAAATTGTCTGTGCCTGAAGTGCCCCCCCACACCTTTGTGAACTGGTACCCCTATACTCTATTGCAATGAGTCAGGGAAGTGTGCATATACTATCATATTGTTTAACATGTTTGATAGCGGGTTAGTTATGTTTTCTTGATTCTGTGTAGGAAATCATCATGCATGTTATGCACACTGGCATATTTGCTTGCATGTTGTGAAGACTCCAAAAAATTACCATCAAAGTTATTTGGTGTATCCTGTAGGAAGTGGGTCATTGCATTGGTTATTGATAACATATTACAGTCACAACTTTTCCTCTTTGAGTTTTCTAATTTGAATAAAAATTATTGATATCATGTTGAGCTGATACATTAATCTGACAGATTTTATAAGAAAAGTAAACACTTTGTGTGCTTTATTTCATGCATGTTTGTTTCTATTACAATGATAATTTTGAAAGCAAATACTTTTTCTGTTATATATCTTATTAATTTTTCATTTCACCAAATTTGTTTTGTTGAATTGACATCTATACATGTGTCTTATTGCTATTTGTTCATAAGTACAGGAGTATAGTCATGTCATAGAATTCACTGCTAGCATCCTGAGTAGACTTATTTGGGTTTTAGAGGATGGCAATCCTTATTTTCATAAGTATATCACTTACTGCGTTATCTTTTCAACTGGCATTGTATAAGACAGAAGCTTTATTAAGGCTTGATTTGGACTTTACTCCTTGATTTAAGGTGATGATTGCATTCATTCATTCATTTACACATTCATTCACACATTCACTCATTGTCTGATAACTTACTGGGGAACCAGGGCATATGACTGTGAAGAAATTGTGAATGGAGTACCATGCCACTGCAGGATGATCACACACACACACACACACACACACACACACACACACACACACACACACACACACACACACACACACACACACACACACACTCTTTCACATATGCACAGACATACACATGTGGCACATATATTTATAAGACAGCAGTGCTAACTGTTCCACCATTGTACTGCCCATAATGATATCATATGTATTAATTACAGAAAACACAATCAAGGGTGGTGAGTAAAAAGATCCTAGGATTGCCAGAATATCTAAGATATTGACACCATAAGTGGATTTCTCCTATTTTGTCCAAGTTGTTTGACGCATATAGTATAAACTGGCTAAAATATTACACTTTTATACATCAGCACTGAGTTCTCATGTAGTACATTATTTTGCATTATACAACAACCCCCCATTAATATTCAAAAATGTGCACGCTGATTGGTCAGCGTGCACATTGTAAATCTGAGCTATAGTAATGGAAAAAGATCCGGTCGCCCAGACTTTTTCCATTACTATAACTCTTTTTTTACAGCAACGGAGAACGCAAGATCTCCGTTGCTTCACACTGTCTCGCTATGTTAAACGAGTTTCTCAGGAGATTCTCCATTGCTTTTTTTAAAGCTGTCTCGCTATGTTAAACTCCTTTAACATAGTGAGACAGTTTGTAAAAATCAAAGGAGATCTTGCTTACTCCGTTGCTTTTTTCAAAACTGTCTCGCTATGTTAAATGGGTTTAACATAGCGAGACAGCTTTAAAAAAAGCAACTGAGATTCTCCGATGCTTTTTTTAAAGCTGTCTAGCTATGTTAAACCCATTTAACATAGCAAAACAGTTTGTAAAAAGCAACGGAGATCTTGCTTTTTCCATTGCTTTTGCCCACAGCTCTGATGTACTGCATGGGCATACGCATGCGCAGTACATCAGAACTGCCACAGAATACCAGACAGCTGCAGAAGGGCAGCAAGGAGGCATTATACAATGCCATTATTTAAGAAAAGTAATTATTTTTTTTCTTAAATAATGTCATTGTATAATAGCAATAACCCACTTCTGGGTGTGGGTAATGCTGGATTTACCCACGGTTGGCTTTATTTGGCCACTCGGGCTTTGCCCTCATGACCAAACCACACCAACCGTGGATAAATCCAGCATTACCCACACCCAGGCGTGGGTTATTGCTATAATATATAGCGTGCAGCTTAGGTGTAGACTGTAGCTGTCATTGATGACTTTTTTTTGTGGTTGCATGGTTTACTGTATTATGCATTGCTATAGTCACCTGACTGATATAATTTCTAGCACAAATATGCCCTTCATGCCCTTCATGCAGGATGTTTTGTAAGTCAGTACTGCTCAGTGTTATAAAATGCTGATCGCTCACCTAGTCCTACTGCTAAAACCAATTCACAGCCTGCACTAATGTTGAATTAGCTATTCTTAAAACACATACCACAAAATAGTGTCAGCTGACAATTTTTTTTTTTTGAATTAACAGCTTAAGTAAGCTGTTTCAGCTGTAAAGTGTTATGGACTTAGATGCATAAAGCTAAGACCACCTTTGGGTTTATATAAGAAAATGACAATCAAACATGCCTAGGCCTAATTAGTCCCTACAAAACTACAAAACAAATACCGAATAATGCAAAAACAGTCCACAAAAATGCGTAAAATTCAGAACTATAAAACCAGTCATAATGCATAGGATTAGAGGAAGAATATCAGTATATGGAATGTGTTGTTTGTTACTAGACTGGCTCTACTACCAAAAAAGGGCCTCCTGAGTGTCATTGATCAAGATTTGGACTTCCAAGCAATGGGAGCCTACTGTTATGGGTGGCCTGACTTGTTTTATAAATTATGAAAAATTGTGCATCAGGTCACTTCAGCAGGTCCTTTCAACTCAGGTGCCCCTGAAAACCTCATTCTAGGTCCTACACTATTCACACGTTTTATAAATAACATTGCAAACTCAATCTCCAGAGCTACCCTCTTACTTTACTCTGATGGCATCCTCTAGAAACATTCATACACTACTATACAGAAATATATTTAATATGCAATTATTTTGTCAAAAGCAAAACTTCATATGAAAGCTACCAGTTTATCAGCAGTTATGTTTTTTGGTATCCAAGAAAGGAAATAATTCTGTTAACATCACACATATAAACAAAAACAAAATACATCAGTGTCAAACTTAGTGCCACTTAGAACTTTATCTTAACACCTCCTGTACATTTTCCCTCCACCCTAAACACATTACTAAAACGTCCTAAAACAACCAAAAACCTGCATCCAACCATTTAACTCTGGAATCTTGGGCACCTTTAGCAAAATATATGTTAATTTTAAGGATAGATTATGGTCTCCTTCATATATCTTTAATATTCACAAAAGCACTACCTTATTTGAAGATACAGTAAATGAGATCTGCCATTGTCGAAAGTTATAACCAAAACAAGAACACTGTGGGAAACTCATCTACTTGCCACAGGATACACTGAATGTTTTTGCAGATAAATGTTTTGAAGTCTTAAAAAATCAAGTGTCTTCCACTTAACTGACAGAGTTACTTCTCTCCTTGCTTATTTAGAAAATGTTTAGTCAGTATCTATATCTAAAGCTTACTTAGCATATTAAATTATGCATAAAATTTTCTTCTTATAAGCTTAGAGACTAGGCAGATAACATGATGATTAGTGAGACTTTAATGAAAAAAAAAAAAAAAAAAAACTAATGGAGAAAATGTTTTGAAAAATTAGCCCCAGCCAACTGTAGTTTGTAATAATATTAGGAATGAAGGTAACTATATTGTCTTTGAGTAGAAACCTAAAAGTTACCTCAAGGATGTACACAAATTTAAGTGCACAGAGACATCATGGGTTGGCAGTTATACTCTGACCTCTGACTCCCCAACCCCATCACTGCCTAACGTCATAACATCCGAAAATATTACTTAGATACTCTGCCTATCTGTAAACCAAACATCTTAACATTTTACAGCAAGAAATCTGGACAAACAATAAATAGTGGTGGGACAAAGGCCCCAAAATAGGTACATTTTTAAATATTGCTCTTACAAACTTAGAAAGTTGATAACAGGCTTTGCATTAAAAACTCACAGGAGGATGGTAAAAACCACTGACACCACTGGAACCAAACAGCACTGCTGCTAACAGTCATAAATGAAGTGAGTCACAATCAGGAAATGTAGCTAAAAGATTTAATAACAAATATCCACAGTTGGGGCATTTTGGTGTTTTATTAGGTTCTAGTTTGAGGCTTTGCATTAGCATGAATTTTCTGAAGGGTATGACATCCGAAACTCAAATGTCTGTCATTATTTTTTGGCTTTAATGTTCAAGTATTTGTCAATGATTTGACAGAAAAAACACAATTTTATGAAAAACAGAACAAAAATATAAAGCAAAAATCTGGACAATCTGTGAAAATCTGTACAACTGAGAGGTATGCTGCTGACCTTTCAAATGCTTTTGTTCTAAATATGTATTCAAATTAGGATATTGCAATGCTTCTACAAATACAGGATATGTTGCATGGACTCACTTGATATCAGATTTTAATACTACTGCTTTTATTCTGCATTCTAATGCAAATCTGGGTTTAAATTATATATTTCAATAGCATGTGCTAATGAACATGCTAGTACTGACTTTAGGCCTTGTAAAACATTTCACACTGCATAAAGTGCTATCACTGAATCTGATAAGATGATAATAATAGCCTGTTTTTGCTAATCTCTCAATAATTTATTTTTAAGGTGTAATATTTTTAGAGTGTCATACAAGTACTGCAAATGCTGCCTTTTGTTTTTGCAAAACCTTCATCACTTATAGAATATTACCATTCAACTCTATATATTTGCACTGCCACTGGCCTAGGCTAAGGCTGAAAAGGTTACTCAGATCAGTCCAGGTACTGGTTAAAACATGAAAATAAATAAATATTTATATTTTATATACACCCTTCTGACTGGTAAAAGAAATCACATCATTGATGCAAAACATTTTATAATACTGTGCGTTATTTGTACGTACATTGGTGTATGTGTGTGTGTGTGTATGTGTGTGTATGAGTGTGTGTGTGTGTTTTGTGTATGTGTGTGTGTGTGTGTGTGTGTGTGTGTGTGTGTGTGTGTGTGTGTGTGTGTGTGTGTGTGTGCGTGTGAGTGTGTGCGTGTGTGCGTGCGCGTGTGTGTGTGTGTGTGTGTGTGTGTGTGTGTGTGTGTGTGTGTGTGCGTGTTTTTTTACATCCATCTACAGCTACATGTATAAATACAGATATATATAAAGGGAGAGAAGGACAGAGAGCGAGCGAGAGTGTATGTGTGTATAGATATGTCTTATAATGAACCATCTTCAGTCCCGTAATGTTGAATTCTGTTTGTTTTTATTTTATTTTAGTTTAGTTAATTTGTTTACTAGGGTAGTACACTAATCACTATAACACAGGCACAGTCTGGGTGAAAAGATTTGCAAAAAAGAAAACAGAATAAATGTACAAATACAAAATAATCATAGAAGGTAGATAATCTCACAGACTATTGATACAATATGTAAATAATACAAGCAGAGTAGAAAATCAAATGTGAATTAATATGAGAGGAAAGTAGCAGCTGAGAACAGAAGGTCAAAGTAGAAGTGATGCAGGTGAGACCTGTACTCCTACTCTATATATTGCTCTGTCAAGCTAGAATCTCTTGGGCTACCAAATATTTAAAATAAAGAATAAAGAATATTGGAGTGCTACAGTTCATAGTTGGTTTAATTACTGTTTTCTGGTTACATCTAGTTACATCCATAAAATAACTTTAAGGTTAAATGATAACAAATAAATCACTTTGATAAGCTTAAATGTAAAACACTGAAGATGAAATATCTAAAGCACAAATTGCATTACAAATCCCCACAAAACATTCCCCCGGATTTACTAAACTTCCATGCAGGACTAGTCTAGTCCTGCACAGAAGTGGCCGCTTAGGAGCAGGACAGCAGCATGCCATGCATATTAATGAAGGCACGCTGCCCGACCTCCTAGGCATACACGGAGAGTGTACGAGTGCAGGGGGCATGTCTGAGAGCAGAGCTCTCAGGATAAACATGCCCCTGCAAAGTAGAACAGCAGAAAATGGAAATAAATGAGCGGGGCCACTCATAGGTGTCCGCATATCCCTACCAATAGTCCCCCATGTGTACAACAGCAACAATACATATAAATAAACCGAAGAAAACCCGTTATATTTTTCTTAAATCCAAGTACAGCTAACCGTAGGTGTGCTCATCGTTTAACTATGGTTAAAGCAGCTTAAAAGGCTGAAGAGGATAACAAGGAATATATATGCAAATGAAACAACACAGCAATAGTGCAGTGGGCAGGGCAGCCGGCTAATGAACAGGCATTTCTGGTTTGAGACCTACTAAAGCACATCCCCTTCTCCACGTTAAATATGTATATGAACATTTTTTTCTCATATATTTGCTGTATAACCTACTAAATAACATTTAAATGTGAACTGGACTACTGTATTAATAAGGCACTAGTAAGCAGGTTTAAGCACAAATAAGCAGTAGTAAGCATATATAACCACTAGTAAGCATGATTAAGTGTGTTTGCGTGGGGGTAAGCATTATCTGCACAGATTAAGCAACTAACTGAGTGGTAGAAACGGTAACCGGAAGTTAGCAGTGCTTAGCTCCGTGCAAACCCGTGCACACCCGTGTACAACTGCTTTAATGTGCTGTAATCACTCTGTACCCAATGGCCCATATTTTGCCCAGCAACAAAATAAACAGCTTCTGCAAGGCTCGAACTCAGGACCCTGTACACTATAGTCACAGTAGTTAAGAACTAAGCCATCATAGCAATATCTGTGAAAGAGGTATCAGCAAACTAATCCTCACCACAGGAAAATCAAACCAAACATGTGAACTGAATCTATGAACAGTGTGATGTTGTATAACCTGCTACATAACATAAATATGTGAACTGGAGTACTGCAGTAAGCATAGATATGAGGTGTTATTGTAATAAAGTGTAGAAGTCCCCAGGACCCCATACAGTGTATGCACATATGAATCATGGATACCAGACACATTTCTAACCTGTAATAAATAATAGATCACTGCCAAAAGGCAAATTAAATGCTAATTAACTATTAAGCAATGCTAACCACTGTGCAGCTCAACTTAGTGTAAGCAATGTGTAGGGCAGCCAAATCAATCTGCCTAGTGGTATACCTCTTTAAGTAGTGCCAACCCTAGGTAAGCAGGTGTGCCCATAGCTTAGCCTATTCAAAACCAGCAAATCATGGAAAAGTGTGGGAAACTGGCCGTATTTAAACCCCACAGGCAGGAATACTACCCATAACTGGTTGTAGCTTCCTACTGCAGGCAGAATGGCTGGAGTGGGTGAAGGCACTAAATTTAGAGCGCAGCGCTGGGGCATCCAGGAGTCAACAATCATGGTATGGTTCCTGGTAAAACACCATGAGGAGAGACTACTGCAGGGCCAGTACCAGGGCTCGCAGTATAAAACTGAGGCCTGGGACAGTCTCGCCTGTGACCTCACCAGTGCCACAGGTATCCCCTGGACTGGTGAGCAGGTCAGGCACAACCATGCTGACCTGAAGCGATGGAGGGGGGATGTACTGGAACAGTGGATCCAGGAACCTTGTCAGATGCCTAATGCCCCAGTACTAAGTAGGTAATAATTGCCTAGCTTGTGTATACTATGGATAGGTATGGCTAAATATCACTGTATTTCTCTGACAGTGGCAGATGAGTGGGCTGTGAACCAGCAAGCCCATGATGCTAGGTTGCAAATGCAGCGTCGCGAGGGAGGTTAGTAATTATTCTGTATGTACTGTCATAACAAATAAATATAAGAGCCTGAGAAAGTGTTGTACCAGTAGAAATAAAGGTGTACTATTCTGTGAATAAAGGTATAACCCCTGGAATGCCTCTGTTTACTCTTCTTTCATATGTTGTTGAACTGTTGCATACTATTAATAGTACTGTTGTATTAAGCAGTGTTACCCACACTGTGGTATGCAGATAAAATGAGTAGGAAGGTCTGTATAACAATGTTGGAAGTGCCAAGAGGTCAGTCATA
Source organism: Protopterus annectens (assembly GCF_019279795.1). Lineage (NCBI taxonomy): Eukaryota > Metazoa > Chordata > Ceratodontiformes > Protopteridae > Protopterus > Protopterus annectens. Next base: position 1,298,807,633 of record NC_056729.1, read on the forward strand.
TTGTACAAGTGAGGGAGACTTAGAGAGAAAACATTAGAAAGCTTCACATCAATTCCCTGATAGCACAGTGTACTGTGATGTTAACTGTCAGTTTTATGTCACACACAGCAAGGGTTTGAATCCCGGGAGTGCTAGTAAGTTGTATGCATAATCATACCCCACATCTGTACAGATTTTATTACAATGTTCAAATAGAAAGCTGTATGCATAATTACACCCAACAGTACAGAATTTGCTAGAATGTTCAGATAGAAAGTCGTATGCATATTCATACCCCTCAACTGTTCCAGTCTGTCCAGCATGTCCCGATAAATGGCCCACATCACCAGCCTGGTACCCTGTTCCCCTGAAAAATCAGTGTGATGATCCAAAAAATGTACGCAGCCATTAATGACATATAACTGATAGACATGTACATAGTCAGAGAATGTATATGAAAACAAACCTGTCATTCCAGCATCTCACCCAAAATGTATGAGAGCAATTCTCAACATATGTTGCATTAACACCTGCATCTTGTCACACCTGTTTGTAAGACACAGGTCACGTATATAATAATCTATAAACATACCATTGTACAATATAAGGCCATTGGGTAGTGTAATAATACATGTAAGGGACAGATCACTGCAGTGACTAAAAATGTAGTGAAAACTACAAGGATATATTAGTTGTTAATTGAACTCTTTCTCTCTCACCCCTACCATATGTGCAAAAATAACCCAATGACACACCTCAATTGGTATGTGACACTCCAGACTTTTGTTGGGACATATGTCCTATTGGTTTATAAATATTCACATTTGCTTCTATGTATGTGCCATGTTAAAATACCCCCATATTGGTGGTCTGTTGCCATCAATGAAACCTGCATGCTGTTGTAATGGCCACTGTTGTTCCATATATGCATGTGTTCTGCTTGCTCTGCAACTGTTTTACAGCTGGTGTGTTGGGTTAATGGGTATACCTATGCATGCTGTTATAACTAATCCTGAAATCTGTCTGTAAACTGCAACACCATAGCTCATATGGGAAGGTCGGTCCCAGAGGACCAACCTGTCTCACCTCAGCTGGCCATGGCACCGGGCACCAGCATGTCTGGGGCCCAGTCTGCGACCTCCTCCTCTGTAGGCCCTGTACCATCTTTGGGTGGAACCGCCACATGGGATGGGGCTTGCCCCCCTGGGAGTGGGGGCAGAGAGGAGCCAGTCACCCATCGTCAGGTCCAGGCTGTGGTGTGTAGGGAGATCGATAGGGCTTTTCGAGATGAGCTACGCCAGCTTGAGGGCCAAGTGGTGCAATTAGAGGGTGAGCCTGCCCCTCCTACACAGCCCCTAGTATGGCCACCTTTGGGACCGTGAAGGTGCTGTGGTGACTGCCCATGGGTAAGGACCTCAGTCCCACTGTTTCCATTTGGGGGCTCATGGGCTTGTAACTTCCAAAAACCCCTCCCCGTCCAATGTGTTTACCCCCCACATGTGTCATATACCACCCCTGTATGTGTCTTGTGTGTCTTGTCTATTAACCTATCAAACCTACCTCCCCAAATATACCTACTACCCCTCCCCAACATCCCACTCTCACCTGAAAAAAAGGGCAATCTGTTCCCACAAAAAAAACTTGTCTCATACATAGCTGTCCATTTCACACGTGTCCACTGGACACATGTAATCTGGTCTAATTGGCATCACAAAGAATTTATGTTGTCCTCACCCCACTCCCAGGGGTTTGAGTGTTCAAATCTACCTCCAAATTCAGTGTATATGCACAGCTGTTGGTGTAGAAAAATGGGCAGCTATGGACCTTCCCTACACCCTTCCTGCACATGCCTACCTATTTTCCCTACTGTCTTTCCCTCTCTGTGCCCCTTTTTCTCCACTTTTCTATCTTTTAAAGAAATGAGCATGGGACTAAGTGGCAGTATGCACTTTTAAGCAGCAGTAAGTGGGTTTAAGCCTGTTTGCGCAGGGGTAAGCAATGCCTACACAGGTTAAGCAATATCACAGCTAACTGAGTGTAAGACACTGTAACCGGAAGTTGTCAGTGCTTACCTCCGTGCAAACCCACACAAACCCACTTACAACTGCTTTAAAGTGCCTTAATCACTCAGTATCCAACCACTGGTATTCTGCACCACCAACAAAATAAACAGCTCCTACAAGGTTAAGGAGCCTGCACATCACAGACAAAGGGATTTACCACTATGCCATAACAGATAAAAATAAATTTGATGTTTTCAGAGACATATCATCCAGTCCAGTCATGCAACAGCACAGGGAATGTATACCTACAGCTAAATGGACGTGTGTGTGCAAATATATTACCATCTAAACGGATACAACATATCTATAGATTTAGTTTTATATATATATATATATATATATATATATATATATATATATATATATATATAAATATCCACAGATATATACATATATATACAAATATATGAACAGATATACATGCAAATGCTGACAACTGCACATACATATGTCAATATCGATACATTCACATATACACAGCAAGTTACACATATGTGTGCAGATAAATGTCCCCATAGGTATATACGGACATAGTTAGAAATATATAAGCAACTATATACACCCACAGAGGTATATATGACCAGACATCTGCAGATAGCAATGGTAGATTAACAGACACATATATGTCCACATGCACCATGAAAGGCCTTGACAGGCCCCAAACAATATACGTCACATACGAATTGGCATACCCCTCAAAACACATCCGCCCTGCAAAACACTACCAAACTCAATGTAATGTACATGTGTCATTGAAATAGGGATTTAAATTAGCCCTCAGTCATGTTTCACATGTTGACATCACATCCCCCTCTCCCACACCCACTAAGCGGCCCGAGCAGTACAGGCCCGTCCAACCAAGGCCATCCCCAACCCATACATTCATTACCCACAGTTCCGCTTCCTCCCACCCGCTGCACACACGCAGCCACCATCTCAACCCTGGTTACCAGCCCGTAGCTACCACACCACCACACATTGCACCCCCTCCACACCCCCCCCCCCTTGGGACCCATCCCTTATGTTGTCTCGACCAAAGTATCCTAGGTCTGGCACATGCTGTAGTCCATGCACATAGCCATGGGTACCTATGTAACTCTGGGTGTAGACGAAAGTTGTATACTCAGTGTTCAGGCTGTCCCACATGGGACGAATGATTACCTGGTACTAACAATAGATTTCATGTGTGACTCTGTGTACACTAATGGATTTAGTTGTAGGTATCGCAAAGCATACATGGCAGACAAGGTTGGCCGGTATGCACATGAAACAGTACCCAGCAATAGCAGGCAACATGACAGGATATGTAGCTAAATATGTAGACGTATGTGTGTGTATATATACCCATAACTACATGGAGATATATCTCTCCCTCTCTGTAGTACAAATGTATACATACATAGACAGACATATATATAAATACCCATATATATATATATATATATATATATATATATACACATACATACACCCATACATCCACATGTCGTTTTATATATATATATATATATATATATATATATGTGTGTGTGTGTGTGTGTGTGTGTGTGTGTAAATATACACAGATATATAGCTAGGATATGATACAGCAGTTAAAAATTACATATGTTCACAGGCTGTGCCAATGGGGGTGAGGGGCCCAATCAACAAACGTGTAACACGTAGCATCAACCCCCCCACCCCCTCAGCTAGACAGGTGAAACATACAAACACACAATAAAAGTAAACAAGCTACTGCTTCCCAGATTGCAGGCAGAATACTACCAGTGGGAGAGACCCGCCAAGTCTAATCTTGAAACAAAGACAAGAACGTCCCTTGCGGGACAACCCAAAAATGTTATGGCTATTCGGGTTTCCAGATAACCTACAGCAGGGCATGCATGTTCCCAGACTACAAGGTTGGGGAAGCCTGATGATCCATGGGGCGAGACTATGTACATGATGGGTCTTGTGGAGAGTGGGCAGTGTGTAGTGGTGTGTTTAGACCCAACCTGCACCCAGAGTAAGGAAGAGTGCTGAAGAGGAGGTGCGGGGGGGGGGACTATGGGTATGAAATTATGGGCCTAGGCATGCAGGTGTTGGCTGGAGTGGTTCTATGTGGACTGCCCCAGGGATGTAAGCAATAGTGTGCATTGGGCAGAGCCGACGTGTAATGAACAGCCACGCCTGGTATGAGTCCTACTGCAGCAAAGTCTAGTTTACATGGCAAAGGGTGGTATAACCAGATGTGTTGTTGCAAACTCACTAAATGACACTAAAGAACACATGGTCACAACAACCCACTGTAGGCATGTAAGCCGAACTAATTGGCATCATAAGGTATTATTGTTGTCCTCACCCCCACCCAGTGGTGTGAGTGTCCACACCTACCCCCAAATGCAGGGTATATACACAGCTGTCACTGTAGAAGAAATGGCCAGCTGTGGACCTTCCTGTCAGCCTTCCTGAACATCCCTGGACATGCCCCCTACTATCAGGCCCTCTGTATGGCCCAATAACACCACTTACCTTTCGAGCCCTATTTCATTACTAGTAATGTTCACAGTCGCAAGTAGGTGACATCCTCCACACAATTATATTGGCAGAATCTGGAACCCCCAACCCACATGTATTACTGCAGCTGTCCTACACGACACATGAAAATAACACATGAAGGGAAATCTCAAGCACACTTGGATCACTACCTGCTCACCACCTGGTGAAGGCCACCCCACACAACTAACACTCCATACCCCTACACCAACTAGTGACACCAACACCTCCTGTCCTGCCTTGCATACAAATCCCAACATTCTACAAACTTGCACTACTGCTCCCCCTCCAATCAATCCAACGGCCTATTATACAGTTAAAATGCCCCCCCTCCACCTTCCTACCTACACCTTCACTATTCACATCTAATCTACAACACAGGTATGGCATAACTAAACCTAACCCGAATACCTGAGTGTAACCTATCCAGAACTGCTAAACTGGAATCCCACTTCACCTTATACTGACCTTCGTCAACAGTCATACCTGACATAAGATGCCATAACCGGAGGTCAGCAAGTCTGAGCCTCGCGCAAACCAGTGCATACCCACCTATACTTCCCCCACAGTGCCTTAGGCATTCTGTAGCCAACAGCTCTCGTCGTGCCCAGTAACAAAATAATCAGCAATCCCAGGTTCCACACCCACCCCCACCCACCCTGCACACTATAGTCCAAGTGAGTTACCATGAAAGCATGGCAGATATACAGTCAGCTGCTGTTTCACAAACATATCATCCAGCACGGTCAGTCAACAGTATAGGAAATGTATGTAAGTATGTAGATTAATACCAGCAAACATGTGCGCATTGCTCAATCACAGTATTCCGGGCAGTCTTTGAGTATCAATGAACAGTGCTTGTCCACACATACTGTGAGAACAGTAGTCTTGCATAATTCTGAAGAGAGGAATGAAAAACGGTGCACGCCGTGGGGGCGTGCTTCATCCGTGGAACCAGGAGATGAAGCTGGTCCAGGTATGTGAGCAAACTACTGCTTCTCAATCCCCTGGCAGGATACTACCAGTGGGAAAAACAGTGTAGACCAGCAAAGTCTACTCATGACACAACAAGAGGTCTGTCCCTGGTAGGACAAACCAGACTTTGTGTGTCACAAAGATGTTTCCACCAGTATCAGAGGAGGACCAAGGGAAGGCTCGAACATACGTGGACAAAACGGATGAAGAGCCTGCAGAAGGTTGAGCCGAGACAGTAAAATGAAGGAGTATTGAGAAGTGCAGAGAGGGAAATGTGTGGAGGTGTGGTATGGCAGGGCTAGCAACTGGAGAATGGATGGATGCTGTGTACGTGGAGCTTGGGGGCCAGGGAAAGGGAGCATGGGTATGACATTAAGGTTGAAATATGCAAATGAAGCAGAACAGCAATAGTGTAGTGGGCAGAGCATCCGCCTAAGGTGCACGCATTCCCTGTTCGAGTCCCACTGCAGCACATTCTATTTTCCATGTGAAATCTGTATATCAACATTGTTGTGCTGTATAACCTACTAAATGACATTTATACTTGAACAGGAATACTGCATTAAATGCACAGTAAATATTGTGGGAAGAAATATCCAGGGAATTGTTATGGCTAGGCTTGCATAGGCCCTAGGGCCAATAGCCTAGTACCAACCTATGAACCTATGAACCTATGAACATGTGAAGTGTCAGTGTCATAATGAATAAGGCACTAGTAAGAAGGTGTAAGCACAAATAAGCAGTAGTAAGCATAAATAAGCAGTAGTTTGACGGAGATGAAAAGTCTGAAACATGAACGTGTCAGCACGAGTGACTGACTTCAGTCCTAAGACCATCAATGTCAATTGCCAAGAGAATGAGGTACAGGATAAATATATAAGATGAACATGCATGGAAATATGGACAGATATATATCTGTAAATGTAGATAGATAGACAGCTATAAGTATACATATGTGTATGTGTGACTCACAAATAAGCATATAACAGCACTCGTACCTAGATAGATAAATATGTCCAGTGTATATATCTATATATATATATGTATATATATATATATATATATATATATATATATATATATATATATATATATATATATATATATATATATATATATATATATACACACACATATACATACACATATACATACACATAGATATATGCATATACATATCTAGATCTATATCAATGTCCCTATCTATCTCTCTATATATGGCGTTTCACATATATAATTATGCAGATATATATATATATATATATATATATATATATATATATATATATATATATATATATATATATATATATATATATATATATATATATATATATATATATTTATACAGATAGACATGTGTATAACATTTGCACATGTGAACAAACTCCTGGTCCAATCAGTACAACATACCAGACCATAAGCACAGTTAATGGGGGGTGTGGGTCATGAATGAGTTACTGCTATGTAACCCCCCCAGTCCTAACGGATATGCTGTGCAATCCACTATCCAGCACATGCAGTACATGACATCAGGACCCTCAACAACACAGCTACAATGCTCCAACAGTAATCCAAGTCACCTGTACATGTCAGGGCAATATCTGTAACATATCATGCAGAAAAGTCAGTCTACCGTAGGGAATGTACAATGTGGAAGAGGTACACTACAACGATACAGATATTCACACACATCTGTACATTGACAAGTATGTTCAGGTATATATACATATATATATATATATATATATATATATATATATATATATATATATATATATATATATATATATATATATATATATAAACACTGGACATATTTGTCTATCTAGGTATGAGTGCTGTTATATTATAGGTGACTCTACTGTCAGACACACTGACGTCCCACTCACCAGGCTGAACAAGGAGAAGGTCATGGTGAATTGCGTGTCGGGCACTAGAATCTGCCAAAGAACACAAGCACTCAGGTCTCTCCAAAGCAAGTACAAATATGACTCAGTCATTGTCCATGCTGGTGTGAATGACCTGAGAGTTACCTCCCTGGACTACATGAAAAGAGACATAGAGGAGCTCTCTGATCATGTAGCCCAGGCCGGTATGACCCTGACCTTGAGTAGCATCTTACCCTCACCAAGAATGATGCCACAGTATAAAGACAAAACGGTCAATTTTAACAATTGGCTAAAGTATTGGTGTCATTCAAAGGGGATCCAGTGTCTGTCAGCCTGGGATGACATGCTCGACAAGTCACGTTGCTTCGCTAGGGATGGCTTGCACCTGTCACCCCTGGGCTTTCGGATACTGGCAAAGGCTCTTGCTACCCCCATAGTGACTTTTTTATGCAAGGCTCAAAACACAAACCCACCTCCATAGACAACACAAGGAAAAAGAAACTAAGGGTAATGCTACTCAACGCCAGAAGTCTAAAGCTCAAGATGCACGCACTTGAAGCTCTCCTTAGTAAGGAGAATATTGATATCTGTGCAGTAACAGAAACCTGGTTCAAGGGTCCCGAGAGCACCCCAGCACTACCAGGTTATACCTCATACCATGCTTTTCGGCCCCAAAACTCAGACCGAACCACAAAAAGAGGGGGAGTATCCATATTCATCAAAGATACCCACACCTCCAGGTTAGTGGCACTGCATGAAGCATCGGAGACCATCCATGTGCAACTAACAGTGGGCAAAACTGCCTTTCAGTTTGTAGCCTGCTACAGACCACCCTCCCAAACTCACGAACCTCACTCGGCTTTCCTGAGAACACTGGAGAATATGAAGGTCTCTCTAAACACCATTATATTGGGTGACTTCAACTACCCAAACATAGACTGGGAGCATTACTCAAGCCCTAACAACCTAGCCCAAAGGTTCCTAGAATTTATAAACTCAAATGCTATGGAACAACTAGTCACCACTCCCACAAGAGGGGAAAACATACTGGACCTGATCATCACCAACATGGGGACTCTATGCTCCACACCAGAGGTATACCCCTCATTGGTAAGATTGGACCATAAATTAATCTCACTGGACATCCACATCCCGACCCCAACCCCAGCCCAGAAAACCACAGTGAAAAACTTCTCAAAAGCTAATTTCACACTTTTCAAAACTGAGGTGAAATCCTTCAAAGCCCCCAGGCCAGTGGAAACTACGGCCCAAACTGCAGAATCTTTTATAAACGCATTCTATAGACACCTTCAGGAATGCATGGATCATGCAATCCCAAATAAAACCAAGACCCAATCCTTCAAAGGCAGGCATCCTGTCTGGTGGACCCCAGCCATAAATAAGCTATACAACAGAATGAGGAAGCTACTACATGATAGAACAAAATCCCTAAAAGGGAAGGCATCTCTGATCACTACTAGCAAAAAACTACGGTCCCTCATAAAATCATCCAAGGCCAGCTTCGAGAAAAAAATTGCACAGGACAGTAAAGATAATCACAAGGCCTTCTTTACTTATGTTGGGGACCTGGGTGGCATCTCCCAGATATGTTCGGAGTTAGTCCAAAATGACAAAAAATACACTGAACCCACAGACATTGCCAACATCCTGGCAGACAGGTTCAGTGAAACTTCATCCCCCCCTTCCCCCCAAAGAGCAAATATCTATCCCAGCAGAGAGTTGCCTCCCTGACATCTCAGATGCTCAGTTGAGAGCTGCCCTCTCCAAAGCAAAAAACACAGCATCAATGGGACCGGACGGTGTCCCGGGCTGCATCCTACATGAGCTCCAAGAAGAGCTAAAACCTCATATAAAGTTACTGTTCAATCTCAGCCTTACTACAGGATATGTACCCCCAGGAATGGCGTACAGCAACAGTGATCCCACTCCACAAAGGTGGTGCCTCAATGGACCCTGAAAACTATCGCCCCATAAGCCTGACTAGCCTGGTCTGCAAAGCTATGGAGCGGATTATCATGGAACTCATAAACAAAGACATTGGGGACCTACAGACGCTGGATCCTACCCAATTTGGCTTTGTTAAGGGCAGATCCTGCCTCTTGAACCTGGTCAATTTCTTTGAAACAGTCACCAAGGCCATAGATGAAGGGAAGGTAGTCCACACAGCCTACCTGGACCTCGCAAAAGCCTTTGACACAATACCCCACTCAGACATCATAAATAAGCTCTTCAGCTTAAATATCCACCCCTATGTCATAAGATGGGTTGCAAACTGGCTCAAGGATAGAACCCACATGGTCAGAATTGTGGGAGCCATGTCAGACTCTAAACCAGTTACAAGTGGCTCTCTCTTGTTCGGTATATATTTTTCTGAGGTACAGGCTAACACGGGAGGACTATGGCTGACCAAGTTCGCAGATGACTGCAAACTGGGTGCCATAATCAACTCTCCAGCTGACACAAGCATCCTCTAAAAGGGTTCTCACAGAGATGGATAACTGGTGCCGGAGCCATGGCCTAAAGCTAAACACCAAAAAGTGTATAGTCATCCCCTTTGGGAAAAACAAAGTGCACATAAATTACCACATAGGCGGTAATCCATTAAGTATGGAGGAAGTAATTAGGGACCTGGGGAGCAAGTTGATAGTAATCTCTCCTTTGACAACCACATTGCCAAAGTGGTTAGAAAGACCTTCTATATAGCCCACCTTATCATGAAAGGATTCACATCTAGATCAGGGGAGGTCATTGTGCCCCTTTACTCATCACTCATCAGGCCCATAATTGAATACAATGCCGCATTTGGGATGTTCCTTACCTGACACCTGCAGTGACTGGAAAGACACCAAAAGTACCTCACCAAGAGGATCAAGGGACTCAAACAGATGACCTATGCTGCTCGGTTAAAGAAACTCCAGCTCTACTCAGTTGCATACCGCCTACTTAGAGGCGATCTGTGCCTGACGTATAAAGCCATGTCCAACCCAGAATTAATGGGCATGCTCCACCTCAGAAAATCCAAATCCCTTAGAGCTACGCGCTCGAGGGACTTGAACCTCAGCACAGAAATTAATAGGACATGCTGGAGGGACAGATTTATAACCCAGAGGCTCCCATCAATCTGGAATAGAATCCCAGTCCATGTCAGGCAGAGCCCCTCACTGACTCTCTTCAAGAGGAATCTTGACGAGTGGATCGGAGATTGTAGGTTTACCCCAGGTATCACTTCTGTGTCACAGCTAGACAGAGGCACAGTAAACTAACCTTAAAAGGGCACAGTAAACTCATTTAAAAGGGTGGCGAAAGCCAAACACACTCTAGCTAGGCCTGTAAATGCCCTAGGGCAGATAGCCTAGTATCAACCTATGAACCTATATATATATATATATATATATATATATATATATATATATATATATATATATATATATATATATATATATATATATATATACCTATATATATATATATATATATATATATATATATATATATATATATATACATATGTATATATATACATATATATATATATATATATATATATATATATATATATATATATGTATGTATATATATATATATATATATATATATATATATATATATATATATATATATATATATATATATATATATATATATATATATATATATATATCTATATTGATTGAGATCTATATATATAGATAAGATATATGAGATATATAGGTACATACACATATACACAGACAAAAGGTATTAGTAGCCATACATATGTAGAAGTAGTGTGGATGTACTGGGTGCAAAGTATATCCCTCAGCCACAAGCCCTGTAACTGGTACCTGTGACATATGTAGTGTGGCAACCATTCCCACAAATGGAATACTTACATTGCACATATACCGACTCACAATTCAAAGGACATGAGATGACACACAGGTATGTATACACAAACAACCTTTATTTGTGTATTTTACAATAATGTATGCCATTACTTAAAGCACATATATTTAGACTTATTTAATCAGTGAGGAATGCAAGGCCCACACAAAACAGTAGATGCAGACAGTGTCGATATATAACATACTATGGTTTCCAGGCCAAGCCCTTCAATGTGTACAACTGTAGACAAAGGATTTGCCGTAAAAATAAGTAAAATAAACAATAGCAGATGTAGTTCAGCAGCCTCCAGTTACACCCTGCAGTCAAGGCCTAGGGGGACATTTATTACCTGTGGCAATGTCTGTGTATCTGAAACATGTATGGACCCTGACCAACAAATGTTGTGGGAGTCCACGATATGACTGGGATGATAGCAGGAATGCTAGCAGTAAATAATGATAGGCCATTACCGAACAACCCTAACCATATCAGAGCAGGACAAAGCTAGCCATATATGTAGAGGACAGAGGCAGAAACACAGGGCCATACTCACAATATTGCTGTTACACACACTGCAAATTGCTGGTGTTACAGGATTTGTTGCAACATAACCTTATGCAGGAATAAGACATCCGGAACACAAATGGATGTAGCCATGTACTGATAGCATGCAACAGACAGATTGCCGGGGATATATCTAGGACAAGACCTGTGTGGTGCACAGGCAAAAGCAAACAGACAATCCACTGGCCATCATGTGGATAGGCCCACAGTTGAGAGCTATGCAGACAGACTGCATTCCATCCTAAACTACTATATACACGCAAACACTGCAAGACCAGCATTATACAATGCACAGAACGACACTACTCACTCTGTCTGTAGGTCTGGAACCTCGTATGATTGTGTAGTTGGCCTGTGTCTGCAAGTCCTGCTGTAAGAGGTACTGCAACCTGCCATCTGTAACACTGCTGCTCACATACAGGAAGGATGTCCTCCATACTGGAAAGGTGAAGGGACAATGCCACATGAGTCAGCGATTTATAGTACTGGGTTGCCATGACAGAAGTTAACTGAATCACTACACAGCAGGCTGCATACAGTTAGCAACTGTTGCACACTGATTGGTGCAGAGCCCATCACCTGATCATGTGCATCACCTACAAAAGCCATGCTGCAAGCCATTCAAACCACATCAATTTATCTAGTGGAGAGAGAGAGAGGCAGAGAGGGAAAAAAAAGATAAAACGAAACACACTCACAGTGGGAAAAAAGAAAACCTGCAAGCCAAAACCGGGAAGGCGTCACACCCATCCTAAAAATAAAAGGTATGTAAAACATAACTGTACGTAATTTAATGTAGTATGTGGTATAGATTAATAGGATATATGATGTTGAATATTTGATATGTGCTATCTGCAGTTGTCCCTGTAATGATGTTCCACTGAACAACTGCTCTGGACAATACTGTCTGTCACTGTAGGCAGTGGGACATACCCGTCAACTGTGCAGATCAGCAATGAATGACAAAGATATCAGCCAGAATATCTGTGTGTGCTATGTTAGTGTGGACAATAGCTGGTGGTGGAAGTACTGCTGTCATGATAGGCACATGGGTGACAGAGCACACTACTTGCAGGACAGTCATGTTAATGTGTAATTTAGCATGCACAAATGCCTTAGGTGTATAATAGGTGTACCAGCAATCTCACACCATATATACCACCCTAATGTGTTCACATATGACACCTGTCTGTGTTGCAGCAAGGCAGAACAGTGCAGCTGTGAATGAACGACAGTTACAGAATGCAGAGCAGATGCCTGTATGCACTCCACATATAGATAAATATCTGTGTGATACAGAATGTGACGTGTATGTGTACAGATACACAGACACTCATATAGACATAGGTATATCAACAACATACAACATATATGTACACTTTTATGTACATAGATATATATATATATTTATACACATATATACAGTGGCACTGACAATGGCATGCAGGTGAAATAGTCTGTAACAGGCCAGCAAAGATAAGTATCCCCACGGGGAGCATGGCTACAAACACATAGCACAAAGTGTGGCACATACACATAGCACAAAGCTTGGCACAATATAACATATGTCCCAATGGTAGGTAAGCAGCTGACATAACAATTGCAGTCTGTGAATGGTTTGTTGTAGCTGATATGGTGGGGGGAGACAAATATGTGTATTAACAACTATGGTAACCCTGCTGTATGGGTGGCTGAAACCTGTTTCCATCTTTATGTCTTCCAGGGAACATGTCACATAGTCATTTGCCTGCATACAGTGCCGCTGAGACAGAGATTATTATCGACCACCTGGTACAGCACTACAAACAGCTGTTTTGGTGGACAGCCCATGACCAACAGGAGAGGACCACCCTGTGGAATGAGCTAGTCTACAGGGTCATTGATGTCGGACTGCAGAACCGCAGCTATGAGCAGGTCTGGCATCATTGCACTGACCTGCTTCACCATGTATGTCGGCATGCAGCTGCCGTAAGGGGGGACCACCTCACAATGGTGCGGAGGGGGCAACCCACCCATCCACCCCTTACCCATGTGGTGGAGCCTCTCAGCAGCCTTGTGGCACCTGCCTGCCTGCAGTGGCAACACCTGGCAGGGCACATTTTGGAGGTGGGTGCCAATGACACACCAGCTGAGGAGCGTGCAGGTAAGGCCCCAGGGCACATTGGTACACCACTCTTGTGTATACATTTGCATCTGTGCAGGTACATCATGCAAATCTGAGATGTCATATACATAGTCTGCTGCTGTGTAGTAGTAACAAACAGTTGTGTATAAGCTGTAATATTGTGGAATTCTACTGTTGATGTAATGTAATGCTGCCCTCACCTTTTATGAATGCCACAGCTGTGGCCACTGGCATCAACTTTCTCATACTCCTATGTAGATCCCTTTAGGATACCACCAAGGCAGCAGCCCATAGCCGGTGAGTATGGTTCGTGTTCATGCATGATGATAAACTGGGCATGTAATAGCTATGGGATATCCCATGCACACATCTAACACACCTACCCATACTGCATGCTGTACACGCATTTTGTTGCTGTGAAATGCAATGCATCACAGTAGAGACCGTGCTGGGGTATCGGAAGGGTACAACAGACACATGCAAGATAACTAACATCCTGTCAATGTGCTATGTGTCCACAGAGATGTGAAGTATGGCAGGACACGTGGCCTACAGTAGGGACATGTGTGAATCAACACCACCATGGCTGCAGCTGTACACAATCAGGTTAAGTAAATGTGGCAGATGTAACCCTGACCTCACAGCACTCATGACAGCAGTGTGTGCACTCCAAGGGATGTGCACATGAGTAGGCCTTGCAACCATGCAGAGGTCTGGGAAACGTGTAGGGCACCCCCCACAGTCATGGTAAGGTCTGCTGGTTGTCAGTGTAATAGTCTTGTACTGGTCATACATGCACTACTGATGTTGTGATCTGTAACACAGACATCAGGCATTCATGAATGATAGCTGTTCACATATCATTGCAGGTATGAGTTGCTATAACAAATAGGGGCTGTAAGCAGTGGAGCGGACATAACCGAGACAGTACTACATATGCAGCAATGGTTTCTACACCTGCAAGGTATTGTGCACAGTACAAGGCAAGGTGCAGAACATGTCCACAGTAACACTTTGTACATGGGTGCAGTGTTAACTATGGGAAGGGCCATCACCTACCAACACAGCCCATGCCTCACACACATGTATACTGCCGCTAGCATGAAGTCACTATAGTTGCACTGCATGCTGTTAAGCACCATATGTAATGCATGTTGACAGAAGGGTAATGGGAGGACTGTGTGTATAAATGTTGTGCAAACCCACATGTAGGAGTGTGGGGCTATGTGTGTGTGTTTTGATTGTGTTTGTAAGTGCAATCTAGTGGAGTGTGGATGATGCATGTCAGATGTGTGTGTATGTGTGTGTGTGTGTGTGTGTGTGTGTGTGTGTGTGTGTGTGTGTGTGTGTGTGTGTGTGTGTGTGTCTGTCCATGTATGCACAGGTGATAATGGGATTGGCCACATGGCAGTACTTCCCCTTGGGATTGTTCTGTACATATACATGGAGTGAGACATGGGACACCAGGACAACCTGTCTGGTATGTGAACACAGGACGCCTGATAGCATAACAAGGTCTGTAGCATGGAGCATGCATTGGGAGTTGAAATACATACCAGGTATACACATCATATTGTCAGCAGCAGATAGGTAACCGGCTACCCACATATGCAGCACTACAAATGCAAAGGGGAATTACCACAGAACATCAGTGAGTGTATCCAGGCAGTACTGTTGTCCACATGATGGGTCACTTGTGCAGCAGATGTGGCATGGACTGAGCAAGACTGTAGTATGAGGCTCTGGTGTGTGACATATGTAGTGAGTGTAACAGCCCCAACCGTATAGGGGCCTTGTACACCATTACTGCCCATACACAGGGTAATACGGGATGACAGCAGTGAGGCCATGTACAAGCTACTCCACCCAAGTCAGGGAGGTGATGGAGTAACATGTCAGGTGTTGTAACCACACATGTAGGCATGGAGAGGAATGATATGTTAATGGGCAGTAGTAATGGGTGTATATTAGCAAGTGCCATGCAGGATGGGGAACATATGTAACTGAATGTTGGACTGTATGTAAACCCAGGGAAAGTGAGATAGTAAGGTGGCTGTCAGTGTGAGTGTGTGTGAGTGTGTGTACTGTTATGCAATGCTGTACAGGTCCTAAAGTGTGTATTTGTTTCCCCCACAGGTGGGGAGGTGGGTCAGGGTCCCTCCTGCACACAAACTGATGTAGCTGCCCCTACAGACACCAATAATGATGATGGTACATGTGAGGCACAGGTGGAGTTGTCAGAGACCGACACTACTCCAACATGTGTTATCACCCTCCTAGCCACCCCA
Source organism: Protopterus annectens (assembly GCF_019279795.1). Taxonomy (NCBI): domain Eukaryota; kingdom Metazoa; phylum Chordata; order Ceratodontiformes; family Protopteridae; genus Protopterus; species Protopterus annectens. Next base: position 1,298,823,936 of record NC_056729.1, read on the forward strand.
AGCCCGCACACAGTTTCAGTGCCCATACAAACCCCATCACATGTGGCCATAGCAAAGAGAATGTTGGTGGTTGGTGGCAATGTCCAGGAAAGTATGGTGTCCATACCAACTGTGTGGGGTCACAGTCAGTATAGCCAGATGTCTGGAAGGCCACCACATTGGCAGATGTACCATGGTGCTCATGGGAGGACCACAGGTCATCATGCCCCTGGCAGAGGCACCACAACTGGTACCACCAGGAGCATGTTTCAAGCCATAATGGAGGCACAGGCATGTATGGAAATGCACACCAGACAGGGCCTGAGGCTCCAGAGGTCTGCTTTCGCAGCTGTAAGTGGCAACCTCCATGAACTCCCTGGTGCCTTCCATGAATATACCAAGGTCATGGATAGACGGTGGGTTGAGATGGTGAGCCTCCTCGACCGTGGTATGTCTGTGCTAGAACATTTGTGGGAATGGTGAGACCGCCATGTGGACGTAGGCCAGAAATACCTGCAGCTGGTGGTTAGCGTGGACATGCCAGGACACCCATCCGCTCTCGTAGTGGCAGTACCAGCCCTAGCACACCACTGAGGCTGCTGTCCACACCACACCACCCCACAGCAGGCCTCGTGCATGTAACCCTGACCAGTCCCAGGTGGGGCATGGTTCCAGCGGACATATGTCATCATCAGGGGAGAGTAGCACCTTAAGGTCTGTATGTGCATGTGCCCATGGAACCCCTGGCAGGCACAGTCAGCGTGTCCGTGGCCAGAGGCAGTGAACTGCACACCCTGCCAGGTATGGTCTGCAGCTGTCCAACATCACCCGTATAGGGCAGCCACATAGCAGAACTGTGTGCATGCATACCCACACACTATGCAACTACACCTAGGGTGACTCCATACCGATGCACAAAACATCACCATGCCCCAAGCAATGAACCACAACCCTCACCCACACACATGGTGACACGTGTTTGGACCACCCTCGTCCTCTGGCACACCAGCAACACCCCATGTGCATATGATGATGCCTGTGCCCACATCTCTGTCATCCATAACATCGATGCAGAGACAGGCTAATATGGTTCTGATGCACACGGTGACTGTAATAGAGTGCTGCAATCTACTGCAGTGTAGAATGTAGTCAGGGATAATGTGTACTGCATACATGTCAGGTAGTGTAGCCATGCAGCTAAGATGACTTTCACACACCCTGTGCATATGATGACACCTGTGACACATCCCTGTCATCCATAACATCGATGCAGGGACAGGCTAATATGGTTCTGATGCACACGGTGACTGTAATAGATTGCTGCAATGTACTGCAGTGCAGAATGCAGTCAGGAGTAATGTGTACTATATACATGTCAGGTAGTGCAGCCATGCAGCCGAGATGACTTTCACACACCCTGAGCATATGATGATACCTGTGCCACATCCCTGTCATGCATAACATTGATGCAAGGACAGGCTAATATGGTTCTTATGCACACAGTGACTGTAATAGAGTGCTGCAATGTACTGCAGTGTAGAATGTAGTCAGGGGTATAGCCATGCAGCTAAGATGACTTTCACAAGCCCTGTGCATATGATGATACCTGTGACACATCCCTGTCATCCATAACATCGATGCAGGGACAGACTAATATGGTTCTGATGCACACTGTGACTGTAATAGTGTGCTGCAATGTACTGCAGTGTAATATGTAGTTGGGGTAATGTGTAATGCATACATGTCAGGTAGTGTAGCCATGCAGCTAAGATGACTTTCACACACCCTGTGCATATGATGATACCTGTGCCACATCCCTGTCATCCATAACATCAATGCAGGGACAACCTAATATGGTTATGATGCTCATGGTGACTCTAATAGAGTGCTGCAATGTACTGCAGTGTAAGATGTTGTTAGGGGTAATGCATACTTGTCAGGTATTGCAGCCATGCAGCTATGATGCATCTCAACTGTTGGTAACATTGATTGTTATCCCCATACTATTATCCAATTGTGCTGTAGGCATACATGTGTCAGCAGGAGGATGGTCTGCAGTCATATTCCACAAGGGTATGTCAGTGTGTTAACACCATGGCTGTGACATATCTGGTGTGTAGTTGCACACGTGCCACAGGTATGTATAACAGTTATTGCCCATGCAATATTGACTGGTGGCCTGTTGGTAAAGGTAGAATCTGCACCCTTATGTCATCCCATCCACATACACACACGTCCTTACTTGACGACACTGTGTCTAGACCCCTACCCAGGTATGCAGTGCTAATGAACTGTGTAACTGTCATTGCATACACAACACCATCTGTAGGGTGAGGTGTGTACCAGGTCACATGTTACATGCAAACCATCCACAGACACATACAATATGGTAATGGGGGATGTAATGTTTGTATATGGAGAATACATAGTGTGTCATACCATCATATACACATTGACTGACACATAACAGGTAGACACACATCTTAGAGACCTGGTCGTGTTGTTGCTGACTAACTAGTCTGTGTGTCCAATGTGTTAAAGGTAGGCTGCACACAGCACATGTGTAACTGGGCTGTATCCTGTTATCTGTTACCTGTATGGATGATGGTGAAAGTGGCCACCAGAGAGTGGTACGTGGGCCATATACCAGGTGTACCATGGTGTAAAGACAGTGTACACAGCACCCACGTTCCCCACTGGATATTGTACACACTGGAACCCATCTTGATACTCTGACATACCCACTATCACACATTGGCCATGACGCCAAAACAACCCATTGCATATCACAACAGTGGCACCACAGGGATATGCATGGGATGCACACACCACAGGCATAGTAGGGTGTTGCATTGCATTGCCACACCTATGGGTGACAACAACACTATCTGTACTAATGTGTATTGTAATAGGAGTATGTGGCCTCTGAATGGTGTACCCTACAGATATGCCCACATGCACACATACATACATGTGGCAGACCTCAATGGGATTCCCATGACTGCCGACCCATTAGTACAACACTGCTGTGCTGGTACTGCAAGGCACATGTAGCTGTTAGGGAGAGGAGTGTAACAGGCTACATGTTATGTTAATGAGGTTGAGAGGCACCACACACTATACGAGTTGTATAAATAGGCATCCCCCCCAGCCAAACACGTCCACCCTACAATACACTACCAAGTGTTGGAGATCCCATAACCAGGGCCTGTAACAACATGGGCACATGATGTTACCTTGTACTACATCCCACCTGTATGATGTCAGGCTGGTATTGGTAATGTATCACGCAGTGCAGTGTGGCTCACGTGGGTAATGTATTGTATGGAAGCCATCAACATTCCTAGGATACAGATACACAGACAGATATTCAGATATATATATATATATATATATATATATATATATATATATATATATATATATATATATATATATATATATATATCTGTCTATATATATATATATATATATATATATATATATATATATATACATATACATGTGACTACACATACACACGCAGTTATATGTACAATAAGATACGTAAGTGGAAGGTGCACACAATATGGAACCGCCACTATGCCTACAGTTGACCCCTGAATGACTGGACACTGTATGCGCCACCCATACAAATGACAATGATTGCCTGTAACATACACCCACAGGGAGGTCATAGGTAAAACACCAGCTACAGGTTTACAGACATGGAAACCTTTAATCGTGTACTATTACAGTTCTACATGCCATGCCATATAGCTGTTCAGACACTGACAACTGTATTAATGGAGTGATGCTACTGTGGACCAGTTACAGTAATACAGTAGTCTGGAAAGGTTCACAGCTGTTGCTGTCCAGGCCAAGCCATTCACATTGTACAATAGGAAAGACACACTGGGCCACAGGATACCTAACAATCAACAGTATGTAATGCAGGTGTGTAGTTCAGCAGCCTCTATCTACACACTGTACAAACTCAGTAAGTGGTATAGATGTCATATAACCACATGGGTTGTAACTGCCACATAACATGGCATAAATGACACCATCATGAGTACACCAACAAACAGAACAGTTTGTATGGCAGGGGGCAGTAGTCCTGCAATACCCAGATCTATGTCAGTAATGTATATATAGGTGAAGTATATGGTACTGTACATCCAGATACCTTAAAGCAGCTCAGCCCTGATACCCCCACATTTTGTAGCAGCCTAGGTCATTTATGGTACTCCCCACTAGACTCAATAATACAGGGCCATATACCACTGTTACATACACTGGGCTCTGCAGTGCATAAGGGCACACATGTATTGTGTAGGTGACACCCACACAAATATGGCCCCAGCCCCACTGTATGTGTGGGATTTACAATGACAGTGGACTGATGGCAACGCTGGCAGTGTGTTAGACTCCCAGCCCACTATGGATCAACCACATACATCATGACATATGTGCAAAGCTTGGTATGTAGGTGATGGACAGAGGCTGGAATACAGGCACATATGTGGACAACTGTTGCCATACACTATACAAGGTGCTGGTGTTACAGGATAGTCTGTAACATACCCTTAGTCAGGGAATTGTGGGTAGAGGCGGTCATGGTTGTAGCCATGTACTGATAACACGCAACACAAACACTGCCAGTGTAATATCCGACAAAAGGCCTGTGTGGTGGACAGATAAGACATGACAGGCATAGCTCTGGCTGGCATGAGGATAGGGCCACATTTGTGTGGTATGCAAATGGACTGCATTCCAATGCAAACTAATATGTACACCCACACCCTGTAACACCAGTACTATACAAAGCATAACACAACTCTACTCACAGTCTGTCTATAGTTCCTGATCCTCTTACAAACATGTGGCAGCCCTGAGTGCACCAGTTCTCCTGTAAGGGGAATTGCTACATGCTGTCAGTAGCACTGCTGCCCACACACAGGATGGATGTCCATCACACAGGAGATGTAATGGGACCACGCACACATGATGTGGGGATCTATAGTAGGTGGTTGCCATGGCAGTGTTAATTGGGTGTATTACACATGAGTAACCATGTATATCTGGCAATCTAGATAAGTATATGCACATATATTCCCACCATAAGACCTGGACATAGTGTAGGCCAACCCCAGCCCATATGTTCCCAATATCGTAGTTGCAGGGGATGTCAGGTATGTATAGCAGGTATACTAGTAGACTATTGCTACTGTCATTGGGATTGTCTTCACAGACATGGTGTGTGTGGGAGGTCACATCTGCTTATAACATGTGTGCCATTTGTTACTGACAGACATCCTAAGGGCATTGTACAGTACCGCTGCTAGCACGTAATGCCACTGTTGACTGCAACAGAGATATTGCCCAATATATGTGAAGGGTCTGACACAGTCTGTACAGTCCAGAGGTATACACATGTGTAAGATGCCTGACAATATGGATGTAGACGGCCATGTAGATGGGTATAACACATACCGACTTGTATATGATGTCCACCATAGGTCATGCATTCACACACCCCTACCTGGCCTGAAACTGTATGACCACTGGTACAGGGGTGCCATGGCCACATACTACCCAATAGGTATTGACATACATCTGCACTGCATCCCACCGCCCTGTTTGACATACATGACTGTTAAGCGATGGCCGGCAGCAGGACATCTGGCCAGTATCTGCACATGACATCCCACTGTGTAAGTACTCTCAGCTGCTAGGCATTTTGCAATGCACTGTGCAGGCTGCAGGCAGACTGGCTCAACACTGGCCTACATCTCCTAAGGGGGAATGCACATGTACCTGCATATAAAGCAGGCTCAACAGGCATGTCACAGCACAGGGTAAGATACACCTGTGTGAAAGTGCATATCCACAACCAATGTGAATACAGCCACAGCCACATATGGTTAGCTAGCATGGTATTACAGTATATGGACTATGTGTTCTACACCATCCTCATATGTGCCACTCACAGACTGACCCTACATATACTGACCTGCTACACAGTTTGGTCTGGTGGCTGTCTGTGGTGTGGGACACATGTGTTTATGGCCCTACAAACATGTATGCCATTACAGTACCATACAGTGGGGCAGCATGAAACATCTGATAGTAGGGGAACTAGAACAATGTCATTTACCACAGTCTGTACAGAGGCTAAGGTACATATCAATACTACACACACTGTCAACATTCACCATAGGTACACAGACCTCAGTACTGTACGAACATCCAGAGAATGTGCAGATAATGTCATGTAATGTAACCCCTACTGTATATAACATGTGTATCAGTTGGATATATCAGTGGCTTGTTCTCAGATATGATGTCACAAATTATGGTGTACAGCACATATGCACCACTTCATGCACGGCATATGTACAAAGGTTGACAGAGGTGTGGCTGGAAGCACATACACAGGGCCAATATTGACATGTTGCTGTGGGGTTGGGAGGGTGGCCTGATGGTTAAGGTGTTTGCCTTACAAACACAAGGTGCAGGGGTTTTCTCACAACAGGGATGGAATTGGCTAAAATGGCTGGCACATAGGGGCAGTTAGCTTAGTACTAACCTATGAACCTATGAACCTATAACCACATACATTTACTGTTGTTACAGGGTTGTTGCAACATATGTAATTTGAGGGATATGACGTCTATGTCTATCATGGCTTTCTCCATCTACTGACTGCAATCCTCACACTAACTTCTGCAGTCAACAGCTCGATGCTCCGTGGGTGACACATGCAACCATGGACACAACACTGCCCAGGCTGCAGATGACCCTGCAGATGGGGATTCCCCATAAACATGGAACTGACATGGCAGGTATTGAGACATGTACAACAGCCATATCAACACAAATACTGTTAAAGCAGCATTACTCCAAATGCAGTATAATGGCACCTACAGTCTGTAGTCAGGTCAGGCACATCCCCCAACTGATTGTTGCACTGTTTCCACAGTGTATGTTGTTAGAGGTACACCAAACTCCATCTGAGATGCTGTTTGCCATACAACTGATCTAGTTCCTGGTCACAGTGGATGAAAAGGGCCAACACCACCATGATGTTCCTAGGTATTGGAGTGTGTTTCCATATAATTGGCTATGGGCATGTTACCACAGCTGTTTCACATGCAATCAGCTAGGGGAGGGCTGTGATTCATGCAGAGGCCATCAGCTGATCATGAGCATCACTTACATTACACATGCTGCTGCCTAAGCAAAGCAAGGGTAGGTCTCCACATCCACCTGAGAGGGAGTGGGGGATGCAGACAGAGGCAAATACATGTCAAGGAGGGGTGGGAGGGTAAAACTGAAGCATGTTTGTTTCACATACCTACCAGCACAGGGTATCAACCCCCTGACAACTATGTAGTGCTAGCACAGTTCAATGCAATTAATGGATGTGCCACATTGGTTACCAGTTGTGAAGCACTGCGAACATATATGTATGGTAGGTGACATACACGTGCCTGTCGGCATGAACAGGTGCCAGCATCAACACAGCCACACTCTCACAAGGACACACACACGTTGACACATGTGGCAGGGCCAGATGTACAACTCATTGGTTGTGTGATTGCCACATCACATCACTGGGCAGGTATCCCATGCACCACACAGGTCATACGGAGGCTGTATGGGTGAAGGGTACGGGAAGGTGTCTGACATCAGACAGCATGCTGCAGTATGCCCATGGAGGTTGTAGGGAGTGTGGATGTGAACATCTGCAGCATGCAACACATAGACAGACACACAGGGTGCCAGTACTGACATGCATGGGTGCATGTCTGCACAGGTGTGTGGTGTTTGACTGCGCCAGACAGCTATCCAAGGCTAGACAATGGGTGTACCTTGGCATCAGGCCACATGATGATGGTCTGCATTGTGGCTCACATATGTAGTGTCTGCATTTGCCCATACAGGCGGGTTTTGTATCCCCCATCCAGTCACCTGGGTGACTATTGTGTGTGGCCAATGCTGAGCATCGCTTGCCATGTCTGTGTTCCTTCATCCATGACATGGACAGCATCTGGGATGTGCACACCTCCCACATGCATGTACAGTGACATGTGGAACTGTACCTGGGGTGACCGGCCCATGTTGTGAACACAGATTATCATCAGATGTGCCAGTCCTGCCCACCTGTGGTGGGAACTGGTAATGGCCAGCAGCTTTACTCTGCACCTACACTGATTGCATGCTATCAGCATTCCCTGGTGTCATCTGTCCATACGGGCATGTTGTCAGGCATGGTATGTCCATTGTGGGTCACATGTGATGGCACCACAGGTGGTGCAGGTATCCATTGGGGAACATGGGGGAGGTGCACTGTCTGCACGTACATGCATATTGGACAGATGGACAGGGTGACATGCCCTCTGTGGCCCACTGCTGTCACTCCATAGTTCCTGTAAGTGGCCTATATGCAGTGTACTACCCACATATTGGCTGTTACCTAGGCATGTGTGTGTGTATGACACATGGGTTGAGAGTGTACTCTGGGTAATACTGGGGTTGCTAACTGTGATTGCCTGGCCTTGTTGTCACATGTCTGGGTATGGCTTTGCATCCCAGCCTCTCAGCCATATCACATGTGTTATCCCTGTATGGTGGACATTGTGATATATAGTATGGCCACCATATAAGAAATATGCAAAACCCGCTCCACATTGGCCACAGGTGTCACACAGTCACAACCACCTCTACACAGGATATGGGTTACAAACCCACACACACACACACACACACACACACACACACACACACACACACACACACACACACACACACACACACACACACACACACACACACACACACACACACACACATATACACGCACACCTGTCATGTTTGGGAGTAGAACCTCTACCTAACTAGTGTATTACACTACAGCACTACGCAGTTATAGTACATGCCATGTACATTACTGTAGCAGTCCTTCCCCAAAAGTGTATTTCGCAATGATTGACATCAGTAGGATTGCCAAAGTAGGGCATTTAAAATGACTGCGAGAGACTAGCCTAAAATGCATTGCTCCCTATAAAGACAGTGACACACACAACACATCCAGAACTGCCATGTGTGGGGATGGAACCCTATCATGGTACTAATTCACAATACAGCAATATGCAGTTACAGGACGTGCTACGGTGATTACTTGTCTACAATCTTCCCAGAGGTGTATTTCAAGTTGCATGACATCAGCAGCCTTGCCAAAGGTGGGTATTTGAATTGTAAAGGGTGTGAGTAGCCTAAAAAGCATTGCTCTCTATACAGTCAGACATGCACACAAACACAGATACACACTCATACACATAGTTGCCAGGGTTGTGTTTGGAAATCCTACCTAACTAGTTTATCACACTACAGCAGTATGCAGTTACAGGATGAACTACAGAGATTACTGGGCTACAACCTTCCCAGAGGTGTATTTCTAGGTGGGTGACATTAGCAGCCTTGCTAAAGTTGGGAATGTGAATTGTATGGGGTGTGAGTGGCCTAAAAGCATTGCTCTCTACACAATCAGACATGCACGCATACACACACACACACACACACACACACACACACACACACACACACACACACACACACACACACATACACACAGTTGGCAGGTCTGGAGTTAAAACTCCCATCTAACTCCTTAATCACACTATGGCCATACACTGTTACAGGATGTGCTATGGAGATTACTGGGCAAAAATTGTCCCAGAGGTGTATTTCAAGGTGCATGACATCAGCAGCCTTGCCAAAGGTGAGTATTTGAATTCTAAGCCTAAAAAGCATTGCTCTCTAAACAGTCAGACATGCACACAAACACAGACACACACTCACAGTTGCCAGGGTTAGGGTTGGAAATCCTACCTAACTGGTTTATCACACTACACCAGTATACAATTACAGGCTATCAGTATGCAGTTATGGGACACGGTACAGAGATTACTGGGCTACAGCCTTCCCAGAGGTGTATTTCTAGGTTGGTGATATCAGCAGCCTTGCCAAATTTGGGTATGTGAATTGTAAGGGGTTTGAGTGGCGTAAAAGGCATAGCTCTCTACACAGTCAGTGACAGACAGACACACACACACAGTTGCTCTGTCTGGGGTTTGACCTCCTAGCTATCTACATTATCACACTACAGCAGTGCGCAGTTACAGCATGTGCTACAGCGATTACTGGACTACAGCCTTCCCAGGGGAGTATTTCTAGGTGGGTGACATCAGCAGCCTTGCCAAAGGTGGGTATGTGAATTGCAAGGGGTTTGAGTAGCCTAAAAGTTATTATTCTGTACACAGTCAGTGAGAGACAGACATGCACACAAACACTGACACACACTGACGCCATGTCTGGGGTTAGAACTCCTACCTAACTAGTTTATCATACTACAGCAGTACACAGTTATGGGGCATGCCACAGTGATTACTGGCTGCAACTCAACTCCCAAAGTTGTATTTCACATTGGATAACCTCAGCAGTCTTGTCAGGATAACGCTATGGGGTGGGCGGTATGTGCATGGACCATAACCCATTCATGTATGGGTGACATGCCACAAGCGGCCACACACGGGGTCATATGTCACAGGTATGTGTATAGGGCTACTAGATGACTACATTTTTGTACAGCCATGTTGCACAGCTGGTACATTGACCACATAGTCTGTGGTGCTGACAGGTACTGGTCGCTAGTAACTGCAGTGTGTGACATCTGCACTTGATGTGTTTGTGGCCCTTTGGCTGTGTGCTGGGTGGGACAGGCGTGGATGGCTCTTTGTCATGGTCACCCTCTTCCACACATCTATATCCATCTACCTTTGGCTTATTATGGTGTGTTGTCCTTACATATATGTCTGTATTCCTATCCACTGTGCGTGCAAGGCATGAGTGGTGCATACTGACATGTGTTTGCACTAACAATTGCAACCACCAGATATGTCTGGTCCACTGGTGTTTGCATACATAGCCTTCATGTGTTTAAATGTGTGAGCATGCCCAGTATGACCTTTCAGTATGTTGATGACTGACATTGCCAGTAAGGCGATCTGTTTTGCATGTTTGGATCATGTTCGATGGTTGGTACTGCACTGATGACCTTTGTGTTGTACACCGACAGGTAGCATGCTGTGTCTGCACGGTATCCACCGATCATTTGGCATTGACTGCTGCAACATGTCTGCATAGCAGGGGGGGGCACCTGACTATTTCTATGTTTCTACACAGGATTGGGGGGGGTGTACCTGACTTACTATATTTCTATGTAGGGTGGGGGGCACACGTGACAGTTGTACACATTTGCTAGGACTGTACTGGTATGTCCTGTAGTCCATTTCAGTCAGTAGTCTTACCTATTGTGCTGGTTAAGCCATACCGGTGTACTCCTGTTCTTATCTTTTGATTACATACACATTAGTTTCTGACTTCCTAGCTGTCACAACTGACATCCCAGTACCTGGCCTGCTGTAGTCTATCCGTGTAGACCTGGGGGGTGGTTACCCATACACCTCATACAGAGGCCATAGTACAGCATTTGTTTGTGTTTGTGTACACCTGTCCTGCTGGCTGTGACTGTTGTTGGGTATGTGACCCCCCTTCCTGACTGGCATGTGTGAGTCCCTTATCTTGTGAGTGTCCCAGTATTGAAGATGGTGCTGCAGGGCTGGCTATGTCGGATGCACATAGTACACTGCCTATGCATGGTTAGGCACAGGTAGTGTAATGTTTGGCATCCCTTTTAATGTACGTGAAAGTCAAAGAGAGGTGCTATTCCCTGGGTCCCTCCCATGTCAGAGCATGTGCTATGCTTTGCCTCTTTGCCAGGGCCAGGGCATACTGTGCATGCCTCCTTCTGCCTACTGGGGCAGGTTTAGGTTGTTCATCCTTTGAGCCACTCTGTGTCTGTGCAGGCCTTGGCATTGGTGGGGGGCTATGTGGCCCTGCCCCTTGCTGCTCCTGCTGCAGCTGTTTCCACAGGATCATATTGTGTAGCATGGCACATACAAGGACAATTTGGGTACATGTAGTTGGTGAGTACTGCAAGGTTCCACTGGATGTATCCAGACACCGGAACTTTGACTTGAGCATCCCAAACACATGCTCAATTACGATTATTGTTTGTGCTTGTGCCTCATTATGGAGTTCTTGTTCTGGTGTGTGTGCGTTTCTGATGGGTGTCATCAGCCACTGCTCCAGTGTGTATCCAGCATCCCCCACTAGGTGACCGTGTGGGATGTCCCCATTGGCAAATTTCTGGTACAGCTGTTTCAGATATCAGATGTGGGAATCGTGATAACTTCCAGGGCAGCCAGCACACACATTCAGTATTATGCCCTGGGTATCGCACATGACCTGGCAGTTGATGGAGGGGAAGTCCTTGCGGTTGATGTATACCCTACCCTGCTCACTGGGTAGTGTTTGATGTGCATGTGCATGCAGTCTATTGCACCCACAACCTCAGGGTATTCTGCTGTTGCTGGCCAATGACTCATGGGTGAGGGGCAAATATACATGCTTACCGACTTGTGCTGCCATGGCATCCAGGAACTGGTGGAGTACCCTGAATGCTGATGCCTGCGAGATCCCCATCATATCCCCAGTTGGCCTTTGGAAGGTACCTGCAGCTAGTAATCTTAGGCCTACACATACCTTTGTTTCCAGTGGGATGAGTTCCTCTATGTTAGTTCTGTGTGTCAGGCGTGGCCGGCACAGCTCAACAATTTGCTGTAGAAGGTCCCTGTCCACCCTATAGTGCTCCACTATCTCCAGCTCATGTAGCCCTTGGTAGGTTACCCTGGGACTGTACAGTCTTTTCTGTCTCCTCACTGTGGGTTGGTCAGCAGCATTCACATCCTCATCACCCTCAGCTTCTTCCACAAGTTGTATGATAGCTATTGTAACCCCTAACATTTTGCTGCTGTGAATGTTAAAAGTTCCCTGCTTGTTTACACCGGTGGTGTAGAGTGTGGGAAAAATCAGAGGGGTAGGTGTTTGCATAGTTTATAGTGGTGTTCTGGGCTGGTCTGCTGCCTGTGTAATTGGTTTGTTCCGATATGTTTCACCTGGCAGTGAACCTAGTACCCCTTGATTAACTTCCTACTGCTGCTTTCCCTTCCCATTGCCCTTCTGTTTTAGCCCGGGGGTGCACCGCACAATCAGTGTACTCCAATGTGCACACTGCTGCTATTTCCTGGTTTCACTTCCTTTATCTTCCTGTAGATCCCATTGCATGGGGCGCACACCTGCTTACACTTTGTCATACATGCTGGGCAGGTTTAGACACACTCCCTGGTTTCGCTGTACTAAGCTGGGTGCCACCCCATGCCACAGGGCTCCAATCCACTGACAGTATGCCTGACACACCCACCCATGATGTCACCTACCTCCTAGTCTTGCACACAGCTATTCATACTCTTATAATGTTGGAACTTGCCTCACATGCTGGGGAAAACTGGGATTCACTATCCTTCCCCTCATTTCCATAGGACTGCCTGCTAATGCATAGTTACATGTGTCACACTGTGCCTCTCCCCTTCTTCACTGGCCAGGTTGTCTTTTCCCTGCCATTGACTTGCATGGTGGAATACTGATTTTAGTTAGACTGCTTTTTTTAGGTTTATTTTCTTATTTCCCCACCGATCCCATTTGTGCGCCACTGCCCTATGCTTCAACGGCCGTGATCGGTGTACATATTATAAAAGTTGTATTTTGTATGTTTTGCATTGTTTATAATGCCAATGGCCTTCTACTTGGACATTGGCATGCTTCCTCAATGATATGCAGCCTTTTTTTAGGGCTGTCATGTCCCCGTTTTGGATTTTGCAGTACCGTACTCGGTTACTAACCGAGTACATTTCTGCATATTACACTAGTCCTGCATGCCCTGATTCCTGCTTCCTGGATGGCAGATTTACCTCATTTGCATGGTTTTCACCTGCAAATGGGATAATTTGCATACGGGAACTGGGAACTTGCAGCACTAGTGCTAGACTGCTTGCGCACGTCAAAAGAACACATACATGGATCACTCAGCCACCATATTGGCAAAATTTCCTCTTACACTAATCATGCACGCCGTGCAAAGCTTTTGAGAATCCGGGGGATTGCAGTACCTTTGTTTTCATGGGATTAGTGCCCCTGCAAGTTCAGTAGGAGAGCATTAGCTTGACATGAATTATCTTGATATATATTACCACTGAAGTTACACAAACTTAGAAATAAATTACATTAAAATGCATTAAAAAAATAATAAATGTACATTTTTCTCTTTTCAAGAAATATGTACCCCATATTACACTACAATAACTGCAGGCAAAGCAAGGTTTTATGTGCTGAGACACCAACATCTCATGAAAATGATTTCACAGAAGCAGCAATTCAAGAGGTGACCTTTGCCTAACATACCAGATTTGATGAATATGCTTCACCTCAAAAATCTAGATCCGTCAGAGCCACAAGGGCAGGAGACTTAAACCTCGACCACGGCTATAATAGGGGCTGCTGGAGGGATAGATTCATCACCCAAAGACTCCCTATGCTGTGGAATAAAATCCCGGTATATGTGAGGCAGAGCACCTCGCTGGCCTTGTTCAAGAGAAATCTTGACCAATGGATGGGAGATCGCAGATATACCCCAGGGATTACCTCAGTGTCACTGCTCAACAGAGGCACAGCAAAATAATGGGTATAGTTCCCCATACTAAAGGGGTGGCGTAAGCCACAAAACTATGGGCTAGGCTTGTAAATGCCCTTGGGCAGATAGCCTAGTATGAACCTATGAACCTATGAACCTAAGACTTGACAAACAGCGTGACAAAAATTACTTCTGATATAGTAACGTTCACCTGTAACTTTAATATTTTATATTTGTACTGCCTCATGTTTAGATCTTGAGCTAAAGATGTACTTTGGACCAGTTCAATGATATGTCTGCTATCTGTCCTATGATTTATTTTAGAACACAAAGTGATGATCTTCTTCTGGTAGTTGATTTACATAACATTCACTTATATGCCATTTTCATTTTTATAATTTGTAACTGTTTGTTAAAGTAACTAATTGTGACACTTGCAATACGTGGTGTAAAACAAAGGTTAGAAAATTCTGGAACTTTTTAACTATCTTGCTCAGAGTACCAGATTAAGTGACTTCAGATGGAATTTGAATCCTCACCTCCTGGTGTGAAGCTTTTATTTATCCTTCCTTAGATGACAGGCGTTTGAATTATTGTACACATTTTGACTGTAATTTGTTAAACAGGGTATGTCAGAACATCTGTTTTTTCTTGTTGAAAGCACAGCATGGGAATGCATGTTTTCTTCATGATTTATTTGCATTGCACCATGGGAATGCTAATGAATAGGTTTTGTATACCTAGATCATTCCATGTAAAATAACAGCTCAATGGTGATATGGGAAATCAGAAGTCACAAAGATGAACAAAAAATTGTCTTAATTTCAAATTTCTACCAACTCACCAACCACATTTTTTATCGGCAGACACAGATCATTTTCCATAGCAAATGTAATAATTGACAAACAATTGAAGGCTGTACCTTACTGTTCTCAGCTGGCCTGTTTATAAAATGTCATTATTTATCACTTCCATTATTCCAAACTCATTCAGATTCTCATTGAGTATCTTGCTATTTTCTTGCCTAGACTGAAATTATATTCAGTCATTATGTTCCTTAATTTACAATAAAATGCATTCGCAGACATGGTTGACAATATAATTAATAATTAATATGACATTATTAAATTAATATGACATTAATACTATCCTTCTGCCTGTTGTAACCCCCAAATTTTGCTCTTTCTTCCTGTCTTATCTGAACTTGGATTCCTTGTATGACAAGTAACTCATATTTGTGCTTTTAGTGTCACTGAAATATATTGTCAAAATTATTTGCTCTCTTTGTTACTCTTAAGTTATGCATTATATTCTATGAATGTTTGACCCATTTTAATGCTTTTACTGCCTTCAAATGCATCTGGACATGGACTCAGCCATGGCTAGGACATACTGTAATTGTGAGACCAAAAGAGCAACAACTCTTATCATTAACTCATATTTCCAACACAGATACACACACACACACACACACACACACACACACACACACACACACACACACACACACACACACACACACACACACACACACACACACACTCACATAAGTATTGGCACACACATATGCCATATGAATGTATAGACAATGTAATATTATCAGAAATAACTATATTTATTAGGCCTTATAGAGCTGCAAACTTACCCTAGGTACTTGTTATATCTGTATCACTCTGAATTTAAATGTGTGCATAATCACTTGTAGATTTTGAAAGTTTGAATGCCATGCTACTTCCAACTTCTAGTCGTCAGGCTGAAAGTCATTAATATGCCATGTATGACAGTTTAGTTCCTTTCATTTTTAAAAATATCCTACTTATTAGTTTGTAAGTTAGATGTCTGCTCAGTGCTGATTCTCACCTTAAATTCAGTCATGCATGGCTCATTACTGCTAATAGCTTACAAACCTAATATGTCAGCAAATGAAGTAGATAAGCAAGCCATTGACTTCAATAAGTACATAAAACTTCAAGCAACATAAAATATAAATATTATTTAAGAATGATAATAGCAGTTTGATGTATTCTCATTTATCAAATGCTTGAACAGTAAGTTTATCATAAGACCTTTCTCAAAAGTTGCAGGAAAACAATGTGAAAACGTATAAGCAGGTATTATAAAGTTGGGCATATAGTGAAAAAATGAAACCCAAATATCCTAAGACTCATCAGGATTAATATTAGTATACATATTGTCAAGGTAAGAAAGGGCAAGCAAACAGATAAGACAGTGCTAGAATATAACAGTTATCTAAGACACATGTACTGCCTTGTTTAGGAGGCAAAGTAGCACTAAAAGATTCTCATCTTCACTTATAAAGAGTAAAAATATTTTAGCTTGCAGGCACATTACATAAATTATGAAGGTAAGTAATGTTGCTCCACTTTCTTCTTTGCTGTATAGACTACATGCATGGCAGGTACATGACATGTGCCCATTGGAGTTTCCCTGCAACTGCAGTCCTCAGAACTGAGAGGATTTAAATATAAATATATTATAACTCTGAAATTGCAGTATCACAGAGTACTTTCTCTTAACCAACATATAGTGATCTCAGAGTAAGTATAACATGGGAGTAGGGATGCAGAATTTAAAAATGGAACTAGGGGTGCAGACTTTAAATATGTAACAAGTTTTGAATTTTACTATTACCTGTGTTATTTTGCAGAAAATGTTTTGCAGTTTCAGGATTGCTATTTTCAAATCTTAGACTCCTGCTAGGAGCCCTGTCAATGAACACAGATAAAGGCAAGATTAGTGTTTTAATGAGGAAAAAAATGTTTCTGTTATGGCTGTCACTGATGCATGGCATTTCACTGTAGAAATTGCTGTTTCTGAACTTTTTCATGTGATCCTTTGTAGGATTTCTTCACTTTAGAAATGCAATGTGAATTTTATGAAGTCATACCAGGAGTGAACATGAGTAACCCTGGAAAAGAGTGCAGATGTCAATCTCTGCTTGTATAGCAAATCAATAAGAAAATATCCTGCTCTAAATTACAGATGCCATCTTACACTGAAATAACAGCATTAAGGGTTAATAGTTCAACAGTTAACGTACTTGCCTTCAATGTTGGAAGATCAGAAGACTAGGGGGGCTCTGTTAGTTGCCAGATGTTTGTATTAATTATGTACCTCTGTGCTATACCAAGCAGCACACTTGCCTGTGATGGTTAAAAATCAGAGGACTGTTTTTTTCCCCATACCAGGAGCCTATAAGCCCTAGTCTTAGTGAAAACCTTAGCATTAAAGAATCCCATGGTAAAGATGTTAGTCACTGCCACTGACTGTCTCTTTCTCCAGTGCACCACTGAAGGTGATGGTCTGTTTCAACTGTAGATACTGTTGTCAAAACAGGAAGGCAAAATTCCTCAAAACATGATAATCAGGGATGTAGTACATCTGGTGTGCATGGCAAAATGCAGATGATGGTATGTATTTCATGAATATGTGACAATTAATTTCTAAGTCATAATAACTAACTAAATATAGAACAGCAACATCTTCCCAACAAACATCATTGAGGATACGGTATAAATGCACATATGATGCAAGCCAAAACTGCATGAGATTTTCAGTAGTAATGCCCTCATTTATGTAACTCATAAGAATGTGAAAACGGAACTGTGCTAGTGATGTAAAAGTACTCCAGATTTGCTGTAGCATAAATATTTGTTCCCTAGTAACTTTGCACAGAGCAGACGGAGGTTTAAATCATTTGTGTAACTTTAGAATAAAAGGTGAGGAAGTTCAATAAACTAATAGTGGGGAATCTTGAGGTACTGGTGGAGGAAAGCTATCTCCATTTGTCACTTTGTTAATGACTGTACAAAAGTTTACAAAATATTAGTTTTAATTTTGTAGATTTTGATATATTATGTTAAAACAAAGTTTACTTAGTTTACTTGGTGTACGTGTGCTACCAGGAGAAAGTGTTGTTTAAAGATATTCATTAAGTTCAGTAAATTTAAACTTGGCCAACATTCTGGAAGAGTTGGCAGAAGTCATTACTTGCAGTTTAAATATGTGGATTTTTCAGACAATTCAGAAATAGTTGTCTTTTGCATATCTGGGAGCAGACAGTGTAGCTTATTAGCATGTGAAGATGCTGTCACCATCCAAACATAGGTCAGTAAGTACATTGAGGCAGACACTGGCAAAACCAACCTTCCAGAGTGTGTCTATCTCTTTTTTAGCTAAACAGTAAACATCTACTATGCTATTATACTAGATATGCTGACAAGGAAATACAGCAAAGACTACAATAACAACAACTACCCAAAAAAAAAAAAAATACAAGAAAGTATAATTTCTAAAAGCCCTGTAGTGTGATGTAAATAATAAAATGGATAGGTAAATGTTGGTATGAAGTCATAAAATACAGATCATGATTACTGGGAAAATAAATAATGACTGTGAATATTCACTGACATACTTCATATTCACATCTTGCTAGACTCAAAAACATATCAAGGTCAGATCTCAAACAGAGGTGTATCAACTACTGATGCTGCAGAAAGAGGCATACCCAATGTGTCATGAAGAATACGCCTGAAGAGATTACATCACAATCCTATTGTAATGCATGTCAGATTACATCGCAATCCTGTTGCGATGCATGCTGCTCTATCATGAAGTGTGAGACCTAAAAAAAGTGTCCCTCTTATTTTGTTATATCTACATTCAATGGCTAAGCAACTCCTGTCTGCTCGCTAGACCTTACCAGATTCCAACCCCTACCAATCATGTTACGCACTCTAAAGAGCTGTGTATTAACTGTGTCTGCTACAGGAGATAGCAATGGAGGTAGTCACAAAGAAAGACGTGAAGTAACAAATGCTTTTGGTGTTAAATTTATCGAGTGCAAATTATTCTGCGAGATCAAAAGGATATAGCAATGTTACTGTTCATACAAGTGTGATTTAACAATATCGCTATTGGCTAAGCCAGGCTTGTCCATCCACATTATTTTACACACATACAGTCACAGATTCAACACACTATCTACTTACCCAAGTTAGTATTAACTGCCCACACCACAGGGACACTCTCACCACAAACATCACAAAACACCTATTTGACTGGCATTAAATCCCCATTGTATTCAAAAGGCTTTGAAATTAAATTGGATAGAAACATATTGATGCACTGTTCCATGTGTCACACTGGTGCACACAAGTTATTGCCCTTTGCTGGAGTTGAACAGCCACCTGTGTAAGTCTACAGTCTATAGAACTGTATATTAACCACATGCTTCATGGTGAAGTCTTGCCATAACAGTGAGACAGAACACATTTGAAGGCATGACGTCATTGTGGTGCAAGGCTAAAAGAAATGGAGGTGCCCTGTTCCACTGTAATTGTACACACTGCAACTGTGATGGAAGTATTTCATGCATCATAGTATACTGATACACACTGATACTATTCAGTCATTTGCAGGTTTCAGACATCTACTTTGTGACCACAGATGCTATGTGATATTGCCTTGAATGCACACACTGCAGGAGAAGACTTACTACAGATGTGGGATATCTGAATTTGAAGGAATTACATCATATTAGTGCCAGAATGCATATGAGTGCCTTTAAATTGATTTATAGAGTGATCATTGAGTGATGTAATCTGTCTCTTTGTCACAAAACATTGTAAGATGGTAGATATACTCAGCATACCTCTCAACTTCTTAGAACAAGAGCTCTGGACAAAGCTTAAAATAATAGTGGGACAAAGACACAAAAATAGGGACATATTTTAAATATTGCTCTTACAAATGTAGAAAGTTGCTAGAAATGGTCTATATTATATTCTCAAAATCTGACAATATCAAAGCTGATACTGTCGACACAAGAATGGCGAAAGCACACAACATCGAACGTATAAATGGAAATCTCTGTAAGGGGAGACTGCAATGTAGTGTGATCTCGGAGTTGGTATATTTAAGTAACGGAGGTGTGGGGGGTGCAGAGGGGCTTGCCCCCCTGCTTAAACCCATTAGGGTACTTTTTTCTTTTCTTTTTTTTTTTTTCTTGGTTGTTTTTATAAGTTCGATGTTTGAAGACATCGACCATATGGTGTTCGATGTTTTCAACCGTCGATCTTATAATATAGACCCGCTAGAATAACATGATTTGTGTTAGCATGCATTTAATGAAGGAGATAACGTTTGAAACTCAAGTGTATGTCATGATTTAGTAACTTCAATCCTCAGTGATTTACGACAAAACAATACATTTTATGAGGAAAAGATAAAAATATGACTCAAAAATCTGGGCACTCTGTCAAAATCTGGGCAGTTGAGATGTAAGCTACCCAAATGCATGTGTTGCATTATGTAGTCATCCCTGTGACTGTAGAATCACAGTCATGCACAATGCATAGATAATCCTGGATTTGATCTCATGGCTTACTAAAGCAACAAGCTACAGAACATTATTTCAGTTCCTCATGCAGAAGCAGAAGGCTTACTACTAGATAGAGATAAAACACATTTCACCAAATGGCCTCATCAGTGTTTAACAAAGCAGCTGTCTATGTTGAAATGGATAGAAAGTATTAAAAAAGACCTCTCCAGCTATATATGTACACATCAGATATATAGGTAACACCATTCTTACCTACATGTGTGTTACACACACACACACACACACACACACACACACACACACACACACACACACACACACACACACACACACACACACACACACTCTGACACAACTGGGTTTATGGAGTAGTGCCTGGGTTTGAAATGACTACCTCATTAAGGTCACAAGCAAGAGAACATTGGGTGAATCACAAGCACCACACAAGATGCTTGCTTACAACTCTGACAGTGTACATTTGAATGGATGACATCACTGGTGTTATCACAGGGTGATGTGTGTATTAAAGGGAATGAAAGTGGAGGGAGAGTCCAGTACTGCCATAAAGGTACACACCATATCTGCAGGTGAAGACATTTCTACCTAGTAAGAAAGAGACATACACAGTCACAATAGTCACTCACTGCGGGATTCAAATCACCTACCCATCTACTTATACAGTCTGGAGAGCATGGTATCAACAATGTCACAGGAAAGGTTTGATTACAACACTGATTGAGCATATATTTGAAAGGATGACATAATCAGCATGTTGCATAGAATAAGTTTTGGCTGAAAATGGAACAGATTGATGGGGGATCCCTCTCTCAGTGTAAATATGTCTTGCAAATGGAACTGCACACAATGGATCTTTTGATGAAACCAGTTTTGCCTGCCAGTATAAGCACATACATGCATGCATAGTATTTAAGTAATGATGGATTCAAACCTGCTACAGATCTAGTTACACAATCTATAGTACACAGTATCAGCTTAAGTGCACAGGTGAAGTCTGACTCCAACAGTGAGACAGGGCACCTTGGAAAGGATAGCCTCAGTGTGCTGCAGAGAAGATGTTTATGATAAAAATGGAAGACATTGATGGGGGGGCCCTTGGCCAATACAAATGTATTCTCTGAGTGGAACAGTACCCACCGGACTCATGGAAGAACTCAGTCTTACCTAGTACTACAGATGCACGTGCACGCACACGCACACACACACACACACACACACACACACACACACACACACACACACACACACACACACACACACACACACACACACACACACACACACACACACACACACACACGCACACACACACACACACACACACACACACACACACACACACACACACACACGCACACTCTCTCTCTCTCTCTCTCTATCTATCTTATGATAGTCAGTTACTGCTGTACTAAACACCTGCCTATCTAGTTAAGCAATGTAGAGTCCATTGGATTAATGCACGTGCTAAAGGAGATGTTAGAGAGCAAAGGTGTGATAATGCACATATGTAAGGATTAGCACATCAGTGTGCTGCAGAGAAGCTAATGTGCATCACAGTTAACTCTATATACTTCGAGTACAACAATCCACTGTAACATACAGAAGTAATAGCATAATAGCAGCCAATCACACAACATTCTTTTTGTCAAAATCACTCCTGAAGTGCACGTCCGACAAGCTCCTTTGTGCAACTGATAGCAAAGTATTGGTTATGCATAATTACATATTATGGCTTTGAACTTAGAACTGAAATTATTTATTTATTCATACAGTAACATTTCATTACCAGGAAAGTCTGACTGCGTAGCTGCCCATTTTCAGTGGAGGCCTGGGGAGAAAAGAACAATAATTTTACAATCTTCAGAAATAACACAAAACATCTACAGTTTAAATAATCATACCACATTAGACATAATGTGAAAACAATGAATATTTTGACTTATATGACAATGAGTTAATATTTAGAGATATTTTAGCCAGTTTAGAGAAATTAAAGGTCACTTGGTGTAATACAAATAAGAACTGCAATATGAAGTAGGGTGAAAAAAACTGGGTTGTGGCATATTTAGATAGAGAGTCAGGAGAATTAAATTGATTGAAGTGAAGAAGGGGAGTAAGGAGATGTAAGGTACGACTAGGTACTTATTTATATTTAGAGATATACTTGACCCTGTGGTTAAACAAGAACAGAGACAGATTTTGGCTAGGAAGCCTTTCAAAACAGTTTTAATGATCTGGAGGGAAGGGTGCTGACCTTTTGGAAACAGATAATTAGTTCCAGGCCTTAGCAAGATATTTTAAGTACAGACCATACCCAGCAACTATGAAAGATTTGTGGACAGATATCACAGACAGGCAGGCAGACAGATAGCGTCACTCGCTGTGATCTAAACCAGTTGCGCACCTATCTTGTGCTCTGGTTCACGGATAGCACTATAAAACACTAAATAAGATATAGAGGGAGTTTTTCCTCCATAGCAGCTACTCTACTTGTTATCCGGAGAGGCTTAATTATAAATTGCTTACAGGCACAGATCGCTGTACTCTATCACCTATCTCAACCACTGGATATTTTTACAAGGCACAACAATACGGGTTTTGCTATCAGGGCTATTGTTATCGACCTGCTTGCTGCAACTGCCTCATACAATTAATTGGAAGCTGTGTTCTGAAAATCTTAACTTAGTATGTCTGATGTGAAACGTACTTTATGACTTTACTGTTGTTTTAGCCTGCGCAAATTACCTAGCTATATAACATTACATTACCATCCTTACCAGATGTATTTTCTGATTGATGTCTAGCTATCTAGTTGTTTTGGAAATGGTTTAAGCTTATATTCTACTGAATATAACATTTTTATAAGACTGTGAAGGTTGTACCAATATAGCATTTTTACAAGACTGTAATGGTTGTTTACTTTCTTTATCCTTATCTAATCTTTTATAGCAATTAGGACTTACTTTAAGGTGACTGTAGTAGGTAAATGCTTTTTTCTATGTGCCACACAATGAGGTGTTCAGGAGTCTATATGCTGCTTACCTGTGTTTAAACTGCACTGCTTCTTACACTCCACTCAGCTACTGACTTGACTTCTCCTCACCATTTCACCTCCCACTCCTGCATAGACTTTAACCTAGTTGCCGTTTTATAATTATTTCTTTATGTCTCTTTTTCAGCTTAAAAGCCTTGTGCTGAGACACAGGCTGTCCCCCTGTCAGCAACCTTGCAAGATAAAGAAATACAAACTGAACTGAAGGGAATACCCAACCTGTAAGCTCTACGTGAACTACCTAGATGTTCTTCGCTCAGCCTCGCAGTGTAGGTGATAACCTACAGTTTTTTTGGTATTTAACTATAAAATTGTGAGTGCTTTAGGTAGAACTATTTGTAAGGGCCAGCACACCCACGGACCTACCCCCGAGGCTGTCCATCCCTATCTTACTTTTTCCTCCTTACCTCCTAACTAGCTTAGTGAGTTTAGTGTAATTCCCCACATATACCACTAGCGGACAGCACAACATAAGGCATGTAAAGCTGTACTTTACTGCTAGCTGAACTCTACTAGCTCTGCTGACCAGCCATTCTCAGTTATCCCTGTTAGTTCTTTTACTTCTAGAAATTATCCCCCACCCCCTGAAAGATATTAAAAGGAATTAATCTCCACCCCCTGAAAGATATTAAAAGGAATTAACCTTTTAGTCATAAATATAAATAACCTAGACAGCTTATTCTACTGTCACTTACTACTCCTGCTATAGAACTCTTTAATAATACCTTCTGCCCTACACACCTAGACCAAAAGCTCACCCTTTTTATGTCTTAAGATAAGTAGATACAGAAAGTGCCTCTTACCTACCCAAAGCCTTGTAGAACACAGTCTCACTGTATAACTGATTACCTTCAGCCTCTCTCAGCTCTGACCCGCTCCATTCGCCCTGCGGGCTCACTCCGCTCCCTTATCCTACCCTCAATTCCCGCCCACCCCCAGTGGCCCTAGACTTGTACTTCCTTAGCCACACCCTCTCTCCCAACCTTCCAATCCTATCCTTACACCAATCTATATAATTTAACCAAACCTGTCCTATCTGCCTTTCTCCATACCCTTGGCATCCAGCACCTCCTCTTAAAATACTTACTCTTATTTCATTTACCTTTACCACTCCTTCCTCTCAAAGGACTCAACAAACCCTGTACGTCATTTTGTCTTCTCTAAGCCCAGTTGTTACAGTAGCAGTATATGCAACCCTAACAATATGTATACAACAACAAAACCCTTACTAACCAAGTTAATACTCTTAACTACTCTCATACCTGTCCTCACCACTGCTTATCTCTTCACATCCATTGAAAAATTGAATTATTACCACTTTAACTACTCGCCTAAACAAACATCTACTCAAAATTATATCCTTACCCATTTTCTAACAAATACCACATCCACTCCTTGTTACCTGCTAGCCAAGTACCATCGACTCACACATATCAAATTCAATAATGCCACTGTAAGGAAGCTGAAATATCTAACCAGCTTCATTAACCACCCGTGTTTCTGGCCTAAAAACATCCACCTTAATAGACGGTGACATCCACCATAACCCAGGCCCAACAAATGTCCCCACTTTATTAACTCATTCTACTACTCCCTCCACCCTAACAACTCAAACCAGTCTCTCTAAGTCCTTACTTATAGGTCATCTCAATATCCGCAGTATTAATAACAAAATTGCCCAGCTCCACGCCCTCCTTGATATACATTCTTTTGATATCTTTTGTCTCACTGAAACCTGGTTAAAACCCGGAACTAAAGATAATGAAATAATTCCCCCAGGTTATAATATATTGAGACCCAACCGCATAAAACGCAGGGGAGGGGGAGTAGCACTATTGTTTAAATCCATGCTACAGTTCACCTCAATACCTTATAATCCACCTCAAGATAGTAAGGCCGAAGTCCTTATCTCCCGACTTCAACTTAATCCTATACATCATCTGTATCTACCTACCTCCTTGTAATAATAGTACTACAATAGAGGACATTTTAAGCTGGGTGTCTACTACTTACCCACAAGAAACCATTATACTATGAGACTTTAATACAGACTGGAAATGTATAAATACAGATAACCCTTCATCACTTATTAATTTTCATGGCTTTAGTCAAACAATTACCACCACCGCTAGATATAACAGACTTAACAACAAAGAACGTATCTTAGATTGGATACTTATTCATAAACAGCAACAAATCTACAAGGTAGGAACTCTGTCAGATGACTTAAGTGTTCATATGTTAACTTACATTCTAAGACAAAAGAATGACATCCCTAACAACCCCTCTTATAGGATCTCACGGACCAACAAATGCTTTAAGCCTGTAGTTTTCCAAAATGAACTTAATGCCTGTAACTGGAACCCACTAAAGACTCTCCCTCTTGAGGAGGCTATCAAATATTTTAACTCTAAATTCTTATCTATCCTTGATAATCATGCACCTAAACGGTCAATGAGAACTAAGTCCAAACCAGCCCCCTGGCTCTCAAAAGATACTAAACAACAGATACTGCTTAGGAATAAATATTGGGCCAAGTGTAGAGCATCCAAAAATATCTCTGAGCATCAAACATTTAGACAGTTAAGAAATATTACAAAAGAGCCAATACTCACTGATAAAAAAACTACTATTGTAAACTACAGCAATCACACCATAACAGTCCACAAAAGTTCTGGTCTAGCTTAAATAGACTCCTACACCCAGGGCACTCTAGTACACCGCACCCTCTAGGGACTGATAATTCCTCCCATCAAACTGCCAATGCCTTCAATATCTTTTTCACAGACTCCATAAAATCTCTAGCCTGTCAACTTTCTACAAACAACTCTAATATCCCTACCTCTTTGCCTGATATTCTCCCTACATTCCAAATACAACCCATCACTACCTCGTACATCCAAAAACGTATCCAAATCTTATGCCATGTACACCCTCTGCTGACCAAGTAACATCTGAATACCTGCAAAAAGCAGCTAAAGCAGTTGCTTATCCAGTATCCATGCATATAAACAGAACCATAAAAGAAGGAACCATTCCTGACATCTGGAAAATCTCCCACATTATCCCCTTACACAAAGGCAGTAACTCCAATGATTATTCCAACTATAGGCGTATAGCTCTCTTATCTCCCTTAGCAAAAGTTATGAAAAATGCATTCACCATCAACTAATAAACCACTTAACCCTACATAATATACTAGCTAACTGTCAGCATGGCTTCAGGCCATTCCATAGCACCAACACATCTCTCCTATCTTTCACCGACTCCATCAATAAAAAATGTAATGAAAACATCCTCTCATCAGCCCTCTTTATTGATCTGTCTAAAGCTTTTGATATGGTCAACCACCCTCTGCTCTTAAAAACTCTTGAATCCCTTTCACTAGACTCCAAGGCTGTTCTCTGGTTCAAGTCCTACCTTACCAACAGGCAACAAGCAGTCCTCTGGGAGAATAATCTATCTGCCCTCCTGCCAGTCTCCCTTGGAGTCCCACAGGGCTCCATTCTAGGTCCACTTTTATTCTCTTTATTCATCAACGACCTACACTTAACAATCCCTTAAGCTACCTGCATACAATATGCAGATGATTCCATGCTCATATGTTCGGCTAACTCCATTTCCAAACTATAATCTCTAACTCAGACAGTACTTAACACAGTCAAGACTTGGTTCTTGAAATGCTTCCTCCATTTGAACACTTAAAAAACAAACTCTTACTCTTCACACCTAAAAGTAAGTCCCCCCCTATAAATTTCTCTATCAAATCGAATAATGGCACACTTATAATCCCCGACTCTACCACCATACTACTAGGAATCATAATTGACAGTAACCTTACCTTTGATAACCACATAAATAATACTATTAAAACTGTAAATAGAAAATTGGGCTCCCTATACAGAATAAAACCCTTCTTAACACCAACAGCCAGAACTACAATTGCCCACTCTCATCTAATCTCAACTCTACTCTATGCTTCCCCCATTTATACTAATCTAAAGAAAAACAATCTTGCTAAACTAGCCAATTCCTATAACAATATTGTCAGATTTGCCACTGGGAATCCATTTAGAACTCACCACTGTCTGAACCTACAGCAGCTAGACTGGCTCGAATTACAAAAATCTTGATACTTTCCCAAATTACCATTGTTCATAGGATATTCTACCAACCTAACAACACACCTATACTTTCTAACCTTATTACCCCCTGTAGAAACCTCAATTCCTTACGCTCTTCCACCAAACTACTGGCTACCATAAGCAAGTCCAATAACTTGGCAGGTGACTCCTTGTTTTCTAACTCTTTATAAGCTTCTGAGCCCCCCTCAAGCCTTTCTATGTTGGAGGAAAGCCTTCTAGCTTATCAGTGGGAGTGGTAAGCATTAGGTAACCAGTCTACCACAAGAGGAGTGGTTCTGGCCCAGAAATTGTAGTTTATTGGCTGTTTGGGCAGTTTTTTTCCATCTCTCTCAACTTTCTGGTTTTAAAGCCCATGTTTGCGCTTGATCCCCACCTTTCCCATAACTAGTCTAGTCCGGGTACAGATTTGCTGTATCCAGGACTGTTCATAAGCTTCTGAGCCCCCTAAGCCTTTGTGTTGGAGTGCAGCCTTCTAGCTTATCAGTGGGAGTGGTAAGTACTAGGTAGCCTGTCTACCACAAAAGGAGTGATCCTTGGCCCAGGAATTGTAGTTTATTGATCATTCAGGAAGTTGTCAATCTCTTTCAACTTTCTGATTTAAAAGACCACACCTGCACTTGTTTCCCATCTTTCCTGTAACTAAGCACTAGAAAGCTTTAAACTGATAAAAGCCTTCTAGCTTAAAAGAGAAACTTTGGAGTGACTGAGTATCAGTTTTCTGTATTTTCTTGCTGTACTTAATTGTTTTCTACCAAAACGCTGATTTTTCCAGCACTTATTGTGATTTTAAAGCTTGTGTTTTCACATATTGTACTTATTTGACTGCCTGCACTTTTAAAAAGTTGTTTTTTCTTTAAATAAATAGTTTAACTGTTGTAGGCTACACACTAAAGTGCTATACCCTTTTCTGATTGCTTGTAGTCATTTAAAGCTGTTTTAAATGTACTTTTTACTGTTTTTGCCTTATCTTTTAAAAAAAAAATCTTGTTTCCCGCCTTTCTAAGCTAGTATTGTCCAGTTTTCAGGCTAGTGCTGAATTCAAGGCTGTTTTGCAAGTTTCTGAGTTGCCATACCTTACTTGTATAGAGGGAAGTTTCTCTGTTCACCTGTGAGAGAGGAGAACTTTGAGCAGCCATCTGTCCCTGGAGGAGTGGTTCCAACCCAGAAGCTAGTAGTTTAAAAACCGCGTTTGCACGGTTTTGTGTGCCGGGCAGCACCGGTTAGCTAGGGTTAAATTATTCCCGGCTCCACTAAGTCTCCTCTTCAGTTTTTCACTTGAAACAAGTCTAACTCTCAACCTAAGCACTCAAAAATCATCCTACAGTCCAGCACTTGCTCAGACCTAATAGCAAGCACTAATATACCCCGACACTTGACTGCCCAGCAGGGCAAGGCTCTTTATCCACACCTCACCAACCAAGCGACTAAGCAGCTCACCCTACTATTCAGGCATGACCAAAGGGCGATTTCAGGAGTACTCTCCAGTCCAGCTGGTGAATCTGGGAATCCTGAGTCAATGTTACAACTGCTTTATGTACACAGACAGCCCTCTCCTCCTACCACAAAACACTAACATATGCAAGAGATGCAATTATACAGCCAAACTAGAGGCTAAGGTCTCTCCATCCAAGACTGGAACAGACAGTCATGAGGAGAAGTTTAACACTTGCACCACACTTCCAGCCTCACATAGACCTACTAAACCAGCACTGGAAAAAAATACATATAAATACACGAAACATACTTGGAGGTTCTAAATAAAAACCTGCAAAAGCATCAGGGAGCTCCAAAGCAGACATCCACAAAACCTGCACCTCCCTTAACAAACTAGACAACACATAAAACACAAAATCAATGTGCTGCACAATCACAGCCCTTAAGGCGAAATAGAATGTCGACATCTGTGCAGTAACTGAAACCTGGTTCAAGGCTCCAGAGAGCACTACTGGGCTACAACTCATACCACACATTTCGGCCACAGAACATGGACCAAAACACAAAAGGAGGGGGGTGTATCCATATTCATCAAGGATACTCACACCTCCAGGTTAGTGGCGCAGCATGATACCTCTGAGATCATCCATGTACAACTAACATCGGGCAAATCTGCAATGCAAATTGTGGCCTTCTACAGATTACCCTCCATGACCCAGGACCACCACTCCACCTTTCTGGCGACACTGGAAAACATGAATGTCTTACTGAGCACCCTGATATTGGGCGATTTCAATTACCCTACCATTATCTGGGAAAACTACTTGAGTACAAACTCCCAGGCTCAGTGCTTCCTGGAATTTATCAACTCAAATGCCCTGGATCAGTTGGTAAACTCCTCTACCAGATACCACAACATATTGGACCTGGTCATCACCAACATGGGCGAAAGGTGTTCCTTACCGGAGGTCAACCCGTCACTGGTTAGATCAGACCATAAACTAATCACCTGGATGTCCACACCCCACCACCAACCCCAACCAAGGAAACCACAGCAAAAAAACTTTCTAAAGCAAACTTCACCTTACTTAAGGCAGAGGTGGTAAGTTTCACAGCCCCCCACGTTAAAGGATAACACTGCCCAAGATGCAGAATCCTTGACAATTGCACTCTATGAGCACCTACAAGGATGCATGTATTGTGCCATCCCTAGCAAGACCAAGACTCACTCCCCTAAGAGAAGGAAACCAGTCTGCTCGACCCCTGCCATAAACAGGTTATACAACAGAAGGAGGAAACTAGTTCAGAATAAAAGCAAATCCCAAGAAGGAAAGACATCCCTGATCAGTATCAGTAAGAAACTAAGGTCCCTCATAAAATCATCCAAGGTTAACATTGAAAGAAAAATAGCCAAGGATTCTAAAGATAACCACAAAGCCTTCTTTAGCTATGTCAAGAATATAAGTGGCAACTCGCAGATATGCTCTGAGCTAGTGCAAAATAGCACAAAATATACTGAAACTACTGCTATTGCCAACATCCTGGCAGACAGATTCAGTGCAAACTTCACCTCCCTCTCACCTTCAAAAGGGCCCACAATACCAGAAAAGTGTAGTGTCCCAGAAATCACAGAAGCACAGGTGAAAACAGCCCTTTCAAAAGCCAAAAACACAGCATCAATGGGGCCAGATGGTGTCCCAGGCTGTGTTTTGCACAAACTACAGAACAAACTAACCCCCCACCTAAACACGCTGCTCAACCTCAGCCTCTCCACAGGCTACATGTCCATAGAATGGCGCACAGCAACGGTTATTCCACTCCACAAAGGAGGGGCCACAAATGACCCTGTTAACTATCGCCCCATAAGCCTGACTAGCCTAGTCTGCAAGGCTATGGAGCGCATCATCATGGAACTCATTAACAAAGACATTGGGAACCTCCAAACACTTGACCCAACCCACTTCAGCTTTGTTAAGGGCAAATCATGCCTACTAAACCTGGTTGACTTCTTCGAGACAGTCACCAAGGCCATAGACAAAAGAAAGGTGGTTCACATAGCCTGCCTTGATCTCACCAAGGCATTCAACACAATTCCTCACTCAGGTATTATAGAAAAACTCACCAGCCTGAACATAAACCCCTACATCACAAGATGGGTTGCCAACTGGCTTACAGACAGAACTCACACGGTAAGAATAGCGGGCTCCAGATCTGACTCCAAACCAGTCACAAGTGGTGTCCCACAAGGCTCAGTTCTGGGACCCCTACTGTTTGGCATATATTTCTCAGAAGTACAGGCAAACACAGGAGGACTATGGCTAACCAAGTTTGCCAATGACTGCAAACTGGGAGCCATAATTGACTCTCCGGCTGACACGGACATCCTTCAAAAAGGCCTTACTGAGACCGACACCTGGTGTCAAAGTCATGGCCTCAAGCTAAATGCCAAAAAATGCATAGTCATCCCGTTTGGGAAAAACAAAACACCCACAAATTACCACATAGGCAGCAGCTCCTTTAATACAGAAGAAGTAATAAGAGATCTGGGAACCCAGGTAGATAGTAATCTCTCCTTTGACAATCATATTGCCAAAGTAGTTAGGAAATCCTTCTATGTGGCCCATCTAATTACTAAGAGGTTCGCATCTAGAAATAAAGAGGTTATAGTGCCCCTCTACTCATCACTCATCAGACCCATCATAGAGTACAATGCCCCATTTGGGATGTACCTCACAAGACACTTCCAACAGCTGGAAAGACCACAAAAGCACCTCACCAAGAGGATTACTGGCTTCAAACATATGTCCTATGTAGCCCAACTGAAAAAACTCCGGCTGTACTCAGTGGTATATCGCTTACTCAGCGGTGATGTCTGTCTGACTTACAAAGCCATGTCCAACTCAGAATTCATGTGCATGCTCCACCTAAAGAAATCCAAGTCACTGCAAGCCACGTGCTCTAGTGAGCTAAACCTCACCACAACAATAAATAGAACATGCTGGAGGGATAGATTCCTGTCACAGAGACTCCCCATGCTTTGGAACAACATTCCTAACTACATTAGGCAGAGCCCCTCACTAACACTCTTCAAGATAAGCCTTGACGAGTGGATGGGTAACAGAAAATACAACCCTGGGATCACTTCATTGGCTCTGCTTGACAGAAGCTCAGTTAATTAATCAATGGGGCGGCGAAAGCCGACACACTCTGGCTAGGCTTAAAAATGCCCTCAGGCAGATAGCCTAGCACTTACCTATGAACCTATAATACCGCTGGAAAATATTGGAACCTGTTACCTTCAGATCTAACTTTACTTCCCTCCTTTCCACTCTTTAAACAAAGTCTCAAGAAACATCATAAAACAAAATGGTTATGTCCTTGCTGCTACCCTGATTAATTCTCTGATTTAGCTATTGCCTTATCTCTTTACCGCCTCCCTCCACCAATTAATACTTTTTTCTCCTTGGGAAGTAATAACTGTCTTAATTTATTCTTACAACTAGGAACTGAGATGAATGAAATTGTGTATGTATTGTAAGCTACCTCACATATCTTTAGGAATGTGTGTCTTATTCTTTTAGGTATTAGTTTCATAAATAGTATTATCTCTTTAGCTAATGCTCTCTGATTATTTTAACATAATTTCATTTACATTAATACAGAAAATCCTTTATGTTGTGTTGCTCAAATAAGAATGAATTATTTTTAACTAGCAAATACTCCATTATTTTTAACATAATTTTCTTTCATAATTGTAATGTGAATTTTTTTTTTATGTTACTTTTGGAGCTTTTCTCCCCAGGCCTCTGCTGAAAATGGAAATATATCCAGTTGGACTAGCCCAGTTAACAAATGCAAAATAAATAAATAAAAAATAAAATATGAGATTTTGGTCATTACATCATAATGAGTGAGTGGGAACATAGTTGTGCAGAATGGTAATTTATGCTTGTCAAGTAATGGATGCTTGATAATTCTTTTAGGTGGTGAGAAGCTCTCTATATATTAGTTGATGGGGTAGTTCTACCCAAGTTTGGCTTGTTTCTGCTATACAGTGGTGGGTTGTAAAAGGGGTATCTGCTGCAAATTTAGCCAATTTAATACAGCACTGTTCAATGTCTGTTTTTTGCAATGCCTGTAATTTAGTAAGGATGTGGGTACCATAAAGCAGTGAGGGGAGGAGGTAAGCAGTGGCAAGTGTAGTTTTAGTTGAGTTGTTGAGAAAGTTTTTGGTTCGGCAAAACATCTCTAATTTTTTGTGGAGTTTTTTTACGTAATTTTGTATATGCCGGATGAATTTAAGATTATCATCCATTATCAGCCCTAATAATTTGCTCTGAGAAGTTACTTCAATTGTTCTATTTTTAAGAGAAAGGATTTTAAATTGAGTTTTTTTCATGAGAGAGGGATTTGGGGAAAAATGAAAGTAGTTTGTCATTTTTTATGGTGGGTGAGTTGTGAGTTACAAAGTCATGTTTAGGTGGCTGTTAAAGCTTCCTGAGTAACTTTTTGGAGATGTGCCAAGTTGTATGATGTGCATATGAGTATGAAGTCATCTACATATTATATTAGGGAGGCTTGTTGTGTGGATATGTAAAGGGTGTTGGTATGAATATTAAAGAGGAGGGGTCCAATGATACATCCTTGTGTTACACCAATGGTGATTGGGAAGCAGGGAGATTGAGTGCCATTTTACTGACTGATACTTATTGCTTGAGTAACTTTTGAACCAAAGAAGGGTGAACTGAGGTAGACCTAATGAGGATATTTGAAGTAGAAGTCTACTGTGACAAAGGAAGTGAAAGGCTATAAACAAGTATAGAAATATTGCCTTTATCTCTAGCCTTATTGCAGTGTCCCTAAAGGTTATAAATGCAGTGTTAGTACTATAGGATGGATGGAAGCTGTGTTGTGTGGGTGTTGGGAGTTCTTACTGCAGGATATGGTTTAGTAATTGATTTTTGAATCATTTCTTCAAGTATTTTGTGGAGAGAGATGAAATTGCTATAGATCTAAAGTTAGTGCTGTCTGTTGAATTTCTTCCTTTGTTTAGAGGGATAATGTACACTATTTTTTCAGAGAGAGAGAGGAAACAGGGGATTCCTAGACTTACCTATTTATAAGGATTGAGACAGGATAGGCAAAGCCATTGACTGCTACTTTAAAGTATTCACTTTGAAGTTCATCAGCTAAAATAGAGTGTGGTTTGATTTTATTTAAGAGGATGCGAGCACACATTTGAAGGTGAAAGCGGATGTGGCAATTTGTGGCTACTGGGCAAGGTTGGGATTAGATGTTCGAGAATCCATTGTCAAGGATGCTATACTGTCTATAAAATAAAAGTTGCATTTTCAAGTGGTACATTATTGAGAGATGAGTTAGGCTTAAATTTTTGGCAAGAATGTACAACTTCTTTAATGGCTGACCAGATTTTTTTAGGGATGTGTTTACTATTGTTATGACAGTTGGTATAGTATATTTTCTTGTTTTCCTTTATTTGCATTTTAGTACAATTGCTGATCATTCTAAGTTTCTTTTTCAAAAACATTTTTATTTTGTTTTCATTATAAACATACGCAAATGTACATATAACAAATGCAATAAAACAATAACAAAACTATTTACAATATTTACATTCATCCATGATAAACAATCATTTTATCCATGAGATGTTATCTGTATTTTTTCAAAAGGTTTTCCAATTTTTGCCATGCTATTTTTTATGAGTAATGTTATGAGTTCTATAACAAATGGTTTGCACTTCTTTTTTTTTTTACAAACAATGTTTGCTAAATTAATAAAATCTTTAAACATCAAATCTTGTTTACTTTTCCAGTTCAAAGTAATAACTTTTCTGGCAATTGCAAGAATTGACCAGAGTAACTAAATCTGAGATTTAGGGATTACATTCAGTATAGGAGCATTGAATAGGATCAGTGTGTTAGAAATATGACAGTTATTATACCATAAAGCATTTACAAAATATCTGGCCTTTCCAGTATTGAACAACATTTCTACATTCAATGAACATGTGACCCTAGTTGGCCTCTAGTAATTCATCACATTTCCAACATTTATTTTAACTGTTTTTGAGTATAAGATTTATTTTAAGTGGAGTATATAAACCCGTTCATAAATTTCTATGTATACAATCTCCAATATAATGAAGAAGAGGTACCATACGTAGAAATCTATAACAATTTTTTGGATTCATCAGATATTTGTTCTCCATTAATCTTTACATAGTAATTCCAAAGATCTGAGTCAAACCTTAGAGTGTCTTCTCTTAGAATCTTATAGATAAGTGAGATACTTAATTTTTGATTATCAGTCCTTTCAAGACACCTAATAAAAAGCTGAATCAAATTAGTTATAGATACGGTCTCTAGGTTGATTGATAATCTCATTTTGTTTTCTATAAACTGCCATAATGAGTATATAAACAAAATCAACCGTCTTGACTATTATTAAAACTACATAAAAGAGAGCTTAGTGGCTTAATGCTCTTATTTTCAATAAACTGATGCCAGAATATCAGGTTATTTTCCTTTAATTTTTGCATCGCATTGATGTTGAAAGAATCTATTCAATCAGGGCAGTATGCTATAGGGAATAAAAGAAATAGAAATTGTTTAATGTAATTACAATCAATTATATGTTTAAAGTTATTAAATAATTGATTAATGCCATAAGAAAAATGATCAAACTTCTTATTAAATAAACAAAATTCACGTAAAAGCCAATGAAATCTACTTATTCCATATTGTTCCTTAAATTGATTTTCTATAGTTCTGACATCAGTTATATGAATTGCATGTATTGTTTTCCAGCCAGATATATAGGTAGGTGTGATCCAATGTAATATTACATTAATTATAACTGATTTGGAATAAATATCTAAGCTAGGGAATGCTATCCCATTACTGATTCAAGCTCTAAAGTGCAATTTATGTGAAATCCTATATTTTAAGGGGAACCATAAAAATTTAAGTAGCATGGAATTGAATTTTTTAAATACGTTTTTGGGAGGGGGTAGTATCAATGACTGTATATAAAACAAAATTTTAGTTAAAATTATCATTTTAATTAAAGAGAGCCTATCCGCCATTGTAAAGAACATTTTATTCCATCTTTTGATAAGTTCACTAATGGTGGTTATTAAATTATTGTAGTTTAGTTTAACAGACTCTTTCCAGGTACTCTTTATACTGACACCCAAATATTTTAATACATCATTCTTCCAATTAAACAGGCTATTCTCTCTTAGGTTTTTGTTGATCTTTTTATTAATTAGTAATGTTTTGGATTTATTATGATTAAATTTAAGTCCTGAAAGTCTTTTCAACTTGCTTAATATATTTATAACATCATTCAAAGATCCATCAATATCACCCAACGTTAACAACATATCAGCAAATAATTGTATTTTAGGACAATAGCCCTTATTAATTTGAAAGCCTTTTATATTTTGCTTGTTTCTGAAATATGTAGCAAAAGGTTCCATTGAAAGAGCAGACAATAATGGTGACAATGGACAATGTTGTCTACTTCCCTTGAAGATTTCTAGTGGTGAGGATAGACATGATCCGATTTTCACAAAAGCTTGTGACCCACTATAAATTTTCATTAATACGTTGACAAAATCTGTGGAGGCAAAACCAATCAGAATTCTTTGTAGATAAGACAAACTAATAGAATCAAAAGCCTGTTCTATGTCTAGGCTGATAATAGTTAGATGTTTTTTGTATTTGCATGCTGTGTCTATTAATGATAGTAATTTAATAATGTTGTCTTGCACTTTTCTATGTAGAATGAACCCTGTGTGATCATTATATATTAGATTAGGTAATATTTTCTTTATCCTATTAGCTAATATTGTCATGAAAATGTTATAGTCAGTATTTAGTAATGAAATTGGCCTATATGAATCACAAGATTTGGGGTCCTTACCTTGTTTTAATATGGGGGCGATAATTTGAATATTTCCATGATGGGTTGTTATACATTTTTGCTTAACCATAGTAAAAGCACTCATCATTTTCTTTATTATATATTCTAGAAAAACCTTATATAGTTCAGGAATTATTCCATCAAATCCTGAAGATTTATTATCTTTTAAACTTTTTATTTGCTCTTTCACTTCTGTTAGTGTTATTTGTTTATTTAATATGTTATTTTGTTGCAGTGACACCTTAGTGGTTGTATTTTCTTGAATAAAAGTATTTATTACAGTATCTGTCTCCAAAAGTGGTGTATTATTTATATCTTTATGGTAGTTCTTGAACACTTCTGATATGCCCATTAAGTTAGATGTACTCTTAACTGAACCATCACATTTATATTTAATCTCATTAATAAGATTTTGATTGTTTATTTATTTATTTTTTTGGATCTTACCGCTATTTTATGTAGACATTTGGGATTTACAGCATGAGACTGTAATTTCAATTTTTCCAGGTTTATGGCTACCTTATGATTCAGAACATCAAAGTAATTTTGATTTAAGTTAGTAATTTCATTATGTGCTACTTTGTTATTTGGTTTTGAGCCCATTTTTATCTTGTTTATGTTTTTTTGTAAGTCTGAAAGTTTTTTGTCCCACTCTCTTTTTGTAAGGTACCAAGATTTTATTTTACCATATATTTAAACTTTAATGGTGTCCCATAGTATAGTATCAGTTACTTCACCATTATCATTTGTTTCCATAAACATGTCTAATTCTTTCATTATCCATCCCCTAAAATCATTTAACTTAGTTATGTAAGCAGGAATTCTCTGTAGAAATCTTAAATCATCTACATGTGCAGTTAATGTCAAATTTATAGCATTATGGTCTGAAAGTGGGCAAGTCAGTATAGATATATGACTTATTATAGAGTTTATATTATTTGATACAAAGACCTTATCAATGTTTGTGTACCAAATCAATACAAATAGTGGGTATAAAATAAGGAATAATGTTCTCTTAGACCATGTTTATATTTAAGGTTCATCTGGTTTGTAAAGTCATTTAACTTCTTGGCTTGAGATGTTAGTTTTATTTTACCATTTTTAGAAGTATCATTGCCTGATAATAGGCAGTTAAAATCACCTGTTGCTATAATTTCCCATTTTGCATTTAAAGTAATCTGGTCCAGATATTTTTCAACATATTTAGTACTCAGTCCTGGTACCCAGTATGTATTAATCAAAGTATATTACTTTCTATTGATTTCAAAATTACCAGGCTTACCATCCCATCTTTATCTGAAATTGTATCTATAATTCTTGGCATAGTATAAGTATTTTTCCATAGAATAAGAGTGCCCTTCTCTTAGTCTTAAAACATGAGTCAGCCACAATGGTATAACCATTGAATGAGTATTTCTGTAGATCTTCTTTTAATAGATGGGTTTCCTGTAAAAAAGATGATCTGGGCTTTATGCATTTTGATATATTTAAGCAAACCA
Source organism: Protopterus annectens (assembly GCF_019279795.1). Taxonomy (NCBI): domain Eukaryota; kingdom Metazoa; phylum Chordata; order Ceratodontiformes; family Protopteridae; genus Protopterus; species Protopterus annectens. The sequence goes on from NC_056729.1 coordinate 1,298,863,012, forward strand.
GTCTTTTGACATTATTGTTCAAACCATTAATATTTAATGATAAACATGTATGAGCCATTGACTATAATGTGTATGTTATTACTAACTGAAAGACCTTTCTCCCATGTTGATTTGAAATCTACTGAAAACGTACTTATGGATGCATAATGTGTATTAAGCACTACTTTCAAAAACTCAAAACTATTTACAAACACATACATGAAACATAATGTTTCTGGTTTAGTTAAAAACTTAACTAAACCATCCATCCACCACTTCTCCAATACCAAATGACACAAATTATCCATCTATGCTTAGAATATAGTATAAAAACAAAAAAGAAAAACATTATGAATGCAACTAAAGAAATCTGAATCCTTGAAATGTACATTAGAATGAGCATGGCCGATATATCTGAAGCTATATGAATATGTCGCATATGATAATAGCACCTCTAATATGTAGATATGTGAGAAATACACATCAGATCAAAGTATGTATAAACATTAGAAGCTGAAGGTTAAGAAGATTGTCATTATTTCCAAGATGAATAAATCCAGTATAAAACAGTCATAGACATGACCGCAGTATCTGGTACTAAAAAATCTTTTACTTCAAGTGCACAAAAGACAAGCGCTTTCACTACATTAGCTTCTTCGGGTATTTAAACTGCACAGTAAAACACACCTCTTATAAAGCATTAAAATCACAGTCACATGATGCATTCCAATCAGTACTTAACAACATATTACACACAAAATATCAACACATATAAATATAACAATTTAATATCACATAAAAACATAATTATAGTAAATCCATAAGCATACTAATAAAAAATCACTATATCCTAAGAGGTCTACTTTTATGTCAGGGTCTAAGGGGTACAAACTCATTAAGCCCATGCCCCAAGTCCCCCCTCATCCTAACAATCCATGTGTGGTCTGGATTTAAGGAAAGGTTTCAATGAAACCTTGGTATTTAAACCTGGTCTCTTATCTGCATTTATATACAGAATCCATCTTTGTTCTGTTGCTTCAGTTCGATTTCTTATATTACCACCCCTCTTACTAGTTTTAACCACTTCCAGTGCCATAAACTTAAACTTATGTGACAAATCATTCTCTGCTACATGCATGGCTAAAGCACTACTTTCTTTCAGACCACTTAAACATTAAGTAATATAAATTAGCTTATTTTCATAGGTTCATAGGTTCATAGGTAGGTACTAGGCTATCGGCCCTAGGGCCCATACAAGCCTAGCCAAAAAATGTACCCTGGCTTTCGCCACTCAAGAAAATTATTTTCCTAAGCCCCTGTCGAGCAGAGCCACAGAAGTGATCCCCGGGGTGAATTTCTCATCCAATCATCAAGATTTTTCTTGAAGAGTGCTAATGAGGAGCTCTGTTTGACATAGACAGGTAATCTGTTCCAGAGTATGGGAAGTCTCTGGGACAGGAATCTATCCCTCCAGCATGTTCTGTTTATTTTGGTGACAAGGCTAAGGTCCCTAGAGTGTGTTGCTCAGAGGGATTGGGATTTCTTTAAGTGGAGCATGTCCAACAGCTCTGGGTTTGACATAGCTTTGTATGTTAGGCAGAGATCGCCCCTGAGTAGGCGATATGCGATGGAGTAAAGCTGGAGTTTTTTGAGACGGTCTGCATAGGGCATCTGTTTGAGGCCAGTAATCCTCTTTGTGAGGTATTTCTGTGGTCTTTCCAGTTGTTGTAGATGTCTTGTGAGGTACATACCAAAAGGGGCATTGTACTCTATAATGGGTCTAATGAGTGATGAGTAGAGGGGAACAATGACCTCTTTTTTCTGGATGAGAATCCTTTTGTGATGAGATGAGCCATGTAGAAGGATTTCCTGACCACTGTGGCAATGTGATTATCAAAGGAGAGACTACTGTCCACCTGTGTCCCAAGGTCTCTTATCACATTTTCAGCATTAAGTAGACTACCAGCTATGTGGTAGTTTATGGGTACAGAGTTTTACCAAAGGGGATGACAATACACTTTTTGGCATTGAGCTTCAGGCCATGGCTTTGACACCAGGTATCTGTCTCAGTGAGGCCCTTTTGTAGTTTGTCCACATTGTTAGGAGTTTCGATTATGGCTCCTAGTTTGCAGTCATCTGCAAACTTTGTTAGCCAAAGACCTTCTGTGTTGGCCTGCACTTCAGAGAAGTAGATACCAAACAGGAGCGGACTCAGGACTGAACCCTGTGGCACTCCACTTGTCAGTGGTCTGATGTCGGATTTGAAATCCGCTACTTTCACAGTGTGGGTTCTGCCCGTGAGCCAGTTGGCAACCCATCTTGTGACATAGGGATTTATACCTAGTTTAGTGAGCTTATCTATAATTCCAGAGTGAGGGATGGTGTCAAAAACCCTGGCGAGATCTAGATAAGCTGTGTGAACCATTTTACCATCATCTATGGCTTTGGTGACTGCTTCAAAGAAGTCAATCAGGTTTAGGAGACATGATCTGCCTTTTACAAATCCAAACTGAGTAGGGTCCAGAGTTTGGAGATTACCATTGTCCTTCTTTATGAGTTCCATGATGATATGTTCCATGGCCTTGCAGACCAGGCTCGTCAGGCTAATGGGGTGGTAGTTCCCGGGGTCTGTCGTGGCTCCCCCTTTGTGGAGTGGGATAACAATCACTGTGCGCCATTCAGTTGGTGCAAAGCCTGAGGTGAGGCTACGATTGAACATGGTACTTAGGTAGGGTGCCAGTTCATTCTGTAGTTCATGTAGAACGCAGCCTGGGATATTGTCAGGTCCCATGGATGCTGTGTTCTTGGCTTTGGAGAGTGTGTTTTTTACCTGTGCAGCCATGATTATAGGAACTTTGCATTCTTCCAGTATAGAGATGGGCCCTCTAGGGGGTGAGAGGGGGGTAAAATTAGCACTGAACCTATCTGCTAGGATGTTGGCAATATCAGTTGGTTCTGTATATTTAGTGCCATTATGCTGTAACTCAGAGCAGATCTGAGTGTTCCCATTTAGATTCTTGACATAGCTATAGAATGCTTTGTGGTTGTCTTTAGAGTCAGTAGCAATTTTGTTTTCGTAACTAGCTTTGGAGGATTTTATGAGGGATCTCAGCTTCTTACTGAGGTTGACCAGGGAGTTCCTCCAGTCATGGGATTTTACTCTTTTTTGCAACAGTTTCTTTCTTCTGTTGTAGAGTTTGTTTATGGCAGAGGACCACCAGATTGGCTTCCTTTTTTTGGAGGATAACATCTTGGTTCTATTAGGGATAGCATGATCCATGCACTCGTGTAAGTGCTTATAAAGTGCATTTGTGTAGGATTCGGCAGTCATACCTCTATTGTCCATCTGCATGGGTATCATGAAGTTTGCCACTTCTGCCTTAAGAAGTGTGAAGTTGGCTTTTGAGAAGTTTTTTTATGATGGTTTCCATAATTGGGGCTGGGGGTGGGATGTGGATGTCTAGGCTGATTAGCTTGTGGTGGGATCTGACCAACGAGGAATTTACCTGTGGTGTGGAACACCGGTTTCCCATGTTGGTGATGACCAGGTCTAGGATATTGTTGCCCCTGGTGGGGGTGTGAATAAGTTGATCCAATGCATTGGAATTTATGAATTCTAGAAAACGTTGAGCAAAAGAGTTGGTACATGAGTAGTTTTCCCAGTTAATGGTGGGGTAGTTGAAATTGCCCATTATTAGGGTGTTGGGTTGTACACTAATACTTTCCAGTGTATCATGAAATGAGGAGTGTGAATCCTGGGGCATGGTGGGGGGTCTGTAGCAAGCTACAATTTGGATTGCGGTCTTGCCCAGAGTTAGTTGCACTTGGATAATCTCGGATGCATTATGCTGTGCAACTAGCCTTATGTTATGTTAATAGTTGTTATTAGATACAACAATAACAGATTAACTTAGATATATATACTTTTTTTATACATTTTCATCTGTTGTACATTGTTATATGAATTTATGTATTTACATTTATATTGATTATATATATTTATTTATTTTTATATACATTTGTATGATATATATATATATATATATATATATATATATATATATATATATATATATTTTTTTTTTATATGTACTTTTTGACATCTTTAGATATTTTGTTACTTAAAGAGATGCAATTGATTATTATTCAAGTTTTTAATGCTGTGGTATCTTTAAGGCATTAGACATGAGTTGCTAGATTGGTCACATGTTTTTGAATTAATTATTTAAACAGGTGTTTAACAAGTTTTGCTATTTGGTCTGATGAAGTGAACTGTTGTCTGTGAAAGCGCTTACCACTGTTAATAAAAGAAGTTTATTCAGCTCCGTTGTGTGGAACTGCTGCTTTTTGCTGACATTTGATTTTTATTCTTGCAGGAAAAAAGAATTTGAGCTTTAATATTGACTTCTTTCAAGGACTTAATTAGAGGAACACACTCCTTTCTTCTGGATATAACTGTAGAGGTGTAGTCATTGCCAAAACTAATAACTTTTTCTCCCATCTTAATAGGGGAATTAGTCCAAGCTGATTTCAGCACAAAGCCTTGTCTTGTGAGGAAAGAAATCTAAATATTATAGACTTGAGGTTAAATGAACTCAGAGATAAATCTGAATTTGCCAGGGACCAATGAGCACTCTCAGTTCCAAAAGAGAGGGATTCAGGCATGTTTAGTGCTGATGAAAACCACTTATTGAGGAACTGAATCATGTTAGCACCCCTTTCTTTCTCAGGATTTCCCTATATTCTTATGTTATTCCTCCTTGATCTACTTGCAAGGTCTTCCAGTTTCTCAATTAGCCTGGTGTTTTGTTTCAGAAGAAATTCATTATCATGTTCATTTTCTGTCACTCTAGTATCTAGGTCAGTTACTGTTTCCTCTAAGGGAAGAATCTGTTTAGATTGTTTTTTTAATATTCCATTTAGAAGTTCCAGTTGTTTACTGCATTCTTGTTTGATGATATCCATTTTGTTTTTGAATTTGCCCATTTTTAGTGACAGTTCTTGGATGTTTGTTATTATAAGATGCAGTTCTTTCTTCACTGCACTCTCCTGGTGTGGGTTCTTCACGTTGCTCATGTTTTTAGTGACAGTTCTTGGATGTTTGTCATTATAAGATGTAGTTCTTTCTTCACTGCACTCTCCTGGTGTGGGTTCTTCACGTTGCTCATGTTTTTAGTGACAGTTCTTGGATGTTTGTTATTATAAGATGTAGTTCTTTCTTCACTGCACTCTCCTGGTGTGGGTTCTTCACGTTGCTCATGTTTTTAGTGACAGTTCTTGGATGTTTGTTATTATAAGATGTAGTTCTTTCTTCACTGCACTCTCCTGGTGTGGGTTCTTCACGTTGCTCATGTTTTTAGTGACAGTTCTTGGATGTTTGTTATTATAAGATGTAGTTCTTTCTTCACTGCACTCTCCTGGTGTGGGTTCTTCACGTTGCTCATGTTTTTAGTGACAGTTCTTGGATGTTTGTTATTATAAGATGTAGTTCTTTCTTCACTGCACTCTCCTGGTGTGGGTTCTTCACGTTGCTCATGTTTTTAGTGACAGTTCTTGGATGTTTGTTATTATAAGATGTAGTTCTTTCTTCACTGCACTCTCCTGGTGTGGGTTCTTCACGTTGCTCATGTTTTTAGTGACAGTTCTTGGATGTTTGTTATTATAAGATGTAGTTCTTTCTTCACTGCACTCTCCTGGTGTGGGTTCTTCACGTTGCTCATGTTTTTAGTGACAGTTCTTGGATGTTTGTTATTATAAGATGTAATTCTTTCTTCACTGCACTCTCCTGGTGTGGGTTCTTCACGTTGCTCATGTTTTTAGTGACAGTTCTTGGATGTTTGTTATTATAAGATGTAGTTCTTTCTTCACTGCACTCTCCTGGTGTGGGTTCTTCACGTTGCTCATGCTTTAGTGACAGTTCTTGGATGTTTGTTATTATAAGATGCAGTTCTTTCTTCACTGCACTCTCCTGGTGTGGGTTCTTCACGTTGCTCATGTTTTAGTGACAGTTCTTGGATGTTTGTTATTATAAGATGTAGTTCTTTCTTCACTGCACTCTCCTGGTGTGGGTTCTTCACGTTGCTCATGTTTTTAGTGACAGTTCTTGGATGTTTGTTATTATAAGATGTAGTTCTTTCTTCACTGCACTCTCCTGGTGTGGGTTCTTCACGTTGCTCATGTTTTTAGTGACAGTTCTTGGATGTTTGTTATTATAAGATGTAGTTCTTTCTTCACTGCACTCTCCTGGTGTGGGTTCTTCACGTTGCTCATGTTTTAGTGACAGTTCTTGGATGTTTGTTATTATAAGATGTAGTTCTTTCTTCACTGCACTCTCCTGGTGTGGGTTCTTCACGTTGCTCATGTTTTAGTGACAGTTCTTGGATGTTTGTTATTATAAGATGCAGTTCTTTCTTCACTGCACTCTCCTGGTGTGGGTTCTTCACGTTGCTCATGTTTTAGTGACAGTTCTTGGATGTTTGTTATTATAAGATGCAGTTCTTTCTTCACTGCACTCTCCTGGTGTGGGTTCTTCACGTTGCTCATGTTTTTAGTGACAGTTCTTGGATGTTTGTTATTATAAGATGTAGTTCTTTCTTCACTGCACTCTCCTGGTGTGGGTTCTTCACGTTGCTCATGCTTTAGTGACAGTTCTTGGATGTTTGTTATTATAAGATGTAGTTCTTTCTTCACTGCACTCTCCTGGTGTGGGTTCTTCACGTTGCTCATGTTTTTAGTGACAGTTCTTGGATGTTTGTTATTATAAGATGTAGTTCTTTCTTCACTGCACTCTCCTGGTGTGGGTTCTTCACGTTGCTCATGTTTTTAGTGACAGTTCTTGGATGTTTGTTATTATAAGATGTAGTTCTTTCTTCACTGCACTCTCCTGGTGTGGGTTCTTCACGTTGCTCATGTTTTTAGTGACAGTTCTTGGATGTTTGTTATTATAAGATGCAGTTCTTTCTTCACTGCACTCTCCTGGTGTGGGTTCTTCACGTTGCTCATGTTTTTAGTGACAGTTCTTGGATGTTTGTTATTATAAGATGCAGTTCTTTCTTCACTGCACTCTCCTGGTGTGGGTTCTTCACGTTGCTCATGTTTTTAGTGACAGTTCTTGGATGTTTGTTATTATAAGATGTAGTTCTTTCTTCACTGCACTCTCCTGGTGTGGGTTCTTCACGTTGCTCATGTTTTAGTGACAGTTCTTGGATGTTTGTTATTATAAGATGTAGTTCTTTCTTCACTGCACTCTCCTGGTGTGGGTTCTTCACGTTGCTCATGTTTTTAGTGACAGTTCTTGGATGTTTGTTATTATAAGATGTAGTTCTTTCTTCACAGCACTCTCCTGGTGTGGGTTCTTCACGTTGCTCATGTTTTTAGTGGCAGTTCTTGGATGTTTGTTATTATAAGATGTAGTTCTTTCTTCACTGCACTCTCCTGGTGTGGGTTCTTCACGTTGCTCATGTTTTAGTGACAGTTCTTGTATGTTTGTTATTATAAGATGTAGTTCTTTCTTCACTGCACTCTCCTGGTGTGGGTTCTTCACGTTGCTCATGTTTTTAGTGACAGTTCTTGGATGTTTGTTATTATAAGATGTAGTTCTTTCTTCACTGCACTCTCCTGGTGTGGGTTCTTCGAGTTGCTCATGTTTTTAGTGACAGTTCTTGTATGTTTGTTATTATAAGATGTAGTTCTTTCTTCACTGCACTCTCCTGGTGTGGGTTCTTCACGTTGCTCATGTTTTTAGTGACAGTTCTTGGATGTTTGTTATTATAAGATGTAGTTCTTTCTTCACTGCACTCTCCTGGTGTGGGTTCTTCACGTTGCTCATGTTTTAGTGACAGTTCTTGGATGTTTGTTATTATAAGATGTAGTTCTTTCTTCACTGCACTCTCCTGGTGTGGGTTCTTCACGTTGCTCATGTTTTTAGTGACAGTTCTTGGATGTTTGTTGTTATAAGATGTAGTTCTTTCTTCACTGCACTCTCCTGGTGTGGGTTCTTCACGTTGCTCATGTTTTTAGTGACAGTTCTTGGATGTTTGTTATTATAAGATGTAGTTCTTTCTTCACTGCACTCTCCTGGTGTGGGTTCTTTGAGTTGCTCATCTTGAGATCTCTAGTAGAAAGCTTCTTGACAGGAATAATTAGAAAATTCTCTATTTATTAATTTTTAGAAAATAATAGTCTATGTAAATCTAACTTTTAGTATAATTTTAGTTAGATTTTTCTAAAAATTAAAGTATATTTCCTGTCAGGATATTAAAATCTAAGCAGAGCTATGGATTTCTGCTGCTATCAGACTGGCATCATAGACACGCCCCCCACTCTAAGGTTTTTGACATATTGTGCTGTTTATTATTTTACCATTTTCTATGCTTTTTCTCTAACCTGCATTAGCATTCTACTCTTTTTGGATAAGCAAATTGCATTATTTGTTTTTAGTCACTTCCTTGTAAAAGGTGCAAGGCTATTTAAGATATTAATGAAAGTTGTATTAAATTTATTGACATCATCATGTAATAGGAGGATTTTTTAGGATGCTCCAGGTAATAGATCATAAGATAATAAGGAATATTTCTGGGTAAAACTTGGACAGGTTGCATGTTGCTTTATAAACATGCTGTTTAAGTAGATGTGTGGTATGTCTGGTTGTACAGATCAGATGGTCACTGAGAGAGTTTGACATTGTGTATTGATGAATTTGTTAGGGTCTTATACTAGGATCCTTTCTAATACTGAATGTGATGCCTTGTTATACAGGGTGGGGATATTAATTAGTTTTGTGAAACCTTATAAGTTCATGATAGATGTATGGGAGTTAAATGTTATGTCCAAGCAGTTGATATCGACGTCCCCTAGCAGTATTTTTGTAGTGAAATTGTTATGGATATCCAATGTAAGATATCTTCCAGTGTAGTTATGTGTCTCTTAATACTTTGAGAATGTAAATATTGGCTGTTAAAACGCGCTCCTTATAAAGCAAAAGTATTAAAGTAAGAAAAAGAAAGGGCGTGAGGCAGATACAACTTCAGCGTATCGCAACTGTTACTCTATTCCAAATATATTGTCTGTGTGCCAAAAGCAAAAAAGGTAAATGGTTGAAAAGTTACCATAAAGTTACCAAGCAGACCAATAATTTCCAACATGAGGCAGGTACAGCTTCAGCGTATCGCAACTGTTACGCTGTTCCAAATATATTATATGTACGCCAAAAGCAAAAAGTTTTTAAAAAGTTACCAAAAAGTCACCAAACAGACTAATGGTTCTGAAGCGTTCCCAGCTTCTTTCAGCGAATTTTTAGAACGTTGCCAGCTGGGCTAAGATGTTTAAGCATTACCAGCTTAAATGCTCCGTACTATCGACCAAAACTTGCAAACCAGTACTCAAACAATACAATATCAGTAGCGTTCCACTTCTCGGCCAATAAATCCCTTATTTAGAAGAAGCAACTCTCATTTCACCTCATTACACCAGCAGAAGACTGATCAACCAAGATAATAATCCAAAGCTTTATATTTATTCAATATACAACAGATTGGCTAGCGCTTTCACCCGTAGGCTTCATCAGGGCACTTATAACTGATATGCAATTCAAATATATTTATAATACTATTTAAATTAACGTCACTTCCTTTAGTTAATACATCACTTCTTCCACATTTTCCAATTTGCGCACAACTATGCATATTACATTCAAAGAACCATCAATATGCAAAAACTGCAATAAAAACATGGTCATTCTTAATAAAAATACCAGCATAATAAAAATTAACTAGGTTACCTTTATAATTAAAATAAATCAACTATTTTACTAGTGTAGTTGTATTACTTTGCACGCGCTTTGATATGTGCTTAGTCAATGTATGAAAATGGTATTAATATTTACAGAATCAAATGAACATTATAAACTACTAAGCGCTACATCTAACCTATAACTATAATTAATATCACATATTTAATATATTTAATCTAATATAAATATTAATGACAGTGTGTACTATAAATGTACAATTTGCCATGCAAAGGCAAACTCATAATAAAAACACATAAATAAGGTTGGGTAAATTAATTTAGACAATGCTAGCACCAATGCATTTTTAAAACTGATAAAAATATATATGCATATATAAAAATTAAATTATACATGAAAGACATCAACCAAATATTCAAATAGAACATTTGTAATGATATCACTAAATTATATACATCTAAAAACATATAATCAACTATCTACTATTCCTAACTAAATTATTTAATGCATATATATATGTATGGCAATAAGTACATCGTACTAACATATGTAATACATATCAAAAAATGCATATACAGTATAAATACGCTAATTTCATATTAGATGCTTAAGTGCAAAAACTCATTAATTCATTTAGCTTTTATTTTTCTATTTTTCAACATAGGTTTACTGGGGACCCTATCATTAAGTCCTGGTTCACGATCTGCCCTAAGTTTAATTATCCACTTACTTTCATTACATTCAGTGGTGTTGCGTACAGTGCCTCTACGTATAGTGGGTTTATTAACATACACCACTTTAAATTTAAACTTGTGTTCAGTGGAGGTCAGTGCTACATGTTTAGACAGTGCATTTTTCTCTGAATTGATCATAATGTTGTACAGATGCTCCCTTACTCTATCTCTAAGCCGTCTATCTGTCTTTCCCACATAGAAAGCTGGGCATGACTGGCACGTGGCTAAATATACCACGTGTGTAGTTTCACAGTTTGCCTCACAGTGGAATTTAAACAGTTCTTGGGTTACTGGGTGTATGATTTCTTTCTATACAATCTGTCGAGCAGAGTCACAGAAATGATCCCCAGGGTAAATTTCCTATTTCCCATCCAGTTGTCAAGATTTTTCTTAAAAAGGGACAATGAGTTAATTTCTGATACAGTATATACATACTTCACTACATCAAGAAAAATCACCAAAAAATCGTCTCCCTCTATAGGTCCAAACACTACCTGACATATCAAGCAAGGGTTATCTTAGCAGCAACATACCTCCTTCCTTCTATATTATATACTTCCACTATTCTTACAAACTTCAACAATATATATATATATATATAAACTAAATTTGCCTCCTGCTACTACAAAATACCTAAATTTGCAATCAACCAAACTTATAACATCTACCACTGCGTTGCATTAAAACAATTAAACTGGCTTTAACTCCTAAAGCATTTGACATACCCACAACTAATCACTGCCCACAACCTATTGTATACTCCAGACAAATGCCCAGCATTTCAAAATATTCTACTGTACTATTCACCCACTAGAGTCCTTTGTTCTAGCAATATACTTTTACTACGTATCAGTAAGACAATCAAAACTGTTGGAGACTCTGTCTACTCTCATTATATGTCAAAACACTGGAATGAAATCTTCAGGCAGTTAAACAGATAGAAAACTTAAATAGTTTCAATACTTTGCATTAACTGCATCTTTGCCAAAGAGAGCTCTGTTCTTTCTGCTCAACTGGCTAGCTTTACTCAGATTACTTTTCTACAACTCTTACAACAACTTTGCTTACCCAGTCTTTTGTACCTATTCACTCCTACTTATACTGCACTAATTTCTTAAACTCTTAGTTTTCCTCCTTTTCTCACAGACCACCACAAATTATACTTGTTCCTCTGTCCATTTGTCTACCTGCCCATTTCCATAACTTCTACTATCATATCTCTGTTTCCATTTTTAAGCTACATTCTACTTTTCTATCTGTAAATGGTTAATAATCTCAAAATCAACCCAGTTTATTTTCCTGCAGTCATCATACTTTTAGTGCATTGATTGTTATTGTGTGTTATTTCTCTATTCAATAATTAGCCAATTTATTTTTATTTCTCTCTCTTGTTGTTTTGTGTTAAAATACTATGTTTATCCCTGGGCCTCCACTGAAAATGTGCTTTACCCAATTGGACTTTTCCCCATCAACAAACCCAAATAAACAAAGAAGTAAGAATGTGATATTTTTAAAATAAATGTATGTCAAGATTGCTAATTGGGAGGTATGGATGAGAAATCCAGAATATATTTTAAATATTTCCACATTCATCATATTACTGATTTTCTTTTCTCACATGTTAGAATATATCATATTTAACATCATGCATATCAAACGTTATTAATAATAACAATAGGTTATAAAAGATAGGCCAGCAGAATTGTTACAACATTAAATTGTAAAGAAAATCCACTTACCTTAACTGGATTTGTATGAACATCAGAAAATGTATGTGATTGTAACAGTCAAAAAAGCAGTATATGATGATGGTGAATCCAAGAGTAGTCTCCCTTGATATGATACAAATGCCTTAGCACCAGCTTGTTCTTATGTCATGCCGATTAACACCTGTGCACACTGTGAATATGTAAACCAGGTGTCAACTCATTATCATTCACGAATCACACAATGGGCTCTAAGTGGGGAGCTGGTCCACATCATGAGTATTGAGAAGTGGGGTTTGATAATGGCATGCAAGTGTGGCTCTTTAGCCATAGTGCAGCAATAACTGTTCCCCAGGGAGGGCTTTTATTTTAATGTGTGTGCAGGCTATGGCCTCCAGAATCTCAGGTGTGTGCTATGGCATAGACATTTTCATGGTTAAAGCTCAGTGCTCTGGGGGTATGTTGAAACTAGATATGATCCCTTACATACTGTAGCATTGCATTTAGAAATTGATGTAAGATTCTGGAGACTGAGGCCTCTGACACCCTTAAAATATTCCCTGTGGTATCTGAAAACTGCCTGTAGCTAGTATATGTAATGCTACGCCTTCATTTCCATTGGGATGGGTTCTCCATGATTTCCTCTTGGCCTCAGGTGAGAGATGCAGAGGTTCCTTGTTTATGCTAACGTATCCCTGTCCATTGTGTAGTGCTCTGAAATTTCTGTATCATGAAGTCCATTGTAAGTCAAATTGGGTCTAAACACTCTTCTCCTTCTAGACCATGGTTTGGCAGCAGCAGCAGCACCTTGTATTAAAGCCTTTGCACATACAGGTTGATAATAGCAGCAGCAACACCAAATATTTTTCTAATTGCATTCGGATCTGTATTCCAAAGAGTTTTTTATACATTTCAGAATCACTCTGCCATGTGGAATTGCTTAAATAGCATGCAGCTGTCCTACTCATGCCTTAATTAGCATATGCTGCTGCTTACCCTTGTTTGGATAGTGGGAGTGGCATGCAGAGCTGTTTAAAGAACAGAAAATAGTGTGCTCACTGCTACACAATGAGCACACACTCTCAGCATAAAAAGCAGGCATTCATAATCATACTGGATCAGCTCGTAAATAAGTGCATGCTGTCCCGGAGTTGATGAAAAAAATACAGCTGTGAGGAAACTTTATAAGCATTTCCTGTGAAACTGAATATGACATAACATCAACTATTTGTGTTAGGAGGTAAGGCTTGGAAAAATTCTCTGTATCCAGACAGAGAAAGCTTATCGACTTCCCATGCTGGCATCAGATATGACAACAAAATTATTTAGAATTGCAATATTTCATCTTTAGAATTGCACGATTAATAGACACGTACAAACTTTTCTGCAGAAGCAAAGTTTGTACTACTACCACCTAGGAACACAATATGTGAGAGATGCAATCACATTAAGAAGGTAGAATCCTTGCTGTCTCAATCACAAGCCAGTACATCTGGCACTGAGAAGGTTGTCTGCGCAAACACTATGAATACCACAACTCCAACATCACCCACATCTGTTTAAACCACTCCTACATATGCGGGAGTTCTCAACAAAAACATACCTAAACAAAAGAGCCCTCTGAAGCAAAAACACACATGCACATCTCAACCCACAGCACAAAGCATCACACATAGTACACATGTCTGTGTCTCACAGCCTCTAAGGTCCAACCACAAACCCAACATACTAGTCATAGGAGACTCCATCGTGAGACACACAGATATGCCCCTCACCAGGCTCGAGAAGGAGAAAGTCACAGTAAGTTGCTTGTCAGGTGCTAGAATCCACCATATCACACAAGCACTCAAGTCTCTTAACAACAGGTACTGTTATGACTCTGTCATAGTCCATGTTGGTGTGAATGACTTGAGATGTATCTCTCTGGACTATATGAAGAGAGATATGATTGAGCTCACTGAATATGTGTCCCAGGCAGGTATGTCCCTAGATTTAAGCAGCATCCTACCATCACCCAGAATGATACCTCAATCTTCTCTTTCAGCTGTTACCATTAGGGGTCACCACAGTGGATCATCTGTTTCCATTTCTTCCTGTCCTCTGCATATTGCTCTGTCACACCAACCACCTGCATGTCCACTCTCACCACATCCATAAACCTTATCTTAGGCCTTCCTCTTTTCCTCTTACCTGGCAGCTACATCCTTAGCATCCCTTTCCCACTATATCCAGCATCCCTTCTCAGCACATGTCCAAATCAACGCAATCTTGGCTCTCTGACTTTGTCTCTAAACCGTCCAACCTGAGCTGACCCTCAAATATACTGATTCCTAATCCTGTCCATCCTTGTCACACCCAGTGCAAATCTTAACATATTTAACTCTGCCACTTCCAACTATGACTCCTGCCTTTTTGCAATGCCACCATCTCCAACCCATATAACATAGCTGGTCTCACTACCCTCTAGTAGACCTTCTCTTTCATTCTTACTGGTACCCATCTGTCACAAATCACTCCTGACACTCTTCTACACCCATTCCACCCTGCCTGTACTCTCTTCTTCACCTCTCTTCCACACTCACCATTACTCTGAACTGTTGATCCCAAGTACTTAAACTCATTCACCTTCGCCAAGTCTACACCCTGCATCCTCACCATTCCTCTATCCTCCCTCGCATTCACACACACATATTCTGTCTTAGTCCTGCTGACTTTCATTCCTCTCCTCTCAAGAGCATATCTCAACCTCTTCAGGGTCTCCTCAACCTGTTCCCTACTCTCACTACAGATCACAATATCATCTGCAAACATCATAGTCCATGGGGCCTCCTGTCTGATCTCATCTGTCAACCTGTCCATCACCATTGCAAATAAGAAAGGGCTCAGAGCTGACCCTTGATGTAATCTCACCTCCACCTTAAACGTATCTGTCACTCCCACTGCATACTTCACCACTGTCACACTACCCTCGTACATATCCTGTACCACTCTTACAAACTTCTCTGCCACTCCTGACTTCCTCATACAATAACACAACTCCTCTCTAAGCATCCTATTATATGCTTTCTCCAAGTTCACAAAGACACAATGCAACTCCTTCTGACCTTCTCTATATTTCTCCATCAACAGTCTCAGAGCAAACATTGCATCTGTAGTGCTCTTTCCTGGCATGAAATCATACTGCTGATCATTAATCATTACCTTACTTCTTAACCTAGCTTCCACTACTCTTTCCCATAACTTCAAGCTGTGGCTGATCAGTTTTATCCCTCTATAGTTAATACAGATCAGCACATTACACTTATTCTTAAAAATACATACCAAAACACTTTTTCTAGACTCCTCAGGCATCCCCTGACTTTCCAAGATTTCATTAAACAATATGGTTAAAAACTCCACTGCCATTTCTCCTAAGCACTTCCATGCTTCCACTGGCATGTCATCTGGACCAACAGCCTTTCCATTCTTCATCCTCTTCATAGCTATCCATACTTCCTCCTTGCTAATCTGTTTCACTTCCTGATTCACTATCCCCACATCATCCAACCTTCTCTCTCTCTCTCTCTCTCTCTCATTCTCTTCATTCATCAGCCCCACAAAGTACTCTTTCCATCTGCTCATCACACTCTCCTCACTTGTGAGTACGTTTTCCTCACTATCCTTTATTACCCTTACCTGCTGCACATCTTTCCCAGCTTGGTCCCTCTGTCTAGCCAATCAGTACAGGTCCTTTTCTCTCTCTTTAGTGTCCAACCTTTCATACAACTCTCCATATGCCTTATCCTTAGCCTTCGCCACCTCACTCTTTGCCATGCTCCTCATCTCCTTATACTCCTGTCTACTTTCTTCATCTCTCTGACAATCCCACTTCTTCTTCACCAGCCTCTTCCTCTGTATACTCTCCTGTACTTCCTCATTCCACCACCAGGTCTCGTCCTCCTTCCTCTGTCCAGATGTCACACCAAGCACCTTTCTAGCTGTCTCCCTTACCATCTCTGCTGTAGTTACCCAGCTATTTGGTAACTCTTCACTGCCCCCCAGTGCCTGTTTTAACTCTTTCCTGAACTCCACCTCACAATCACATTTTTTCAGCTTCCACTATTTGATCCTTGGCACTGCTCTCACACTTGTCCTCCTCTTCTTGATCACCAACGTCATCCTACAGACCACCATTCTATGCTGCCTAACTACACTTTCCCCTGTCACCACTTTACAGTCTCCAGTCTCATTCAGAATGGCCCTCCTGCATAGGATATAATCCACTTGAGTGCATCTTCCTCCACTCTTGTACATCACCCTATGCTTCTCCCTCTTCTTAAAATACGTATTCACCACAGCCATGTCCATCCTTTTCACAAAATCCACTACCACCTGACCTTATACATTCCTCTCCTTAACACCATACCTGCCCATCACTTTCTCATCCCCTCTGTTTCCTTCACCAATATGCCCATTGAAATCCACTCCAATCATCAGTCTCTCACCCTTGGGTACACTCACCACCACTTCATCCAACTCACTCCAAAATTTTTCTTTCTCATCCATCGCATACCCAATTTGTGGAGCATATGCACTAACAACATTCATCATTACACCATCAATTTCCAGCTTCATAAAGATCACTATATATGAAACTCTTTTCACCTCCAAAACACTCTTTGCATACTGTTCCTTCAGGATAACACCTACCCCATTTTGCCTCCCATTCACATCATGATAGAACAATTTGAGCCCACCTCCTATACACTTGGCCTTATTCCCCTTCCATCTTGCACACACAATATGTCAACCTTTCTTCTCTCCATCATATAAGCTAGCTCTCTCCCTATACCAGTCATACTGCCAACATCAAAATTCCCACCCTCACTACTACACTCCTAACCTTCCTCCTCTCGTTCTGCTTTCGGGCATGCCTTCCCCCTCTTCTTCTCCTTCGGCCAACAGTAGCCCAATTTCCACCAGCACCCTGTTGGCTAACAGTACTGGTGGCGGTCATTGTTAACCCAGGCCTCGACCGATCTGGTATGAAAATTTGTATTGTTGTCCGCATATGTTATTTGGCAGAGGTTTTACACTGGATGCCTTTTCTGACGTAACCCTCCCCATTTATCCTGGCTTGGGACTGGCACGAAGAAATGCACTGGCTTGTACATCCCAGAATGATACCTCAATACAAACAGAAAATGATTGACTTTAACAATTGGCTTAGTTTCTGGTGTCATTCCTAGGGGATCCAGTACCTGACAGCCTGGAAGGACATAACTGACAGACCACGATGTTTTGCTAGAGATGGCCTTCATCTGTCTCCCCTGGGCTTTAAGCTTCTGGCAAAGGCTCTTGCCTTCCCCATAGTGCCTTTTTAGGCAAAGTCATGAGCACAAAATTACCAACATGAAAAATTCTTATATACAAAATTTAAAGGTCATGCTGCTAAATGCTAGGAATCTTAGCATGAAACTGCACTCATTGCAAGTATTCCTTGCCCTGGAGGATGCTGGCATTTGAGCACTGAAACCTGGTTCAAAACTGTGGAGACCAACCCAGCCTTACCAGGTTACTCATCCTACCATACTTTCAGACCCCAAATGGAGGGCTACAAAGCCAAAGGAGGTGAAGTTTCAATATTTATCAAAGACATAACACACCTACTGGCTGGTCAAATGGCATGACACACAGGAGACACTCCAAGTGCAGTTAACTGTTGACAAAACACCTATTCAAATCATAACTAGTTACAGACTCACAACAATGACTCAGAATGCCCACTCCACCTATCTGGACTTACTTGAATCCATCAAGATTCAACCCTCTACCCTGATCCTGGGTGACTTTAACTACCCAACCAATAAGTGGAAGACCTATTCTAGCCAAAACATGAATGCCCAGAGATTTCTCGACTTCGTCCGTGCCAAAGCACTGGATCAGCTGGTCGACTCCCCTACAAGAGGTGAAAATATCCTGGACCTTGTCCTAACCAACATAAGTAGCCACTATAGCACTCTTACAGTCTCACCTTCCTTGGTAAGACCCGATCATATATAAAGCAATCACTTTTGTAGTCACCATCTCTCCTGACCCTGTCAGGGTCAAATGAAAAAAACTTTTCCAAAGCTGACTACAGTCTCCTCAGAGCAGGTATAAGCAGCTTCGCAGCCACCATCACTTCAGTTGAAACTAGCACTAATGTCCAAGCCTACACCAAATAACTATATGAGCACCTACATAGTTGTATGGATTCAGCAATACCTGACAGGACCAAATCATCTTCCTCAAGGAAGAGTAAACCTGTTTGGTGGACAGCAGCAATAAACAAACTCTATAATAAAATAAGAAAAAATGCTGTTTAGGGCAAATAAAGAGCAGTTGCCAAGTTAGAAGCCATCTCTTCTTTGTCTGAATAAGCAAATGAGGTCACTGGTGAGATCCTCTAAGGCTAGCTTTGAGTCCAAATTGGCCACGTACACCAAAGACAATCACAAGGCCTTCTTCACATATGTCTGCAATCTCAAAGGCAACACCCACATCTGCTCTGAACTGGTGGTCAATAACACCACATACACAAATATCATAGATATAGCTAACCTGTCGGCAGACAGGTTCAGTGAAGACTTCACCCCCCTGTCTCCCCTTCAGTAAACCAGGACATCACCAGCACCTGCCCCTCTCCCCTCATCAACAGGAAGCAGGTCCTTAATGACCTCTCAAAATCAAAAAAATGCAGTCGCCATGGGACCCGATAACATTTCTGGCTGTATCCTACATGAGTTAGGCATGAGCTCTCAGCTCCGTTAGTCAACCTATTCAACCAAAGCCTGAGCACCGGCTTCATCACAGCTGAATGGAGGATTGTCACTGTCATCCCTCTACACAAAGGTAGAGCAGCCACTGACCTGGGCAATTATAGGCCCATCAGCCTAACTAGCCTGCTCTGCAAGGCCATGGAACGCATTATCATGGACCTAATAAACAAGGACATTGGCAACCTCCAAATGCTTGACCCCACACAGTTTGGTTTTGTCAAAGGGAGATCACGCCTGTTAAACTTCGTCAACTTCTTTGAAACAGACACCAGAGTCATGGACAAGGGGAAGATGGTGCACACCACATACCTTGACCTACCCAAATCCTTTGACACTATTCCCCACTTGGGCATAATAAATAAACTCTCCCAGATAGGAATCAACCAGTATGTTACCAGATGGGTAGCTAACTGGTTCACTGATAGAACCCACTCAGTCAAAGTAGGGGAAGCCACCTCTGGTAGTAGACCCATAATGAGTGGTATACCCCAAGGATTGGTCTTGGGGCCTCTACTGTTTGGGATATACTTTTCAGAGGTGTAAGCTAAAACCACTGGTCTGCGCCTGACCAAGTTTGCCGATGACTGCAAGCAGGGCAGTCTCTTAAATTCCCCTAGTGATGTGTACATTCTCCAAGAGGACCTTACACAAACTAATGACTGGTGCCAGAAGCATGGCCTCAAACTGAATGCCAAGAAATGCATCATTATCTCCTTTGGGGAAAATGTCATCCCCACTATTTATCACATTAATAACAACATACTAATCATGCAATCAGTCGTGAGGGACTTGGGCACCCAGGTTGATAGTAAACTGACTTTTGTCTACCACGTTGCCTCCGTTTTACAGAAGGCTTTCTACATGGCTCACCTCATAAATAAGCGTATTTCATCCAGGAACAAGGAGGTCATAACATGCCTGTACTCCTCCCTTATCAGACCCATTATCGAGTACAGTGCCCCCCTTGGCATGTACCTTGCCATGCACATGCAGCAGGTGGAGAGACCACAGATGTTCCTGACCAGGAAAATCTAGGGTCTCAAACATCTATCCTATACAGATAGGCTAAAAGCCCTGTCCCTCTACTCAGTCTCATACAGACAGCGCAGAGGTGACCTGTGTCTGGCATACAAGGCCATTTCAGGGCCAGCCTTGATGGAGTTGCTACATATCCATAAGACAAATTCCACAGGCACAACCCACATGCAAGGCCTTAACCTGGTCTGTGACATTAATAGAACTTGTTGGCAGGATATATTTGTGTCCCAAAGACTCACCCATCTGTGGAATAGACTCCCCCTCCATGTCAAGCAAAGTACCTATCTAGCCCTCTTTAAGAGAAACCTGGACGACTGGATGGGAAACAGAAAATATACCCCTGGGATCCCACCTGTGTCCCTGCTGGACAGGGAAAACAGGTGCGGACTTTGAGGCAACATGGGCAAAATTCTTGGCTAGGCTTATAAGGGACTTCGGGCCAAAAGCCTAGTATCATCCTATGAACCTATAAACCTATGAGGAAAGTCACATATGATTATGATTTTTCTAAGGGAACAAACAATGACATTGATGTTTTGATCTGACAGAGGAGTGTTGCCTATAGAAGTTCATGTATGAGCTGTTGCACTGGGCAGTACTGAGCAGTGTCTTTGCTGATAAGGTAAGACTATTTGTAGACCTGAGAGGAAAGCATGGTAAAGTGTCCACAATTTTAAAGTGGGCAAAGGAGCTACTGATAGATAACTAATATTTCAGGCAGCTAATGACTCAATCAAGGCAGAATATACAGATAATAAAAAATGAAGATGAGCTGAAAGTGTATCAATGTTCTAGTAAAAAGCTCCAGAGTGACTGCTTGTCTTTACAAACAATGGATCACCACAGTGAGAGTAATAGTCTATCATGATTCATGACTGTTGAAATAATGAACTCAGACTTGGAATATTAAAGGTTAATTGTAGATCATTCATTCTTCAATTCATTTAAGCCTTGTGATTACTTTCACACAAAAATGTGACCAGTAACCTTTTTCTGACTAGGTGGGGGCAACACTAATTTGGTAGCATAATGAAAGAATTAACATTGCTCAAAGCAGATGTTAATTTTATAAAATTTTAAAATAATGTACATCTTTTTGATAGAAGTAGGCCATGTACAGACCCTGGAAAGTACAGACACATAAGTCTCACTATTTTCATATGCAAAGCCATGTAAATAATTATCATGGAAATGATCAATAATGACATAGGACACCTCCTGTCACTGGACGCAACCAACTTTGGTTTTGTCAAGGGCAGGTCATGCCTACTCAACCTGGTGGAATTCTTTGAGAAGGTCACCAAAGCAACGAATGAGGGCAAAATGGTTCACTAAGCATACCTTGACCAAGCCAAGGCATTTGACACAATACCCCAATCGGGCATTGTTGACAAACTCAGTAGGTTAGGTAGAAACCCTTATGTCACTGGGTGGATAGCCAGCTTGCTCACAGACAGGACCCATGAAGTTAGAGCTGGGGAGTCCACCTCTACAAAGAGGACAGAGATTGTTCCAGTACTACTCCTTTTTGGCATTTACTTCTTTGAAGTCAAGGCCAATTCCAATGGTGTCTAGTTGACTGAATTTGCAGATGATTGCAAATTAGCAGCTGTTATTGAATCCCCCCACCAATACAAATGTTCTGCAGGAAGGGCTGACACAAACAAATGGTGTCAATCCATGGACTAAAACTAAATGCCAAGAAATGCATAATAATATACTTCTGAAAGTCACCTACCCCTGGTAATTATCATATTGACAACACACCCCTATGAGTTGGCACAGTAGTCAGGGACTTGGGGGCACACAAAGACAGTAATTTAGCATTTGACCATCATGTGTCTACAGTAGTGAGTAAATCATCCTATGCTGTGTGACTTAAAAGGTATGGCATTTAGGTCCAAGTAAGTCACTGCTCCATCGTATCTAGCATTCAACAGATCTATCATTGAGTACAGTTCCCTCTTTGGTATGTACTTAGCCAGGCATATCCAACAATTGGAATGTCCACAGAGGGTCCTCACTGAAAGAATACAGGACATAAGTAACATGTCCTACACAGACTGGCTCAAGACCCTATCCCTATATTTTTTCTCCTATCGGCTGTTGAGGGGACATCTATACCTGGCATACAAGGCTTTGTCAGTCCCCATTCTGGTAGACATCCTGCATATCTGCAAAATAAACAACACCAAAATTAACCATTCCAAAGGCATAAACCTTGCCTGTGATATAAACGAGACCTGCTCGAAAGACAGGTAATCTATCCCAGACACTACCCCCTTCTCTGAAACAGACTCCCCATCCATGTGTAGCAGAGATCCTTCCCAACCTAATTTAACTGAAACTTGGGCAATTAGATGGGGAACAGGAAATGTATCCCTTGTTGGCACCTATGTCTCTAATGGACACAGGCAGCCTGTAAATGGTTCATCTCCCAGGCTCCTGCTTGTAAATGTTTCATCTCTCAAGCACCTGCTTATACTTATCAATGGTACAAGAACTTGTCAGAGATTTGAGATGCATTTCTAGGCTTAAAATGTTCCTTGTGGTCTTTAGCCTAGTAAACACCTATGAAACTAAGAACTTATAAGAAGTGGTTATGGACTTCTATTGAGTGATTTAATAGAACTGACATTTTTTGATATGAGAAAGCTTTTCTAAGGCATAATTGACCAGGAATTTTAGGAACCAATGGCACATTTCTGGGTAGAAGAGTGTTTGAGTAGGAAATATGTTATTTTGTATTAAGTATAGATTAATGAACTGAGAAGTGCTGATAAACTGGTAAAGGATGTAATCATCCCCTTGTGTGTCCCATTGCCTGAAGAAGAATTAGACTCAGTGTAAGAGGTTAAATAAATCATTAGGTTATACTGCTACCAGCTGAGACTGATGTATGGTAATTAAGAATTAGGCCGGTATTCATACTCATTTACACAAAAGAGTTAAAGAGTTTGGGGCGAACACAATAGGCATAGCTGAGCCATGATTCATAGAGGCCATTTATGCAAATATGCTGTGTCCTCAAATGTAGTTATGCAAATAAACAGATAATGAGATGGAAATGAGGAGTGACATATATGTGTGTATGCTAATTAAAACTATTTTACACCATTTGTAATTCATAGTCAAACTTTTCCACTTTCCCACACTTGTTACAGATGCGCTATAAAAAGAGAAGGCTTGCCAAATCTATCAGAGTTGCATTTGGTGAAAATGCTGTCTCTTGCAGTGAGCTTTGCTATTTCTAGGTCAGACATGTCTGTTTTGGCCAGGCCAAAGCTGCTTATGTGGCTCTCTCCAGCCAAGAAGGCGAACATATAAGCAAAGGATAACTAATTATAACTTTGATAATCAAAAATTCTTCAATAGGTTTAGAGTGGACAGGGACATTACAAGAGTTTTAGTGGACATGTCTGACCCCCATAGGGGTAGTGTAGGCATGTGTGGACTTCCTATTCCTGTAGACACCAAAGTATGTATAGCCTTTACTATACTTGCTATGGAGACCTTCCAGAGGCAGACTGGGGACATGTTGGAGATCTCACAGGCTTGTGCCCTGAGGATTACTGAAGAATTTCCTGGATGAACTCTTAGCACATGTACATCAGTACATCATTTCATGGTGTCATCACAGGACCAAGCCAGGACTATGCATGCTTTTTATGGGCTGGCAAATTTCACTGAGGTACTCAGTATGACAGACTGCACCCATGTTATAATTAGGAACACTTCTGCTCTACAGGAGGAGTGGTACCACAATAGGAAGGGCTACCATTCCATCAATTGCTAGGTAGGGTTTGATGCATGATGGTGCATCACCAATGTGTCTGCCCAGCATCCTGGCAGTACAAATGATTCCCATATCTGGCACATTAGCTCACTTTCCTGCCTTTTCCTACATGGTAGGATGCCCAGTGGTCATCTTGTTGGTAAGCTCATTCTTTTATTAAGTATTTTTTCATGTTAAACATTATTGCTGTATATTAATCTTTATTTTTTTTTCTAGTTTGTCTCCTCTCGCTTTCTTATTTATTTATGTTTTATTTTGCTTGCTTTTTAAAAGGAGGTGCTGGATATCCACTGGTGCCATGGCTCATGATTCCAGGGAGGAATCCATCTGGAGTTGCAGATGAGAACTATAACATATCCTTATTGTGCCTGGATGAGTCTGAGGGTGCTTTCAGTATGACCCAAGTCCTAGGATGTTCACCTCCTGTTGCACTCTACATAATATGATCATGCACTGCTTAATGGAGAGGTGACACATGCTATCACTGCAGCCCCATTTATAGTCCCACTTTGACTAATAAGGACCAGCTGTCAGCAGTAGTAAGAGACCCCTTGTGCAGACTCATGCACAGCATGCAGCTGCACAGGTTAAGAGGTGATGTCTAGTCCAGAACTATGGAGCAGAGGATTCAGGTTAGTGTTTCCATTTTTGGTACAAATCACATAGAGTATAATTGATGCATGCAGTGATACCTGTGGGCTATCCTGTGTGGTGCATCGTCTACTGTCAATGTTCATCTGACATTGTCTTTTAAATTAAAATCATTTTTTATTGCTACCTGTTTGCCTAAGTGTTCACCAACTCCTTTTCAGTGATGCTGAAAGGCATCAAATCAATAAATAAATAAATAAACTGTTGCACTTGCTGCATTTAATAACTTTTTGTTTAATTACTTATTCACTATGCAGTAGAAAGTGTTATTGACAACAATGACAAATTTGATTACATATGCCATTTCTGTGTAATGAATTTTGTTGCACTGCACATCAGATTTCTGTTTTACTGTCATTCAAAGTAATTATGACCTCAGAAAATGTTATCGTCTGTGCAGTGATGAGGGTGTACTGGTAGCACTTAAGTGTATATGGCAGGGTGATTATTTTATGTGTCTTTTCTATATGATGGATTGGACCTGGAATGGGTTGCTCATTGTTATTGTGATTTCTTATGTAACTTAAACCATAAGTAACTGTAGTTTATCACTGTTTTTTGCCCATTGTTCATTTATGTACTTAACAGAAGTACATAGACTTCCCTCCTCCCCACAATCCAGTTCTAATTAAACAAAAAGTTAAATGATTACAGTTTTAGAATATGGTGAAAGTCATAGCTCTAAAGGGAGTAACTGCGCATATATTCAACCCCCTACCCGCAACAAAACCTTATTTCATGTAAACATAAATATTTATCAATGAATTTAATACACAGTTGTTCCAGACCAAATGAGTCATACACATCTCCTTTTGATAGGTCTGGTGAGGATGTAAATGATCTGGTTGATGGGCTACCATGAGCACTGTAAGGTAAGTTAGTCCAATGGTGTGATCTAGAGGAGGCAGGGAGGCAGGTGACACTACTCTAAGTGACTTGACAATGCTGTGTGACTGTGACCTAGACCTGCAATGTAAGCTTCTCCTAGGTGTAGATGACCATTGACATGGCCTGTGAGAAACGTGTTGACATTGCTCACTCTGAGTACTGACATTACTGTCTTGAGAAGCAGTGGCAGTATCATGTGATCTCCCCCATGTGTCTGTACAGTACCCCATCCTCTGCCCCTTGTAAGACTGAGTCTAGCTTGACTCTGGTATGTCCTAACTATTGTACAAATGGAGGCTGAAACTGATGCTTGATGTGCCACCATACTACATATCAGTGACTCCATTGTATTATCCCTGTCATCTACCAGTTTGAGGTAGTGCTGGAAATTGTCACACATACCCTGTAGGATTTCTATCATATCTAACTCACTCACTCTCTCTTGCACCAATTTGAACCCTAACTATGGCACAGCATATTTCCTGTTGTGAAGCCAATGCTTTATGTCTTTCCTGAGGTAGTTCAAAATAATTTATGCATCTGGCACCTCTTCATAACGTTGCCATTGTTGGCAATGTGACCTTCCAATGCATCTCTTCATTATCAAACTGTGCTTTATGTATATGGAGAAACCAGTGTAGATGTACAAGTTTGTTCCTGTTGTACAAGCATGAGTGGAATGTCAGATTCTGTTTGACTTTGTGATGCAGTGTCACTTTCTGTAGAGTTAAGTAAGATGTTGTAAGGTGAGAGACCCTGACATTAGACTTGGAGACTATCTGCCACTTCCTGTAGGTGCCCAATAAATACAACTACTTTATCATCACCATCATCAGCAGCAGCAGCAACACCCATTCTACTGCTGACTGCATCCATATTTATTGGTTCAAGTGAACTGTTTGATGTTAAGTTGTCAATCTCGCCTTCATTCTTGCTGGATGGGTTCGGAGCCGATCCTCGGCTCCGACTCGGCCAATACTAAAGCTCGAGAGCTAATTCCACTGACTCGAGGCTCCCGTATATCCCACAATGCTAGGCGGTAACTACCCAGATCTCGTTTGCCGCTTAGCTGACGAGGTGCTTCTTCTACCGGCTCTGGCAGGTTAGTAAGTTTTTTTGTTCAGAAACGTCAATTTCAACCCCTATTTTTTCCATTTAGTACAGTTTTTATTTAAAGTATTCCATTAGTTTAAATCGGGTCCCCTCGTGTGTTAGAATTCCCTTTTTATTCCCTTCTTAACTTTTAGGCCTTTGGCTCTCTCCCTCCTTCCCCTAGTCCTTCAGTGTGACTGGATTTTTATTTTGGTTAAGGGTGTGTCTGTGTGTTGTGCTTGTGTTTTTCTTCACTCAGCTTTTAGGATGTCTAAAGACTCCAAGGTCTCAGGCTTCAAGAAGTGTGATTCATGCTGTCAGAAAATGTCTCTGATAGACGGTCACACTTCTTGTGTATATTGCCTGGGACCTTTGCACCTGCAGGACTCATGTGCTGTGTGCCATGCATTCAGCCCTAGAGTCCTGCAGGAATGCAAAAATAAGTTGATTCTATGTGGCTTGTTAAAGCCTGAAGGTCCCCCGACCCAGTCTGTGTCGAGGAAGCCTTCTAAGACTTCCAGACCGTCGGCTCCAGTTTCTGAGCCGTCCCCTGGAAGCATTAATATGGCTTCGACATCGGCTCCGGCTCGAGCCGATGTTTCCAAATCTCATACCATCACCTCGGCTCCGGCTGGAGCCGAGGTTGACAAGACTCAGTTGGCTCCGATAGGCTTATCGGAGCCATCTTCAAAGAAGAGGTCTAGGTCCCCTTCCATCGGCTCCATCCATTCGGCTCCGGGATCTCCTCTTCTATCGGAATGGAGCCATAGGTCTCATTCCTCTCGGTCCTCCAGGCTGTCCGACCATGATTTACAAAGGGTGGTGAGTAGACTTCTCAAGTCCGAGTTACTGGCCAAAATGCTGCATAGCCCTACTCAACAGTCAGCGGCTATTTCCATCCCTGATTTTATTCCTCCTCCGACTCCTTTGAGTTCGGAGCCGGGGTACATCAGAGCTGCGGCTGTCGGTGCTTCAGAGCTGATACCTTCCCTTTCGGCTCCGTCGTCTACTTTGATTTCCTCATTGGAGGGATCTTGGCGCCGGGCTTCCCTCGTCAGCTCCGAGGGGGCGAGTGGCATCGGACCCTTGTCCGACCCCGTTCTCCCTCTCGGATAATCGGCGCTGGTGAGTTCGGCTCCGACATCAGCCTCGGAGCCATCCCTGTCAGTGCCGGGGGGAGTCCTTGTCTCCTCGGAGCGGGGACCTCCAGCCTTGCCTGATAGGGGCACCTTTGAGGTCATGCGGAGTGTGCTAGACCCAGTGTCTACCCCACAGTCGGCTCCGTCAGCTCCTCCCTCTTCAGTGCCTGCGGTGATTTCTACCCATCCTCTTGTATCAGACCGCAGAGAGCCAGCTCCTCAGGTTTCCCCAATGGGAATTTCCTCCTCTTCCAAGGCCTCTCCTGATCCGGTAGGAGAACCCCCTCAGAAGAGACAGTGCAAGAGGAAGCACATTGACTCCCCTGAGTCTATCACCTCTGACACTGACTTGGAGGAATCTGAAGGTTCCCCTCAGTCCCTCTCTGAGGATGTCTCCTTTGCTGACATTCTTGAAATCCTGAAACAGAGGGGGAACTGGCCCGCCCTTAACCCTTCAGAGGACGAGTCAGTTTACCTTGAGGCGTTTGGCTCTCACCCTTCCACCTCCTGGGTGTCCCCTCCCTTTGACCCCCTTATGGTGGAAAGGAAGGCTTGGACGGCCCCTGATTCAGTGGAACCTACCCCAAGGAGGCCGTCAAAATGTATTACTGCCCCTAAGGAGAAAGAGTTTCTATCTAAAGGTGTCTCTGTTGATGCCATGGTGGTGGCCGCAGCCAGTAAGAAGGAGTTAGCTGATCCTTTGGTACCTGTCCATCCTCCTAATAAGGAGTCTAGGACCATGGACAGGTACAGTAAGCGGATGTTTTCATCAGCAACCTTTTCAATGCGGTCGCTGAACTACTTGTGTTACTTCACCCGTCTCCAGAGAGATTTGCTCAAAGATATGGGTGAGGCTATACAGGATCCAACAGCTGAGGGGTTCCAAGACAAAATTAACTCCCATTTGGCAACCCTGAATTCGATTGTTAACTCCTCCATGCGGCTTATCTCATATGCTGCTGATGGGGTGAGTAGGGCCGCAGGCACAGGTGTAGCTTTAAAACGTCATGCCTGGATGCGGCTTTGCAATTTTGCGGACCCTTTCAAGGCGTCCTTCACCAATTCCCCCTTTGATGGCTCAAATTGTTTGGTCCTCAGGTGAAGGATACATTGACTAGGTGCGACTCTCTCTGCCATGGAAGTCCGTTTTTCTACCCCTTCTAGACCTTATCCAAAAGGTCAGAGGGGAGGAAAAATGTGGTTCCGTAAACCTCAGGGAGTCTCATCTGATGCACAAGGTCGATTTCCCTCTAGAGGCAGAGGGGGGAATAACAATAGACGCCGCCCTAGAGGCAGAGGAGGTCCACAAAACCAGGGTAGCAGAGAAACTTTCTCTGATAAACCCTTTCAGCATCCCTGAGGAGCTGCCCGGCTGTCCACCTTCGGAGGCAGTCGGGGGAAGATTATCACTGTACCCAAAAGCCTGGCTTTCCCTCACCCAAGACAAATGGGTACAGTCAATCATATCCGAGGGTTACAAAATTCCCTTTATTCACATCCCTTCCCAACCCAAAGGAACCCTTCCAGACGTTCCACCCAGTCTAAGGGAACAAGCAGCACTAGAAATATCAAAGCTTCTATCAAAAAGAGCTATCCAATCAGTCCCAGCAGACCAGCAAGGATCCAGAATCTACTCCAAATTCTTTTTGGTACCAAAAAAAACAGGGTACTGGAGACCTATACTGGATCTCAGCAAGTTAAACAATTATATCAAAAAAACAAAATTCCGGATGGTCACGGTACAATCCATTCTACCCTTCTTGGGTCAGGACAATTGGATGTGCTTGATAGACCTTCAGGATGCATACTACCATATCAAAATGCACAGATGCTCCAGGAGGTTTCTCCGCTTCAGGCTGGGAGCCAGTCACTACCAGTTCAGAGCCCCGCCCTTTGGTCTCACTACAGCCCCCCGAGTGTTTACAAAATGCATGGCAGTGGTCGCGGCTCACTTGAGACATCAAGGATTCCAGGTGTTTCCATATTTAGACGACTGGCTCCTTACCACCACCATCAGACATCAACTGCTTCTATCCAAAGACTTCACCATCCAAACTTGCCAAGCTCTAGGCATTTCAATAAATTTCGAAAAATCTGTCTTGTCGCCTTGTCAATCTATTACCTTTATAGGCGCCACCTTAGACACACTCAATCTTTCCGCCAGATTTACAGAGCAAAGAGTGTTAGATATCCACAAACAAGTGTACCTTCTATTACAATGCAACAAGGTCAAAGCCAGGGTAGTCTTGAAGGTATTAGGACTCATGGCAGCTACTATCACCCTTCTCCCCTTAGCTCGTTTCCACATGAGGATCTTCCAATGGATGCTGTTTACTCAATGGTCCTTCCAACAGCTCCCGATGTCTCACATCATATTTATAACTCAATCATGCAAGAATCACCTGTCTTGGTGGATCACATCACCTCAAGTTCTCCAGGGCAGACCTTTCATTCCCCCCCCAGTCACCACGGTGACAACGGATGCCTCCCTGATCGGGTGGGGGGGCATTATCTGGGCAGGACAGTCCAGGGCATGTGCCAACCTTTCGAGTGCCACTTGCACATAAATGTCTTAGAGATGAGAGCAGTGCTTTTAGCGTTGCAAGCCCTTCAGGACTCTCTTCCCACAGGGACTATTGCAATTCAGATGGACAACATGTCCGTAGTGTGGTACATCAACAAACAGGGTGGAACCAGATCCTACCCCTTATGTCGAGAGGCACTCAGACTTTGGCAGTGGGCGATTTCTTCTCAGCATTTTCTGATAGCAACGTACATTCCCGGGAAGTCCAACGTGATTGCGGACAAGTTGAGCAGGGCCATTCTTATGCCCCACGAGTGGTCTCTAAAGAAATCAGTGCTGGAAGAAGTCTTCCAAAGATGGGGCCAGCCTTGCTGCGATCTTTTTGCTACTCCACAAAACAGCAAGTGTCACGACTTCTTCACTCTCTTCCCATTACCAGGCCATCCCACCAGAGACGCTCTAGTCCACGATTGACCCCGGGCACTTCTGTATGCTTTTCCCCCTTTTCCACTGATATCTCAATTAATTCAGAAAGCTATCGCCTTGAGAATTACAATGATCCTCATTGCCCCTTACTGGCCTCGACAGATATGGTTTCCGTTCCTCCATCATTACCTGTTGGAGCAGCCTTGGCATCTGGACCCGGTGCCAGATCTGTTGACCCACCAGTCGGGCCAGCTGCACCACTCCCTTCATTCCCTCAACCTCACAGCATGGTTTCTCCAATTCCTACCCTAGCCAGGCTTCCCTTAATCTCTCATTCAGTCCAAAACATCCTGATAGCCTCTCACAAATCTTCTACCAGGAAGATTTATAATAGTAAGTGGAAACGTTTTTCCTTCTGGGCAGCATCAAAAAATATAGACCCCTTTACTGCACCTATCCAGTCTACCCTAGACTTTCTGGCAGAGCTCTTTCATTTAGGCTCTTCTTCATCTACCATTAGAGTACAACTAGCTGCTATAGCTAATTTTCATGTAGGTGTCTCAGACTCCAGTATCATGTCCCATAAGCTATGCAAAGCCTTTTTAAGAGGTGTTTTTCTGCTCAAGCCCCCAATCAAAGATCCCCCACCTCAATGGGACTTGAATTTGGTTCTTGCATCCTTGATTCTCCCACCCTTCGAACCAGCGGCTTCATGCCCTCTTAAGTTGCTCTCATGGAAAACACTTTTTCTAGTAGCCATAACTTCAGCTAGAAGGGTATCTGAACTTCATGCTCTGTGCAGTCGTCCTCCTTACTTAGTTTTCCACAAAGATAGGGTGTCCCTCCAGACTAATCCGTCCTTCTTACCTAAGGTTTTCACTGAGACAAACCTGAACCAAACGATTGATCTCCCCGTCTTCTTCCCTGACTATTCCAACAGGTTGGAACAAAAGTTACATTTTCTAGATGTTCACCGCCAACTTAGATATTATTTAGACAGGACTAAACATTTCAGGAAATCGGATCAGCTTTTTCTGTCTTATGCGGAAGGGAAATTGGGCCTTCCAGTTACTAAAGTGTCCCTTTCAAGATGGCTTACCTCTATAATTACCAACATCTAATCAGACATCAAAAACTGCCTTCAAGACCTAGAGCTCATTCAACTAGGGCATTAGCTACATCTGTAGCTTTTCAGGACAGGCTGCCAATAGATTCCATTTGTGCAGCAGCCACTTGGGCTTCTCCTCATACCTTCATTTTACATTACAAATTGGATATGGCCTCCAGAAACCGTGCCAACTTCGGTTCCACTGTTCTCAAGAGTCTGTTCCGATAGGCCACCCGGAATAAGGTGCTAGGGACGTGGTCCCATCCGGCAAGAATGAAGGTGAGATTGACAACTTAACATTAAGAAGTTATGTATCTACCATAACGTTCCATGTTAGTTGTCTTCTTTTTGCCTTCTTTCTTGCGTCCCACCCTCCTTCCCCCTAGCCTGGACAGACCGATAGGAAATTTTTGGGATCTTCCTTTGGAGTTTTCCTTCCCACATGTTCTACCACCTCTATTCCCCCTTTTATGTTTGTGGTAGCTTACATTCAGGTTTATATAGAGATGGGTTCTTTTTTCTCCATACTGTGGAGACCAGAACTGCTTGGTTTATCTATCAAATGAGATCTGAGTAATTACCGCCTAGCATTGTGGGATATAGGGGAGCCTCGAGCCGGTGGAATTAGCTCTCAAGCATTAGTATTGGCCGAGTTGGAGCCAAGGATCAGCTCCGAACCCATCCAGCAAGAAAGAAGGCGAGAAGAAGACAACTAACATGGAACGTTATGGTAGGTACATAACTTCTTATTTTCAGTGCTGACTGTGTAAAATAAGTCATTACAAAATATTAATAAAAATATACCAGCATATGGTATAGCCTGCTTACAAGGCAGTGGGTGGGACACTGAACATGCAGTCTGCCTTCATTTTCATGAGCTGCTGATGTACAAGTATGAACGAATAGTAATGAATCATGACATGTATAACTACAGCAGTGTTGGTCATCATTCAGTTTTAACTATACATTTTAAACCAACCTTCAGGACTTGATGAATGCAAATGCGGCTTCAGACTTTGGTTTGATAGAACAGTGTCCACACCACCTCTAGCTATTTGTTTGTACTATCTTCTGTATCATAGTCATCCCCATAGATGGACAGAAGGCATTCATCATCTGGTGTTAACTTAATAAGATTCTGAGGAATCCTCCTTTTAGTGCTCCTGGAAACTGCATTCTGCCAGGCTGTGCTTCTAGCATATCCTGCCATATAATTTGCCCTTTTCTTGCACTGTGCCAGTGATATGTTTCTGCCTACAAATGCATTGATTTCAACAGATACTAAGCACCACACTTTGCTCCTCTCTGCTTGTCTGAGCACTGATTTACCAAAAAGTTTTCCATATGTCCTCAGAGCTGCCATGAGTACACAATTTTCTTTTTTTTTCAGAAACATTTTTATTTTGTTTTCATTATAAACATACGCAAATGTACATATAACAAATACAATAAAATAATAACAAAACTATTTACAATATTTACTTTCATCCATGATAATCAGTGATTTTATCCATGAAAAGTTATCAGTATTTGTTCAAAACGTTTTCCAATTTTTGCCATGCTATTTTTATGAGTAATGTTATGAGTTCTATAACAAATGGTTTGTAGTTCTTTTTTACAAACAACTTTTGCTAAATTAATAAAATCTTTAAACATCAAATCTTGTTTACTTTTCCAGTTCAAAGTAATAACTTTTCTAGCAATTGCAAAAATTGACCAGAGTAACTGAATGTGAGATTTAGGTATTACATTAGGTATAGGAACACTGAATAGGATTAGTGAGTTAGAAATATGAGTTATCAGACCATAAAGCATTTACTAAATATTTGAAGTCTTTACAGTATTGAACATTTCTACATTCAATGAACATGTGATCCCAGTTGGCCTCTAGTAATTCTTCACATTTCCAACATTTACTTTCACTGTTTTTGAGTATAAGATTTATTTTATGTGGAGTATAGAAACTCCTATTCATACATTTCTATGTATACAATCTGCAATATAATGAAGAAGAGGTACCATACACAGAATTCAATAACAATTTTTTTGGATTCATCAGATATTTGTTCACCATTAATCTTTATATAGTAATTCCAAAAATCTGAGTCAAACTTTAGAGTGTCTTCTGTTAGTATCTTATAGATAGCTGGGATACTTAATTTTTGATTATCTGTCTTTTCAAGACACCTAATAAAAAGCTGACTCGAACTAGGTATAGATTCAGTGTCTAGGTTGGTAGAAACTCTCATTTGTTTTCTATAAACTGCCATAATGAGTATATAAACAACCAACTGACTTGACTATTATCAAAACTACATAAAAGAGAGTTTGGTGGTTTAATGATCATATTTTCAATAAACTGATGCCAGAATATCAAGTTATTTTCCTTAAATTTTTGCATCACATTGATATTGAAATAATCTAGGCAATCATGGGAGTATGCTATAGGGAATATAAGAAACAGAAATTGTTTAATGTTGCAATTACAATCAATTATATTTTTAAAGTTATTAAATATTTGATTAATTTGTGTCTTTTGGCTTTTCCCGGTTAGGGGTCGCCACAGCGGAACTCCGGTCCGCTAATAATTGGCAGTTGATTTTTACGTACCGGCTTGCCAGGCCTGATGCACAACCTTCAACGAAGGTACGCCCATTCACGCATGTCTCCATGTAGAAGACGCTCTAGCTGAGAATCGAACCGGACAGCGTCTTACTGTGAGGCAACAACACCACCACCGCGGGTTCAAACCATAAGAAAAATTATCAAACTTCTTATTAAATAAACAAAATTTATGTAAAAGCCAGTGAACTCTACTTATTCCATACTGTTCCTTAAACTGATTTTCTATAGTTCTGACATCTGTTAATATGAATCTCATGTATTTTTCCAGCCATATTTATAGGTAGGTGTGATCCAATGTAATATTACATTAATTATAACTGATTTGGAATAATGATCTAAGTTAGGGAATGCTATCCCATTACTGTTCCACGCTCTAATGTGCCATTTATATGTAACCCTAGTTTTTAAGGGGAACCATAAAAATTTAAGTAGCATGGAATCTAATTTTTAAAATAAGTTTTTGGGAGGGGGTAGTATCAATGACTATATATAAAACAAAATTTTAGGTAAAATTGTCATTTTAATTAAAGAGAGCCTATCCTCCATTGTGAAGAACATTTTATTCCATCATTTGATTAGTTGACTAATGGTGGTTATTAAATTATTGTAGTTTAGTTTAACAGACTCTTTCCATGTACTCTTTATACTGACACCCAAATATTCTAATACATCATTCTCCCATTTAAACAGGCTACTCTCACTTAGGTTTTTGTTGATCTTTTTGTTAATTAGTAATGTTTTGGATTTATTTTGATTACATTTAAGCCCTGAAATTCTTTCAAACTTGCATAAGGTATTTATAACATCATGCAAAGAACCATTAATATCAACCAAAGTTAACAACATATTATCAGCAAATAATTGTATCTTAGGACAAGGTCCTAATTAATTTGAAATAATTTTATATTTTGCTTGTTTCTGATATATGTAGCAAAAGGTTCCATTGAAAGAGCAAACAATAATGGTGACAAAGGACAACCTTGTCTAGTTCCCTTGAGGATTTCTAGTTGTGAGGATAGACATGATCTGCTTTTCACATAAGCTTTTGCCCCACTATACATTTTCTTTAATAAGTTGACAAAATCTGAGGAGAATTCAAAACCAATCAGAATTCTTTGTAGATAAGACCAACTAATAGAATCAAAAGCATTTTCTATATCTAGGCTGATAATAGTTGTTTTTTGTATTTGCATGATATGTCTATTAATGATAGTAATTTAATAATGTTATCTTGCACTTTTCTATGAAGAATAAACCCTGTCTGATCATTATATATTGTATTAGGTAATATTTTCTTTATCCTATTAGCTAATATTGTCATGAAAATATAATCACTGTTTAGTAACAAAACTGGCCTATATGAATCACAAGATTTGGGGTCCTTACCTTGTTTTAATATGGGGGGAGATAATTTGAGTATTTCCATGATTGGGGTGTTATACATTTTTGCTTAACCATAGTAAAGGCACTCATCATTTTCTTTATTATATATTCAGGAAAAATCTTATATAGTTCAGGAATTATTCCATCCAGTTCTGGAGCTTTGTTATCTTTTAAAGTTTTTATTTGCTCTTTCACTTCTGTTAGTGTTATTTGTTTATTTAATAAGTTATTTTGTTGCATTGACACCTTAATAGTTATATTTTCTTGAATAAAAGTATTTATTACATTATCAGTCTCCAAAAGTGGTGTGTTATTATTTATATCTTTATAGTAGTTTTTGAGCACTTCTAATATGCCCATTAAGTTAGATGTACTCTTAACTGAACCATCACTTTTATATTTAATCTCATTAAAAAGATTTTGGTTATTTATTTATTTATTTATTTTTTGGATCTTACTGCTATTTTATGTAAATATTTGGGATTTGCAGCATAAGACTGTAATTTCATTTTTTCAGGTTTATGGCTACCTTATGATTTAGAACTTCTAAGTATTTATGATTTAACTTAGTAATTTCATTATGTGCAACTTTGTTATTTGGTTTTGCATCCATTTTTATCTTGTCTATTTTTTTTTGTAAGTCTAAAAGTTCTTTGTCCCACTCTCTCATTTTTTAAGGTACCAAGATTTTATTCTACCATATATATAAACTTTAAAGGTGTCCCATGGTATAGTATCAGTCACTTCACCATTATCATTTGTTTCCATAAACATGTCTATTTCATTCATTATCATTCCCTAAAGTAATTTAACTTAGTTATGTAAGCAGGAATACTCTGTAGAAATCTTAAATCATCTGTACGCGTAGTTAATGTAAAGTTTATAACATTATGGTCTGAAAGTGGACATGTCATTATAGATACATCACTTATTTTAGACTATATGTTATTTGATACAAAGACCTTATCAATGTGTGTTTGTGTACCAAACTAATATGAATAGTGAGTATAGAATAAGGAATAATGTTCTCTTAGGCCATGTATATCTTTAAGGTTCATCTGGTGTGTAAAGTCATTTAACTTCTTGACTTGAGATGTTAGTTTTATTTTACCATTTTTAGAAGTATCATTGCCTGATAATAGGCACTTAAAATAACCTGTTGCTATAATTTCCCCTTTTGCATTTAAAGTAATCAGGTCCAGATATTTGTCAGCATATTTAGTACTCAGTCCTGGGATCCAGTATGTATTAATCAAAGATGAATACCTTCTATTGATTTTCAAAATTACCACGCTTAGCATCCCATTTTATCTGAAATTATATCTATAATTCTTGGCATAGTATAAGTATTCTTCCATAGAATAAGAGTGCCCCTTCTCTTAGTCTTAAAACATGAGTCAGCCACAATGGTATAGCCACTGAATGAGTATTTTTTTAGATATTTTTTAATAGATGGGTTTCCTGTAAAAATATGAGCTGGGATTTATGCATTTTGATAAATTTAAGCAAACCAGCTCTTTTGACATTATTGTTCAAACCATTAATATTTAATGATAAACATTTATAAGCCATTGACTATAATGTGTATGCTATTACTAACTGAAGGACCTTTCTTCCATGTTGACTTGAAATCTACTGAAAACTTACTTATCATGGATGCATAACGTGTATCAAGCACTACTTTTAAAAACCCAAAACTATTTACAAACACATACATGAAAAATAATGTTTCTGGTTTAGTTAAAAACTTAACTAAACCATCCATCCACCACCTCTCCAATACAAAACCACACAAATGATCCATCTCTGCTTAGAATATAGTATAAAAATAAAAAAGAAAAGCATTATGAAAGCAACTAAAGAAATCTGAATCCATGAAATAAATATTAGAATGAGAGTGTCCAATATATCTGAAGCTATATGAATATGTCACATATGATAATAGCCCCTCTAACATGTAGATATGTCAGAAATACACATCAGATCAAAGTATGTATAAACATTAGAAGCTGAATGTTAAAAAGATTGTCATAATTTCCAAGACTTTTCAAGAAACATCAGATAATTTAACTATTTTGTCAGACATCTATCTAACATTTTTCATGTAAGGATCTGTTGAATATATATATATATATATATATATATATATATATATATATATATATATATATATATATATATATATATATATATATAAACACTTACTACAACATAACTATTACATTTTGCAATTATACACATATTACTCATATGTATTAATAATATCTATGTTGACATCTTTCATCAGGAAGGGGGGGGGAGAAAAAAAGGGCCTCACAACCCTCTGTTTAGTTACTAAAGGTTTAGTCATATAACATACGTCTGATGTTAATATGCATAATGAGTTTTCTAATGCAGCTTCTAGTTCACTTGATGTCATTTAGTTACTAATAGTGTCATTGAATCTGCAGAATGTATGCATCTATAAGAGAACACAGGCATTTTCAAAGGAGTTTAACACTTTTATCAGAGCTAATTATTTACCATTTAAAGTATATAGTGAAGGATAACAGAAATTCAAGAGAAAAGAATTCTAAGTTCAACCATTTAACAAGTTCAAAACTTCAAATGATGTCATCACTGTTGTTTCTTTAAGCTTCAGCTTCATGAACCTGTTAAAAAATATCTAAATAGGCTCATGCACAACAGAAGTTGGCTCTAGTGAAGAAAAAAACATTTTTGGTGGAAAATTCAGATCCTGAAGCTTTTAGAGTTTGCAGAAAGGGAAAAAAAACACTCAAGTTGCCTTGTCAGTGCATGTCATGAATCTCCACAATTCCACAATGAGAACAGTCACACAGACCACCATGTTACATCCTCATGAAAAAAATTAACCCTTTCATATAAAAACAGCTATTTGAAGTAACAACAGCTGCCTCAAATCAGAAATCATATTATACCATTTCAATCATTTACCCATGAGTTAACCAGGCTAGAGAGAGGGAAAAATTATATATATAATTATATTTAGCTATCTATAAAACACCATTAATGTACTGTATTAATCTTTAAATGTATCTAAACAAAGAGTCTAAAACATCTAGTTAGAAACACTAATCAGAAACACCTTGTTACCCTACCACTGACCCACTAGAAAAAATGCACTTTGGTATTAAGTCAAATTATACTATTACTGAAGAATTAGAAAACATACATCATTTGTAGTTATTTAAAAGGGAAAAGTATGTAAAGTACTTATAAGGGGGAAAAGAGAGAAAATGAACATTGGTAATAAAAATAACAGGAAGAAAGAAGAGAGAGAGAGAGAATGTTATTTAAATACTTAGTACTATATGTAATTAGAAGTAGATATAGACAGGAAAACAGAAAGTTAATAATAAAAATGATTCACATTACCTTACAGCATAGAGACTTTCCAGAATCAAATATATTATGATTCATAAAACAAACATTTACAATTAGAAGGAATTTATTAATTTGTCCTTTAGTTTCTTAGTTTTGTTTGCTCCTTCCTTCACAGACCATCCACTTTTTGTTGCCTGTCTCTTTGAACTCTGGGATGACCATTCCATTTCTTCTATGCCCATCAGTATTTTCTTCTTTTGGATAAATTCTACTGCTTCTTGTAGGGAATCAAAGATCTTCACTCCTCCTGGCAAGGTGATTTTTATTCTTGCAGGAAAAATAATTTGAGCTTTAATATTGGCTTTCTTCAAGGATGTAATTAGAGGAATGCACTCCTTTCTGCTGGATATGACTGTAGAGGTGTAGTCATTGGCAAAACGAATAACTTTTTCACCCATCTTGATAGGGTAATTAGTTCAAGCTGATTTCAGCACTAAGTCCTTGTTTTGTGAGGAAAGAAATCTAACTATTACAGACCTGGGGTTAGGTGAACTCAGAGATGAAGCTGGATTTGCCAGGGACTGATGAGCCCTCTGAATTCCAAAAGATCGGAATTCAGACATGTTTAGTGCTGATTTAAACCACTTATTGAGGAATTGAATCATGTTAGCACCCTCTTCTTTCTTAGGAATTCCATATATTCTTATGTTATTTCTCCTTGATCTACTTTCAAGGTCTTTCAGTTTCTCAATCAGCCTGGTGTTTTGTTTCAGAAGAAATTCATTGTGATGTTCATTTTCTGTCACTCTCATATCTAGGTCAGTTACTGTTTCCTTTAGGGCAGGAATCTGTTCAGATTGTTTTTTTACTATTCTATTTAGAAGTTCCAGTTGTTTACTGCATTCTTGTTTGATAATATCCATTTTGTTTTTGAATTTGTCATTTTTTAGTGACAGTTCTTGGATGTTTGTTATTATAAGATGTAGTTCTTTCTTCACTGCACTCTCCTGGTGTGGGTTCTTCGAGTTGCTCATCTTTTGATCTCCAGTAGAAAACTTCTTGACCAGAATAATTAAAAAATTATTTTAACTATGTATTAATTTTTAGAAAATAATAAAGAGTCTCCCCGGGATTCATGAAGCTCGGCGCAAGGCCGGTGTAAGGCCTGCGCCGGCGGTGCAGTGAATAGTCGGCGTAGTAGCGCCATATGCATAGTAATGAGAGCCGCAACCACAGACACGCGCGTAGTGCGGAGCGAGCCCAAGTAGGATGTGTCCGGAGGCGTGGCTAAGCCAGCAGGCGATGAGCAACCTAATGTGCTGACTGCCACGGTCCGCCCATAATAGTAATGGCAGAAGCTAGGGCCCGTGCAGAATGAAACGCATGTAGAGTATGCAACATAGTACCCGTCCCAGCAACACGGAGAAGCAAATACAACCCACGAAGCCCTAAGTGTACCCGTCCAAGGAACAAAGGATACGCGTAACACCGTGTTTGTCCCGCAATGCACCGTCAGCGGGCATACCCAGAGAAGGTGTACCGCAGCATGTCAGCGTGCCGCACCGACATAGGAGTAGCGACTAAGGTTACCACCTGTCCCACTTTGCGAGGGGCAGTCCCTCCATGGGCAGTTGTGTTCCGATAAAAAAATTAAAAATGGCAAATGTGCTAAGATTGTAGGACATAATGATATCCCGTATTTAATGTAATGGTTGCATGAAATGGTTATTTCCGTAACTGAAATACCTAAATGTCACAAGAAACAGAATAAGCAACCAAACTGCTACAACAATAAGCTTTTATTTAGGCAAACAAGTGAAGTTTTATGCTATATAGTGACCGTGGGTATGTGTCGGCCTGTAAAATCTGATGTGAGTCCCGAAAATGTCCCACCTTGGCCACTGGAAAAGGTGGCAACCCCAGTAGCGACATGGGCATGGTCACCAGGGTTACCAGCTGTCCCACTTTGCAATGGACAGTCCCTCATTGGACAGTTGTGTCCCGGCAAAACTCGAAAAAATGGCAAATGACCTGAGATTTCTTGGCAAAAATATTCCCGCAATATACCTGTAATAGTAGCATAAAACATATATTTTGTATATGAAACACATACATGGCATAAGAAACTGAATAAGGAACCCAAATGCTAACAGAATAAGCGTATATTAAGGCAAACAAGTGAAGTTCTGTCAACTCCACTTGCTGTGGGTATGTGTTGTCCTGCAAAATCCGATGTTTCCACAAAAGATGTCCCACTATGGGCATTGGAAAAGGTGTCAACCATAATGGTCACAAGCAGTAGTGAGAGTACACAGCCGGGTAGCTGTGTCGACATAACAACAGGAAGGAACCAAGATACCCTAAACACAGGCAAACATGTGCATAGCAACATGTCCCACACCCAGCAACGTGTTTGTCATACACAGGACGGCGTATGTCTAAGTGTAATATCCAGAAGCAGAACCCATGCATGCAGATGTAATACACAATAGCCCGATTGTAGCATGTAAGTCCCACCCATGTACGCATGTGCACCCAAACCAGCTAGCATCCTTGTGCAGCTACACACCTACACACAATGGGCATACCTGAAATGTGGTAAGAAGTATTGTGTTAGGCAGTGCCACGCGGGCAAATATGTACCCCACATGTCACCAACCCACCTCAGGTACAGATATGGAAATGGCTGCATGTGAATGTGTCTGCAGAATGTGTACATCCCGCATGTGGTATGTACCCGTCCAAACCATATAGGTTTGCACATGCCACGGTGCACATAACTGTACACATGTGGACAAGTCGGGTTGGTGAACCACCGCATCAATGATTAGCTATGCAGAGAAGTCAAACACATATAGCGGAACATGTGCCTACCAAACAGGACGTCCTAACAGGGTGCCACAGGCACAGAAGGGGAAGGTGGGACATCACATGTGGAGAGTAGCGTCGGACGGCCAAATACACACGGTCAAGGTAAAGGACGGAACAACATGCATATGGTGGCGGATGGATGTTGTTAGAAAATATATATAGAAACACATATGAAGTGCCAGTTTAGAAGCAAAATACAATATAATGCATTGAATTGTACCGTACAATATGGCAGTAGAAATGATCATGCATGTAATTGGTGAAGCGTAGCTGCTGTGTGATCGAACTCTGACCCTGGCAGTAACCAGTACAGCAGGCCCATGTCTCTCAGCATTAATTATCTGCTGGGTTACAGAAAAATAAATGTATGTACATGCATAACATCCTCCCTTCCCCTGAGGAGGATGGCCTTGTGAGCTCTATCGAAGATAGAGTACAACTCCTTACCAGAGAGACAAAGGAACATATTAAGAAATGAACTGACTATTGTATCGGAACAGTTCAGGGTCCTTGAAACATCTACAATCACAGAAGGACACTGTAATTGACCAGGTGCCTTGCAAGGCTGTGTTATTCCCATGGAAAAACATTTCAAAAGCATGACCGCAGCACCCACGTATGTATAGAACATTGCGGACCATAGTGATGGAAATGCCCTGTGACCGACCACGTCAGTAAGGTGGGCAAAAGCTGATTGTAAACACTATATAAAGAAATTGCTTACTGTATACAGTCAGACAAAACTCTCATACTTGGACTGTATATTATTTTGCCTGCCTGTGTACACTACTAAAACGTTGTGGACCCGAGCTTCCTGTGTTATTGACTGTCACCTAGAAAAGCCTACTGATTTCAACAGTCTGGTTTTAACAACTTATTTGACATTGTGGTCCTTGTCATCTGGAATTCCCTTGGTAAGCTACAGGTCAGAGTGCATGGGTTGTTAGACATCTGCGCAGGAGAATTTGCCTAAATGGTTCTTCTGGAGTGAAAAGACCTCCGACTGAATTGTTGTGTGTAAAGAGGCTGTCCACTGTCTGATCTGTGGCTGAAAAGCGGAAAACTGGATCCCAAGAAGAAAACGTGCAGTCATAAACAGGAGGCTCAGGTAAGGAGGGTTTGCCTCTTTGTCTCTATTGTAGATCAGGGACCAGACTACATTGTGTTTCTGTTAACAGTTGTGATAGCAGGTCGAAGACCAATCCAAGTAGTTTTAAATCTGGACATAGATCAGGAGAACACAGAGTAGAGTAAATAGTCATTGTAGACACTACAGTGGGTACAGGGAAGGAGATACCATGTGGTACGAGAGAAGGGTTACGTAACAGTCGTGTAGAGGATATGGGAGATTAGTGCACAAACAGATAATGTGATCCGCGTTTGACGGGTGACGTGAAGTATATGCAATTGCAGAGAGCACATAATGTGAGATATTCTGCAAAATGGGGTAATAAATATGACATTGATGGTATATTAGACAAAATATCGTTACTGAAACATTGGAATCACTGAAAATGTGATGTAGCTGTTCTAGGGTAACCACCTGTCCCACTTTGTGAGGGACAGTCCCTCTTTGGCCAGTTGTGTCCTGCAAACAAACTGAACAAATGGCAAATGTCCTGATATCTTAGGACAAAGATTTCTCAGATATCACCTTAAATGGTAGCATAAAACAGTAGTTTTGTATCTGAAACACCAAAATATCATAATAAACAGAATAAGCAACTCAAATGCTACAAGAATAGGTTGCTCTCCTGGCAAAAAGTGAATTTCTGACCTTAGTACTGGCCGTGGGTATGTTTTGCCCTGCCAAAGTACACGTTCCTAACACTAATGTCACACTTTCTGCATTTGAAAAGGTGGCAACCCTAAGATGTGCAGGCGAAAAAACAGCGACAATTGGGTATCCGTCAAGCACATAGGTGGATTGAGGTAGTGAACCGAAGGGAACAGAACACTAGAAATGCGAAAGCATCATACATACACAAAGAAGATAATAATACAGTAGTAGCGACAGACCCCCCCCAACCCCCTACCACCTCCGATACCACATCCAGGATATGAAGCGGGAGGGCAGGCTTGTCCCCCCCACGTTATCCTGTGGCAACAGAGGTATCACAACGACCAAATGTAAGAGAAGCTATTGAAACCACATCCCGAACTCGTAACATACCTAGGGACACTCAAGTAAGAAGACAGTCACTAGAACAGAGTGAGGATATCTGTCAATTAATTGAAGTACCGAACCCTCATGCAGGACAGGAAGGCCAGGACCCAACTCCTTTAGTGTATAGACCGTGGACACCAGAAGATATCTGTAAAGTCACAGAGGGAATTCCCATCTACAAAGTAATCACTATTCACCATGCAATACCCCTGTATCTTCTGATAGAAAAGCAAAGGGGGAATGGCGGATGGTACAGGATTTACAAGCTGTCAATCATG
Source organism: Protopterus annectens (assembly GCF_019279795.1). Taxonomy (NCBI): domain Eukaryota; kingdom Metazoa; phylum Chordata; order Ceratodontiformes; family Protopteridae; genus Protopterus; species Protopterus annectens. The sequence goes on from NC_056729.1 coordinate 1,298,907,310, forward strand.
TAATAATACCTAGGGTACCGACGGTGCCAGACACACACACTATATTGAATGCTATGAACCCGCCACAGAAGTATCTTACCGTGGTACATATAAGCTATGCTTCCCTCTCAATACCTATACATCCAGATAGTCCGTATTGTTTTGCATGTACATTCAGGGTAACATATACAGCCATACCCGGCTATCGCAGGGATACTGTGAAAGTACAACGATATTCGCACAGGAGATGGCTAGCAACATACCGGTGTTTACTCCACCCGGGGCCAGTGAAGTTCTGCTTTATGTGGATGATATTCTGCTTGCGGCCCCTACCCAGCAGCAATGTAGGGAAGATACAATAGCATTATTGAAATATTCAGCAGAACAGGGACATAAATTAAGCAAGCATAAATTGCAACTACAGAGAATACAGGTCAAGTACCTGGGATATGTGGTATCCAAGGAGGGTAGAACATTACATGATGATAGGAAGGCAGCAATTTCACAAGCACCCAAGCCAACTACCAAGAAGGGAATGATGTCCTTCCTGGGCCGACTAACATTTGTCAAAGCTGGTTACCAAACAATGCTTTTGAATCTGCTCTATTGTCTGCTTTAATCTTTAATACACCTATGGCAGCACAACATATACTACACTGGATTCCAGTAGCAGAAACAGCTTTCTGCAGACTAAAACGATTGATAGCTTCAACATCTGTATTAGGTCTCCCAAATAATCATAACAGATGTTGTCAGACTGTAGAATGTAAGCAGGGATATATGACATCAGTCTTGATGCAACAGCATGGAAGTAACCAAGGCCCCATAGCGCATTACTCATCGCAGTTGGACACTGTGGCATGGTCAGTGCCACATTGTGTACAGGCAGTTGTTGCAGCACCCATGGCAGTACAGGCCTCAGCCTTAATGTTATTATTCCACCCTCTCACTGTGAGAGTGTCTCATGCAGTTGCGATCATTCTGCTGCAAGAGAAAATAGCATCCCTGACTCGTGCTCGACATCTGTCTTGTCTGACCATACCCCTGAGTCAATCTCATATGGTGATTGAACGTTGTACAACATTAAACCTATCAACGTCACGTCCGACACCTGTGTATGGCACACCACACAGTTGCCTATATGAAATGGAGGAAATAACTCCACACAGACAGGATATCACTGATATACTCTTAGATGATGTAGAGGTGACAGTTTATGTGTACGGATCATGTAGAAAGAGTCCTACAGGAAAGAATCAAGTAGGTTATGCAGTAGTTATTGATAATGAGATTGTAGAAGCCCAACCCCTGCAGCATAAGGTGTCTGCTCAAGCAGCAGAATCGATAGCTTTAACACGTGCTTGTACTCTAGTGAATGTGTGGACATTTATACCGATAGTCAGTATGTTGTCTGTACAGTGCATGTTTATGAGCAGCAGTGGAAGAATAGGGAATGATAACATCCACGGTAAACCGATCAATCATGCGCAATTGATCTTGAATGCGTTAGATTCCAGTCAGTTACCCACTAAAGTAGCCAAATGTAAATGTGCAGCTCATACAAAGCAACAGGATAACAGTAGGAAAGGTAAGGCACGAGCTGATGCAGCTGCAAAACAAGCAGCCTCACAGTTGGAAAGTGTCTTTTTGAATGAGGAATGACAATCCTCAGACATGCTAGATGTAGAAATGTTACAAACAATGCAAACATCAACTACGAAAGCAGAAAAGCAGACGTGGGTATGATGAGGAGCAATCCTTGAAGACGGACTGTACATATCCACAGTGAGAAAGCCAATATTAACGTCTAATGTATTCAGATATGAGGCTGTGTTGAGCCATGGGTAGAGCCATGTCTCAACAGGGGGGATGGTACAGTTGGTTAACAGAATATCCCTAACATACATAATTAGGAACCACATACAAACATCATGAGCAGCGTGTCATATTTGCAGTAAACATCATGCACAGGGAGCATTTAAACTGAAGGTAGTGGGTTTACCTACACCACCATAACCGTTCCGTACTATTTGTTTGAAGTGTATACAGCTGAATAAATGTGAAGGGAAGAAATACTGTTTAGTGATTATAGATATATTATCAAAATGGGTAGAAGCATTCCCAACCAGGAATCTGGATGCAGCAGCAGTGGCAAAGGTCCCAGTAAAATAAAGTATCCCTACATCTGGCATACTGTAAAGAAGCTACAGTGACAATAGAACACATTCTGTGAACCAGACAATCCAGCAACCTGTGTGATTATCTGGCAT
>NC_056729.1:1298910058-1298922558 GCF_019279795.1 Protopterus annectens
ATTTTGTCAAACATGCCCCACATGGTGCTGTGGTTGCCATATTCCACTGTATGTTTGCCACATCTGCAGGGCCACACATATCTGGACTATGTGTGTTGCTGGGACGACAAGCCCAGCCTTTGTACTTGTGCCATACACACATCTACACACGGGCAGGGTTACTATAACACATTAGTGGTGTGCCTTCCAGAATGGCTACAACTTTCCATGTCACAGTATAGTCATGCGATGATATACCAGGCTCAGACAGTTTACATATGCAGATGGCAGGCGGGAACACATCTGTACTCATCTGCATACCACTTACACAGTGGTGTCATGTACTCTGCCATGGGCCATGTCCTCCGCATTACTGATGCATGTAGTACTCCTACATGGCGTTTGCAGTGGGCAGGGTGAATGAAGCAGTCATGCATATGTGCACACAAGCCACATTGCTTAGCCTGGGCTTTCTGTTTACCTACACAGACTGGACACACACCATGCTGTAGAACATGGGTCCTGTGCACATCCCACAGGGACACACTGTGATAGCTCCCTTGCTGATAGGGTGACACATGCACATGGGACCACCACGACAGCAGTACTGTGTAGACATGCAGTTGACATCCACCTTTGCTGTCCAGTGGACAGTACCATGGGGGGGGTGGCACGACTGTGTACATTGCACATGTGTTTACACATGGACCTGCCAGACATCATTGATGCACACATTGCACCTGCTACAGATAGCTTGGACATGGTTACTTGATGTTCCTTCCATTTTGGGTGGCTATTCTGCTACTGCTCTGTCCCATATCTGCAGGCCATACATATCCTGTTAATGTACATAACACTAGGCCATATCCATCATGCATGCTATGCCTGTGATACTGTGTATAATGTCTGAGCATTATCCATCATGATAGCTTTACATTATACATACTTGACATGGTCACCCCTACTGCGAGGCATACGTGCACGTCGTGCAAACATTACATATGACATCGACAATATCTGCCCATACACATGTGTGCTGTGACACTATACATGCATGTCCTATCCCCTGCTGTGGCACTTCATTGTTGGACATCCACTGCCAGCATCAGCGTGGGTGGTGGCATTGTTCTGTGTTTTGAATCACGATGGCACCCTTTGGCCTATCCCAGCTGTGTACATGATGTCCCACTGCTGTGCACACGGTATCCACAGTGGTTGGTATACTCAGCAGGTTAACACTACATAACCACCTTTCACCACTCTCTCCTTTATGGACAGGTATCTTTACTGACAAACACCGTTCACATACAGTGCCGATTCGTCATACATATCATGCGTTACACACCAGTACATCTCGTGGGTTCTACATACCTTTCCTGTATTGCTTCCGTATTCCGCTTTGTGTCTCGCTACTGACAAGTGATCGGCTCTTGTAGGAATAACGCCTTTGTTCGGTATGAACATACAGTTTGACTATCCTGGGAGTCTTCCTTATATCCGCTGTCACCTGCGGCATGTGGGTTCATCACACCAATAGCTGTTCCTCGGTGTGTACTTATGCGATATCACCTGTGCATCTCCTCCATTAAACGGTACTCATCGAACTAGGCCATGGTTCATTCATCGCCTGGGCGTTGGTTATCTGCACTACCTTCGTGGGGATGGTATGTATTGTGTTATATTATGTGTGACTACAACCGCTATGTACGCATTACATTTGGCTGTGGTGTTTGCCTTGGATTGTGTGTGTTGGGTATGGTATTATGTTCCACACATGTGGGTGTCCGTGTCCTGCCGACGCCTGTCGATGGCGACAGCATTCTGATGTGTAACATAGCTCTTGTATTCCTGTACACAACGGATGCAGGTATGCATCCGCTGCTGATAGTGTTTCCCACGCGGGATGTTGCGGGTATGCCACTGTCATTAACTGCCTGTATGTTTTTGCTGCTATTTCGGATTGTATCCCTTTGATATGTGCGATGGGGTATATCGGCGGCTGTGGGTGACGGGTACGGGGTGTGGGCCTTGCATTTGTACATACACGGTATGCTTCTGTGTGTGCTCCATCCCTGCCTGGGGAGTTACAAGTTACCTGTCTGTTGTTCTAGGAGTGTAGGTTTTGTTGATGTCGTCTGCTGTTGGTACTGCTTGCTTGTGTGCTTCCTGCATGTATTCCTCCGTCACATCGGTAGTATATCTGCAGCTGTTCGTAGGTGCCGACTATCCCTTGGCATTTTGTCACAGATATTTACGGTCATTGTGGTCCTGTAGTTGGGACGGCCTGTATGCTACCGTTACCACCTATTCGGTGGCGTATTGCTGGTTTATCACTCGTAGAACACACAGCCCGGTGTTTACGGGAGGATACTTGTCCACGATCGGTGCCGGGTAGCACATGCATTTCATGGTACATAACTATTGCTGCGTAACGTTGCCGATATATCGTATTGGAATTAACATGTCGCATACATCCAGTGATGGTTTGTACATGCGCCCTTTGCATGTCATGTTGGCTATACTCCTGTGGTACATTCTGGGACATTTTCCATTTGCATCCTTTACGCCACCACGCTTAGCCAGTGAGGAGCTCTCAGTACTACTTTTGTGGGTACTGCTATCCATACACCTGTGGTTCCTATACTGTATGCCTACACATGTTATTCCACTCCGCCTGTCACATGTCACCTACATACACATTTTACAGTGTCACACACATTACAGTGGCACAGCGGAACACACGACACCCTCACCTCACACATACACATACTTCCGCTTTCGCAGGGACGGTTGCACACACTACGTACGTTGACCACATCGCCGGCGGCAGTGTCTACCTCCGCCCTCATATCCTAAGAATATTACATGCACATGTCCTGTTACTGTATCGTGGCCTGGCGATCATCCCGAATGGCGAATATGCATTTAGGTGGGTTGACCTTTCCATGGTTGGCGTTCCCTGCTCTGTCCACCCTCCCGGATAGTCGGGTTGTCATTCAGTATGTTTACTATGTTGAGAGTTCGCATCTTACTGCATCTGTGACCTTGCATCCCTGTGATTCCCTGTTGAACTTGTTGTACTTTATCTCTGTGTATGTGTACATATATTTCTACGTGTGTAATGATATCTATATCCATATTTGTATATGCACATATGTACATATGTAGACACCTTGCGCCGAATGTGGCAGCATACGGCTACGCCATCTACTGTCGGACCTGCGTGCGGTTGAGGTGTTGCCGTTCCATGCTCCGCTGGCTGTTGGTTGTGCAGTGTTTGGGTGCTACCTATGTTGGAGTCACACATGGGACCGCCCATACAGTACACATTACGAGCGGACATGTTTGTGTGCCGTCCATTTCACTGTGTGTGCAGGTAGGGAGGTGTCAGTCCATGGGGCCTACGCTGTCAGAGTATGTGCTATACGTTCCCTCTTTGCCAAGGCATAGGCATATTGGGTACGCCTCCGTCTGCTAACTGGTGCTAGCACAGTGTGGTCATGGCGCTGAACGCCCTGTGCCTATGCTTGCCTTGGCAGTTGTGGTGGGCTTGGTGGCCCCACACCATTATGTCCCGCGGCAGCTGTTTCCGCAGGATCATATTATGTAGCATAGCACATACTATGAATATGTGGGCACATGTGCCTGGAGAGTACTGCAAGGCTCCACCAGATGTATCCAAGCACCGGAACCGTGATTTCAACATCCCAAACACACGCTCTATGATTATTCTGGTTTGTGCGTGTGCCTCATTATGGCGTTCTTGCATGTGTGTGTGTGTGTGCATTTCTGATGGGTGTCATCATCCACGGCTCCAATGCGTAGCCAGCATCCCCCACAAGGTGACCTTGTGTGATGTCCCCTGGCTAATACCTGATACAGCTGTGAGGCATGCCAGATATGGGAGTCGTGGTAGCTTCCGGGCTGCCAGCACACACATCCATGATAATGCCCTGCGATTGCAATACGACCAGGCAATTGATGGAGGGAATCCTTGCGTTTATGTAGCGTCTACCCTGCTCACCGGTGGTGACTTTATTTCTATGTGCGTAGTCTATCGCAGACCCAGTACCTCCGGTATTGTGCCACACGGTGGAAGTGGCGCATATTGCTAGCCAACCTCCTGAGATCTGGGAAGTATATATACTCATGAGCATAATAGAATACATGGCATCCAGAAACTGGTGTAGTACCCTGGATGCTGATGCCTGTGAGATGCCCATTATATCCCCGGTTGGCCTTTGAAAGGTACCTGTTGCCAGTATTCGCAAGCTTACACATACCTTTGTGTCCACTGGGATGGGCTCCCCCCTGTTGTCTCTTGTTCTCAGGCTTGGCCGGCACAGCTCCACTATTTGCTGTAATGTGTCCCTGTCCACCCTTTAACGCTCTACTATCTCCAGGTCTTGCAGCCCCTGGTAGGTCACCCTTGGTCTGAACACTCTCCTTCTCCTCTGAGGCCTCCGGTAGTTGTCGGCACCCTCCTCCGCAACTCCGTCTGTCTCTAACACATGCTGATGCATCATGGCCACAGCAGCACCCAACATATACATTTTAAAAGTTCCCCGTGTGTTTATGCCGTAAGGCGCAGCGTTTGGGAATTCGCGCTGTGTGTTTTGTGCATTCCCACTTTATAGTGTTCCGCTGTACACCCGGTGATGTCATTGGGTGTGTCTCTGCTGCCGTATCTGTGGGCTATCTACCGTGATTTACCGTTGGCACTGCAACGCTGTTGCCTTTGGTGTTACATTACACTTGCCTGCATTGGTTTAGCTTTACACCTTACTTTACTGTTTCTGCACGTTGCACCTACTATTTACGGGAGTGCATCCTGCAGGCACATGACATGTCATGCACTTTGTTTGCCGCCGCCATTATGCTAACTCTCCTTGGCTGTGCTGTATCGGTTCTTCGCTCTTTGCATTTCTGCAACATCCACTACTTTCTTTGCATTCATATTCCTCCCTTTCCCGTTTGCAGATTTCTGCATGCAGAGTTGTCAGCTGCCGCCGATTGCCCTCCGTCGGTTGATTGGTGTTAATTGCTCATTACGACTCCAATTACACTGCTTCCGCATTTCCTCATATTCTCCCCATCACCTTCCTGTATCCATGGTTGTTGACGGGCCGTCACATGACTGGTTTGGGCAACGTAGTCATCCTCGTGCACATGCATCTGTGCACGCATTGTATACTCTCACCGCATCTATTTCCTCACATGCCGGTCCTGATGCTGTGATGTGCATTGTACAGCCCAGGTTTGCTGGGCTCCAATGTGCTTCCTCCTACAGCGGCACACCCCTCTGCGATTGACAGGTGTTCCCTCTACGCCACTCTTCGGTGTTTTACCGCTGCGCCGTTTGGGGCAGCCTTACGCCGGCGGGGGTTTTGCGATTCAGTATTATCTGCCTCATTTGCATGGCATTGACTACTAATACATGGTTATGGCGCCAGACACCGACGCCACTCCTTGGCAACCCTTGGGCTGTGGTTGTGGCTTTCCATTCATACTATGGTGTATTGTGGCTGTGATGCTGATGTGTCTTATACTGCTCTTTTATGGCATTGTCATATTACTTCATTGTTCCTCACCTTCCGCGGACATGTCCTGGGGTTCTGATGTGGTTTCTGCGTACATGACAATTTATGTCGTTATTTACATTTTCTGCAGGTTTTCCTTTGACATTCTCGATTTCTTTCCACATTGCCATGTTGCACCACTATGACGCATGACGTTGGCAGCCTTCCGTTACTCCTATGTCATGTTTGGATATATATAAACCGTTTTTTTTGGTTTACATTGCCGTGCTGTTATGCTACGCCCGCGCCACTTCGTGAATCGCTACTTACCTTCATTTGCATGGTGCAACACCGCATATGGGGTATTTAACATACCTACGCCGGAGGCGGCGCAACTCCGGCGTACGCCGCTGATGCACGTGGGTTTGGATCGTACCTGAATTGCTCGGCGGCCATGTCTGGCGTTGTGGCGCCTACGCCATGCGTGCACCTGGCGCAAGGTTCATGAATCCCGGGGTCTATGTTAATCTAACTTTTAGTATAGACCAAGGTAGCGAAGAGCAGCAAGAAACAGCGATGAAGCCAAAGGTAATCTCCACAAAAAGTTTATTCAAACACACGACATAAATTTCTCCAAGTCCTTCTCTCAAACACACGACATAAATTTCTCCAAATCGTTCTCTCAAGCGCTTTCGCTCAGTGCAATACTGAGCTTTATCAAGATTGATAAAGCTCAGTATTGCACTGAGCGAAAGCGCTTGAGAGAAGGATTTGGAGAAATTTATGTCGTGTGTTTGAGAGAAGGACTTGGAGAAATTTATGTCGTGTGTTTGAATAAACTTTTTGTGGAGATTACCTTTGGCTTCATCGCTGTTTCTTGCTGCTCTTCGCTGCCTTGAATTATACTTTTCACTTGGTCTTGGTTTCAAGCTTTTTGCTGTGTTCTAACTTTTAGTATACTTTTAGTTCATTTTTTCTAAAAATTAAACTATATTTCCTGTCAGGATATTAAAATCTAAGCAGAGCTATGGATTTCTGCTGCTATTAGACTGGCATCCTGGCCATGCCCCCAGTAAACAATTTTCTTCATGGCTAAAGTTATCATGTCTATGCCTTGATCCCTTATCCTCCATCTTTGCTATACAGGAAAAAAAAAGAAAAAAATATAAAAGGCTTAGAGCCAGACACTTGTCAGACTTTTGTTGTTTGATATCAGCTATTAAAATATAAACCACTGGTATGTTATTTCTGCCATCAACAGAAATAATAAATAAGCAAACAGAAATATTATGTAAACTGCATAACTTCAATTTATTCAATACTGAAAGGAATTACACCAAAATCAGTCTGCAGTACTAGCTGCTATTGTTATGTATTCCTTCCTCACTGGCAGAAGTAAAATATCACTTTGATCAAATGTATATTTTTGTCCTTTGCACAGTACAGTTTCTTAACTGCAATAACCATTTTCCCATGTATGCACAATCAGTAACTTCTGTAATGATCTAATGATCATTTATTGCAAGTCATCTGCTTGAACTGAGCTGAACTGAGGTGGGCTACTAGCCACAACTCTGAGCCAAGATACCAGACAACTAGAGGCTTCTCAGCTTCCCAAAAACCATAACTTGCCTGTTTTTGTTTTTTTTTTACTTGATTTACTATTTACTGCACTTTTTATTGTGTTCTGCTTATTTAATACTATATTTTCATATTGCAAATTAAAGCGCACTGTTTGTACTGCATTTGCCTGCCTTACTGTGCCTGTTAAATATCTTGTTGCTATTTTCACTGATTGCACAGTAACTGTTGCTACTTTTCACTGTTTACAAAGCATCTGTTCTGTTTGTTTTGTTTTCCCACCAAGCAGTGTTCTAAATAACTGATTTGTTTGCGGTTTAAAACATTTAGTGTCTCTTTGCTGTTTTTCTGCTGTTTAAAACATTTTTTAGTGTTTTACTGCTGTTTATTTCTGCTGTGTAAAACATTTTTAAGCTTTTCCCACCTAAATTAGTAGCTAGTAGCTGTAGCATAGTCCAGATGCAGGTTTGCCTCATCCAGGTCTGTTTGTAGTGGCTGTTGCATTCTAAGCACATTCTCCAAGCCATTATGATTGGAAGGGGCCTTTCTGCACCCTTGTGAGAGAAGTGTGCTGATTGATCTAGGACTTGGACTAAGCACTTTCATTAGTTGATTTGATTTTTACATTTTTTTATGTTTTTAGCTTGAGTATTTAAGCACCACATTTGAGAGAATTTCTGCTTGTTTGTGTGTTGCTCAGCACCGCGCACTGCCATGCAATTGTGTGCCATAGCAGGACAGATAATTTTGGCAATTTTTCCCTTAGATACAGCTGTAATACATTAGTGTAATCCTCATCTTTATTTCACTTCCAGTCTAAGAAGTATTGCTAGTGGCCTATTAAATTGCCAGCCAAAAACCCCTTCAGAAATACCCATCTACAGAGCACCCCCTGGATTAGTCCTGAAAGTACTCCCTTTGTGATAACAGTTCTTCAAACCTAGCATTATGAACAGTTGGATTATCCCTGTTTCTCCTGACAGCCTTGTTGACTTGGGTCTCCTGAGACAGTGCAGCAACTGTCTCATTACAGTGACAACTCTCCACTAATAACTCACTCTACTACAGAGTGCGAGGGATGCATTTACACTAAGAATCCTGAATCCCTGCTCTCTATCACTCAAAACATAAACAATGAAGAGGTTGTCAACTCACCCACCACTTCTCATGAGCATAGCACAACTAGTCATATACATGGTACGCATCCAACACATAAATCAACATATGCAGAGGTTCTGTCAAAAAACTTACAGAAAGAATAGAGACCTCCAAAACAAAAGACTGCTACAACTAACACAGTTCCCACAGTACCCAAGACATATAGCAACACCAGTGTCTCACATATCAAGCCCTTAAGGCATAAAACTCAAACCAAATTTTCTTGTCATTGGAGAGTCCATAGTGAGTCACACGGTTGTCCAAATCACCAGGTTAGTTAAAGAGAAAGTAACAGTCAGCTACCTGTCTGGTGCCAGAATTTGTCAGATCATGCATGCATTCAGGTCTTTTGGCAACAACTACTAGTTTGCCATAACTCATGTTGGGGTGAACAACCTGAGATGTACCACAACTGACTATATGAAGAGCGATGTGATTGAGCTCTCTCAGTATATGTCCTAGGCAGGTACGTTCCTACCTTTGAACAACATATTACACTCACCAAGAATGATGCCACAGTATAAACAGAAAATGATTGATTTCAATAACTGGCTTATTTTTTTGTGTCATTCAAAGGGGATTCAGTTTCAGTCAGCCTCAGATGACATGGCTGACAAACCTCGCTGCTTTTCCAGAGACGGTTTGCACCTGGCACCACTAAGCTTTCAGCTGCTGGTCAAAGCTCTTACCTCCCTCATAGTGCCTTTTTTAGGTAAGTTCTTAAAAACAAAATTGCTGATGTGAAAATTTCCAATCTTAACAAAATAAGGCTTATGCTGCTAAATGCTAGAAGCTTAAACCAAAAATTGCACACCCTGGAGTCATTCCTATCACTGGAGGATGCAGATGCCTTTACATAGTAGCATATGTTGCTATGTGTTGTATGATTGGGAGTGAATGGTTAGTATATTCGTTACCGTACAATAACAGTCCAGATAATAGTTTTTCTAGTAGCTGGTTATGAAAATTCTTTTTGATTGATGGACAGACTTAGAATAGTCAATAGAGTTTGTGCAAGTTTTATATTCAATCACTTCTTTATCAAAGGCATTTTTTGAATTTGATTTAGTAATGGTATGCTAAATACACGTTCTTGCATTATGGTAATGTAAAATGTTTATTTCAACATAAAATACATGTAAGAATGGATGCATGTGAGCAATGAATTTCCATTGACACAGATGATTAAAATGAAACTGAAACAAAGAAACTGTAAAATGCCATCTCCATGATTCAGCAGGATGAAGCCATGACTGTGGCTCAGATTTCTCAGGACCTATTTGTGGTCCATGCACAATGAGAGATAACTGATGAAGATGGGAGTGAGCAGGAGCAGCAGTGCCAGCTCATTGATGGGGGGGAGTTACCAAACATTTTGTACAGTACCAGAGGCAGCGGGTTTCGTAGCAGGCAGCATCATGGTCTGATATGTGTGTGCCTAACAAATAATATATTCATGTTCTGGGGGGAAGAGATCAATGCCTGTGTACCTACCCAACAGGATGCCTTAATGGATAGCAAGGGTAGAGTCAAGAAATAACCCTGACAGTTGCACTTATTCAACTCTTGCCCGTGGAGAGTGAAGACACCATTAACAAGAGGGCTGATGCTTAGCAGGAACATGGGAAAAAGGACCATAAAGCCATTCTACATGATTTGATGAGTTTTGTTCTTTATTTCTTAAAATGCCAGTGCAGTGACACTGAACATATAGGGTGGTACTGAGAATGAAAGAGGACAAAACACCACAGTGAATGTATACTTTGATTCTATTCATTTCTTATACTGAAAATCTAATGAATTCCATGCTCTCACTTGGTATGTAATGTGGTCTTCTTTCCTCCCTTTGAATATGGAGGGGTGAAACATTTTTTTAATGATTATTGTGCTATAAACCAATTGTGTAATTAGACATACTTGTAAGGATTGAGAGCAATCCTGCCTGAACCACGCCACCAATGACATCGCAAAGAAAATCCAACACACACACACTAAATGGGGTAGAGACATGCCCGGGTATGCCACAATCTATATTGCTTAAGTACCATCTGCTTAGGCATTGTAACTCAGATAGCTTGGAGCAGCGCTCATCTGCTGATTACTGCCGATAATAACCTTAAACTTCAGCAAGGACTCAGCGTTTGATTCTTCATTTACAAGAAACATTGTTTTAATGACATGATTCCTTCAGTAATTACTTAGATTTACTCCCTAACAGCTAATATCAACTCAGCAAAACCTCAAACTGGATTACAGACAATACATTGTTTCGCCTAATATGGTTTACAGCACTGACAACCCTGGGCAATCCCCTATTTACCTTTTCTTTTCTACAATAAACTAATAAACTTATTTTTCCATAAACAGCCTATATTCTCCCATAACAGACCAAACCCCAAGTAGTTTATCTGCTCCAGTGATGAGACACAATGAAGAAAGAAGGTTTAAATGGAAAACTGATATAAATCCCAAAAGCTGCACGTGCTGATCTGGTTTTGTTTTTATTAATTTGATAATCTGTCAAGGCACATGCAATATAGACTATAAAGGTTGTTGTGCTTGTATATAATTCACAAATCATGCTCACCTGAAATGCAAACACTTCTCTATAGCTCTGTAATGTAACAAAGTGAGTGGTATAACTGCTATCAACATTAATGGGCATGAATACACTGCTGAGAATTAAAAAAGAAGAATGGTAGAGTCAAGAAATAACCCTGAAAGCTCATTTAATGTCTCATTAAGAGATACAGTAAGTAATCATTTTTTTCTTGTCATTTATGTCCTTTGCATAGTGTCAAGACTGTACACTCTGAAAGGGAAGGTTAGAGTACTACATATAGATTTGAAACTGTTTCCCTTTCTTTGAGATTATGTGATCTCAGAGTGGATATATATAACTAGCATGGGGTATAGGAGATGTACCCCCGGATTTACAAATCTTCCATGCAGGACTAATCTAGTCCTGCACGGAAGCGGCAGTTTAAGAGGAGGAAGGAAGCACACCATGCATATTAGTAAAGGTGAGCTGCCTGAGCTCCAAATCCTACATGGAGCATGGATGAGGGCAGGGGGCATGTCTGAGAGCAGAGCTCTCAGAATGAACACATCGCTGCAAAGTCGAAAAGCAGAAACAGTAAATAAATGAGAGAGACTGCTCATAGGTGTCTGCATGTCCCCACCAACAGTCCCCCATCTATACAACAGCAACAGGACATAAAAATAAAAAGAGGAAACCCCTTTATTTTTTTTTAAACCCCAAGTACAGCTAACCATAGGTGTGCTGGTGTGCCCATTGCATAGCTATGGTTAAAGCAGCTGAAAAGGCTGAAGAGGATAACAAGGAATATATAGGCAAATGAAGCAGCACAGCAATAATGTAGTGGTTAGAGCATCCGCCTAACAAACAGGCATTCCTGGTTCGAGTCCCACTCCAGCACATATCATTTTCCATGTAAAATCTGTACATGTGAAGTGTCAGTGTCATAATGAATAAGGCACTAGTAAGCAGGTTTAAGCACAAATAAGCAGTAGTAAGCATATATAAACACTAGTAAACGTGTGTAACTGCATTTGTGCGGGGGTAAGCATTGCTTACACAGAGTAAGCAAAGGAGAAGCTAACTAGGTGTAAGAAACCGTAACCAGAAGTTAGCAGTGCTTACCTCCCTCACTTACAACCACTTTAAAGTGCCTTAATCATTCTGTATCCAATGACGCATGTCCTGCCCAGCAACAAAATAAACAGCCTCTGCAAGGCTCAAACCCAGGACCCTCTATACTACACTTACAGTAGTTAACCACTAAGCCATCATAGCAATGCATAAGAGTGAGGTGTCAACAAACAAATCCTCACCATAGGAAAATCAAACTGAACATGTGAAATGAAACTATGTACAGTGTGATGTTGTATAGCCTGCTACAAAACATAAATATGTGAATTGGAGTACTGCAGTAAGGCCAGATGTGAGGTGTTATTGTAATAATGTGTTGAAGCTCCCAGGATCCCATACAGCATATGTACACATGAATCAAGGATACAAGACACATATATAACATGTAATGAAGAAGACATCAATGCCAAAAGGCAAATATCATGCAAATTGACTATTAAGTACCACTAAGCGTTGCACAGCACTGCTTCCCAGACTACTGGCAGGATACTACCAGTGGGAGAAACAGTGTCAATCTGCTAAGTCTAATCTTAAACAAACGCATGTTCATCCCTAGCGGGACAACCCCAAAAACTCTGCTAAAACAAATC
>NC_056729.1:1299295058-1299340058 GCF_019279795.1 Protopterus annectens
CCCCTGATGTCAGGCTCCTGTTATTACCAACTTTTTTATCCTCCTGACTATGCATTTCACAAACATCTGGCTGCCCCCTATTGATCCACACTAGTGGATCTACTTTCCTGGAGAGACCATACAAATGGGAGGTCTCCACTCTCTATCTGCAGTTTTTAAGTGTTTGATTTAACCTTCACCATGAATCGGATAGAAACTGCTGAGGAGCTTGTAGAGTTTCTTGCTTAAGTCCAACCTGATATTGACATGCAGGACCAATGTTAGCTAGCTGAATATGCAATCATGTCATGAAAAAGTGAACCTGCCTATGTGGTAATGTGCCATTCATTTACCCACCAACCTTCAGCACAAACAGCTCTCATTATAGCCTTGTTATCACCCGTGGGGGTTCTAAAATTGCCATGTCCTGTGCACATACCCAAAACATCCACCCTAAAGAGTTAAGCAAGCAAATGCCTTATGATGCCTCTTCCAACAAGCCAGATTCAGAAGGCTGTGAAGTCATTAATCACACTCATGTGGTCTGCATCGTATCCAGGTCTTTATCCATTTATGCCAATTACTTATTTATTTACATTTGGTAACTGGGTAGTGTCCGACTGGACAAAAAAGCCCGTTTTCAGCTGAGAACCAGGGAGAAAAGCTCCCAAAGTAAGATTACAATATTTATAGTCAGATATGCTAATTACAGTACAAAACGATTACTAAGAAGTTTATATAATAACATATACAGTATAAATCAAGTTAAGAAAAGCTGATAAAATCACACCTCAATCCAACAAATCAAGTAAGACATCAATAAATCAGCAATAAAATCAATCAATATTGAGTTACATAGGCAAAAACACAGAAGTAGGGTAATGTTCATGAAGCATTGATGAGCTGCCAAGCCAATGCCTTTTCAAAATTCTGTTCATTACCAGGTGTAGACCCACTTATATAAGTGTAGACATACACACACACACACACACACACACACACACACACACACACACACAAACACATATATATATATATATATATATATATATATATATATATATATATATATATATATATATAAAATTATAAACCTGGCATATAAAGCATAGATCTTCCTTATATTCCCTGTGGCATATCAAAATAACATCTCCACCTCAAAATTAGAAACCGTGATCACATTTAAAGAGAAAAATCTGCTATATTGGTTTCAGTTAATGCAAGATGAAAAGCTACATTCTTCTGATTATATTAAGAACAAATATAATTTAGATAAAGACATGTGGCTAGATGTATCAGTCTACAGACAACATGTAGAAAGGGACATTAAGTTAATGCAACCAAGGATAATAGATCATATACCAAAATTAATTGAATATCTAATATTCTTAATGCAACAGAACACTTTGGGACAGGGTCTGTTTTCCAAATTATATAGAATTGTGAGGAGAGAAACAAAAAGTTTCAATGACAATTATTGGAAATATTTTACCAAAATTAATAATAGATCTCCAAGTGAAGAAGATAAAAAATGAATTTTAATATTTTTAAATGTACAGCTTAATCTCTTAGATGGAATCTCTTTACCTGGACATTTTTTGAATAGATCTTTCTTCATACCACATAAAATTGAATTAATGTTCAAGCAGAAACAAATTTGCTGGGGTGTAAACAAGAACTTAAAGAAGACTGGCAATACTTGTTTTTGTCTGTACTGTCTTAACATCTTATTGGAATAACATTAATATCTTTTTACAGGCTTTTATGGATATAAATTTGTTTTATCTAAATCACTAATCGTTTTAAAATTCCTATTCCTATATGTGTTTAAGAAATGAAATATCACATTTTGTGGTCTATACTATCTATAGCGAGAAAGGTTATAACTCAGAATTGGGAGAATGAATCTACACCCTCCTTCAAATAATTTATAACTATTGCAACTGAAGTCTGTCAACTGGAACTCATTACAATTAAGTCAACAACAACCAGGATTACCTCTTGCTACAATGCATGGACAAAACACAGAGATCTGGTTGACAAGCAAATATACCTGCATTTTAAATTTAATGTGATGTATAATAACTTAAATGACTTGATGGTTAATTGATACTCCTGTAAATAGTTGTTTTTTTTTTCTTTTGTGTGTGAGGTTTAGATGCATTTTTTCATTTATTATGTTCATAAATCTCTGACTGTAAATATTGTTATGATTATTTTACAAACTGAAAGTTCAGTAAAGACTTAAAAAAGACAACCTGGAAACTAGGATACCTATAGAGCCAAAAAAATTCACTGATCACTCAGAGAAATCCAAACATACCTACTCCTCTCCATAATCCATGCCTCTCCTATCTTTGCAAACCTTAACACAGCTACCCAAAAGAAACTAGAGATGGCATATAACAAAAATCACAAAACTGCAAATAATAACCTCCACAAAACCCAGAACTCCATAGCTCTAAAAAGTCTTAACCATCTAGAACTTACAACCTCTACTGTTCTTACTATAGCCCAGAAATTAACACACTCCCCAGAAAATTCTCCATTTCCAAATGGAATACTAAAACTCCATAGCAGTAACTGAGTCCTATGGTCTAATAACAAAACTTTACTATCAGACACAATATTTAATATCAGCACAAGTGATTCATTTTACTTTAACCAGGTTGCAAAAACCTGGAACCAAATCTCCCCTGAAGTAAGAGCAGGCATTATAAATAGCTTTAAGGTATCACTAAAAACACCTACTAAAGAATGCAATACTCCTAGCTGAACCCTCAGAACGTAGCCCCACTACTCCTTCTAATTGCAGTCAATTAACATTATCTTTTTTCCTCTAACTTACACACATTTTTTTCTTTCTTTCTGTTATACTAATATAATTGCACTATACTAAGACCAAAAATGGCCCTTTACTACTTTTTGCCATGCTTCCACATGCTTACAATTTGAATTTACAACCCACTTATTTTCCCCTATTAGAAGTTTTCTTCTAGTTAAACACTGATGCATCTATTTGTTTCATACATGATTGTATCTTCTATCTTTCCCAGCCTCTACATATACAGCACCCTACTAGAATTCTTCTTACTATAAATAAATCCTCTGGTGTAATCATTTCACTTCCTGTGTTATCCATCTTTACATATTCTAATTAAGATTTCATTAGTTACACTTAAATGTCAAACTTCTCTGTAATCAACTACCTCATGTTTCAATAACTCAAATGTGTATAGAAAGTGCTCAGCATTATCTTATGTAATGTGATATTATTTAATTCACTATATTGTATATGTATATTTTTTTCTGTTATATGATATATTTTGTTCTTATCTGTGGAGCTTTTCTCCCAGGCCCTGCTCTGAAAATGGGAGAAATACCAGTTGGAATTTTCAGGTAAACAAAAAGAAATTATTAAATAAACTATAAACACTTAAATTTTATGAAGAAGAACTTAGTGTTCCAATGTTTTTGCTAGGCTCTTTTTAAACCAGAAATTGTTCTCAATTAATTTTATCAGACCCTCATCAGGTTAAACTTCTAAGCAAGATGAAATTAGTGTTGCATTGTTAACTTTTTTCTAAGCTATATATATATATATATATATATATATATATATATATATATATATATATATATATATATGTGTGTGTGTGTGTGTATAATCAAAATATCAAGTTTCCTTTAATTGTGTTGCTCAATTAATATCATATGGCAATATGTGTTTGGTTCAATTTTCATAGTTTAGTCTGTCTATGTATTCAGTTGGAAAATTGAGAGATGAAGCACCTATCAATACAACTAAAGGACCAGATAGCCTCCCTTTTGAATTCTATAAACAACTCAGTAATACTCTTGTACCTTATGTACTTTGTACAATTCAATGGCTTCTAACCCTTTATCAGCTGAATGTTATTTTTCAATGACAAATGTTATTTTGTTGAAAAAAAAACTGAAAAAATCAATTTGATAGTCAAAAATCTAAGACCATTAGATCTTGATGTGAACTAAAAACAAAAGCAAATCAGTCAATGCTAACTCAATAATAAATTGAGTTCAAATAGTCTACCCAAATGAATTTAGCTTTATAAGAAATGGCTTGGACCTTTCAAATACTGCAAGGAATACAGCTTCATGTAAATAATACAAAAATGAGAATGGTTATAAAGGCTTTTTACTCAACTGATGTATATAAAGGATGTATTTGGTGTCTTATTTAGATTTTCTCATGAGAGGATTAAACACTATTAAAAGCTCAATTTAATTCTACACTTTGCCAAATTTTGTTAATAATAATCAATTCTTGTCATTAAACAACAGTTAATAACAGAATATCTGGGTTGTCCCCCTTTCAACCAGTTTCTTTTTGTTAGCTGTAAATTCTGTTTTGAACATAATTGATAGAGATGGTTTCTATTATAACATCATAGTAAAACGTTGAATGTTATAATATTGAACCCAAAACAATGAACTCTGAAAATAGTGAAGCTGCAGAACATCAAATTCTTTCCTAGGGTAAGAATTCAGTGGGCTGTTTCTGCTGCTTCGCTATTTTTTCCACTGTGGTGCGAAGGTTATGGACCGGCTTAAGGTAAGTGTGTGAATGGACCGGGTTAAGGTGAGTGTGGGAATGGGATAGTTAGGGACCTTAGGGTTAGGGAGCAGGCAAGGTGAGTGTGTGATAGGGACCTTAAGGATAGGGAGCAGGTATGGTGAGTGTGCGATAGTTAGGGACCTTATGGTTAGGGTGTGGGTAAGGTGAGTGTGCAATAGTTACGGACCTTAGGGTTAGGGAGCGGGTAAGGTGAGTGTGCGATAGTTACGGACATTAGGGTTAGGGTTTGGGTTAAGGTAAGTGGATAGCTAGTAGTGTATTTATGGTTTAGTGTAGGGTTAGAAGTAGGATTTTAAGTGTATATGTGTGGATTACTTTTTTTGGTGTGCTTGCGTTGTGTGTGTGTTTCTCGGAACAGCAATTTTTTTCCCTGGAAAAAAATTCACTGTTTTGAGCTTTTGATTATATCACATTTCGACATTCCAAGTTCGAGCTTATGGTGTTCGATATTTTGGGATTTTGATTATGTGATATACACCTGATAGAGATAAGATAATATTTCCAATTTAAAATAAAAATAAGTTCATCACAGACTGTACAATGAATACATCAAAAACAATAATTATATTTTATCTAATACAAAAATGATCAATTTTGAGATCAGTGCTGTTCATGTTAAAATATTTGGTTTAGCTCTTTTCAAATTCTAATTTACACATTTGCTGGATCACAGATTAAACATTTGCATAAATGAATTATAAATATAAAAAATAAATGGAATAATTTGAAATTTTAGCTTGTGGAAGAGATAACGTTTTGTAAGTTAAAATACACTTTATTGTGTTTTTATATTAAATCAATATTAATTCCTCCTTTACCAGGATGATAAAATATGTTAATTTATGTTTATTTGGAGAGGGGGGTTCAACCCATATACTTTGCAACAATATGACTTGCCCTTTCCAAATGGGAATTTTCATATGATTGACCATATGCTGTTCTTAGGTTTATGGTTCTTTACAATTTCACATAATTGGAATACTGCCCACTTCCAACCATTTAATGAACTACAGGTCTGGTTAAAGAAAATGTGTTTATCTACCTTATTACATTGCTTAGGTAACAAAAGGTAATAAAAGCTAGCAAGATTTACATTTAGCTGCAATACAATTTTTGATAGTTAAACTAATGCCTTTTTAATAACATTCCTCTTCCTTGGTTAAAAATTTGTGCTGAAGCTTGGCTATCATTAAATATCACAAGAAAAAATTAATGGACTAAGCTTCGGTGAGATTTGTGATAAACATTCTGCTACTATTCCGTTTAATTTATTAAAACAAAAAAATTTCAAATTGGTATTACTGCTTTATTAATTATAGATTAAAATGTTAAAGAACTTATTTTGACATGAGCATTATGTCAAGGAAAAACAATGTAAAGGTAAAAATCTTTACCTAATTTATATAAGCAAGTTAAAACAATTAACTCTATGTAAATAATGCAATAACTGAATAAATAATATGCATCATCTGTCTCACTAGTTGTCTTTATTTCAGTTTGGAAATCTTAAAAAAAATGTTTTTGATCATTTGTGGACAGAGTCATACAACAAAACATTTTTATAGAGCTTACTGGATACCATGTAAAATGAGTTGAGCCCATAGTTCAAAGCACTGTTGAGATAGTTGTGGACATATTAGAGACTGGAAGCATATGTTGTGGCTTTGTCCAAGTATTTAACAATTCTGGCAAAACATTTGTTTTCTGTATAAAAATCTTTTTTTAACCACCAGTATTGGTTGATTCTGTGATACGTGGATTTTGTGCAATATGTCCAACATTTGTCACAATCATTTAAAAATAATTGCTTTAGCAAGTATGGCAACTATAATAATTATAATCAAGCATTGGAACAGCTGATTCAGAAAGACTTTTCTGTTTCATATGGATAAATAGTGGCTTCTTTTTTACAGTTATATCCAGTTTGTAGGATTATATTATATTCACTTTTTTCCTTTCGAGTGACAGGATGGCTGGGTTTGGGGTCAATTCTGTTATTTGTTTAATTGTTATTTCTCTCTTAATGCAATAAATGTTACTCAATTTAAAATTATTTAAAAGATGTAAAAAGACATCTAATTATGTTGAATAAATTTTGGCCTGTTGGTGTGGGTGGAATATTTGTAACAGAGAAATGTTTGGAAGAGAGATTAGCCCCATAGTACAGAAGAAGAATTACACTGAAGAGACACTGAGCTTTTTTCCCAGAAGGAATACTGCTTCTTTGTACATAGGAAGAGTCTTTGCAGGAATACAGACACCTGCTGGTTGTTATCAAGAGGTATTTCTGGAGGAACAAACCTGTAAAACATTTGTGTTATGTGTTCACAAATACTACATTGCTTTTGCTTGATTTTGTTTGATTATTACAAATAAAATTGTACAGCCTTTGAGGTATATGTTTCCAGTATATGGGCACCTATTAAATTGCTGTATTTTGTTTAGGCATTGCAGCATGCCCTGCATTTGAGACTTTTTTCCACAACCAAGAAGAAAACTCAGTTTACCTAACCAGGCAGAGAAAGACATGTGCTGTGTGTGTGTGTGTGCTTGTATATTTCTGTGTAAGTGTCTGTGTGTGCATGTGCATGCATGTGTGTGGAAACTGTCACCTCTACTTTGCTCAAAATGGAGGGGTTGGTGGAAGCTGTGGAAGTTGCACAACAGAACAGCATAGTGATGAACTAAAATAATGATGGACATCCAAGAAAAAAAAAAGACAGAGACAGTCAACTATTCTGGAGTAATATACAATATATGTGCTATAGAAAGGACTGTTAACTAATGAAACCTTGTTTGCAACTGAGAAAATTAAACATATAAGAGGAAAGGCACAGATGCCTAAAAACAATCAGTAAATGGAAAATTTCACCCAAACTGTGCCACATCTTGTTGCGATGGAACAAGCATGTTTTTTGCTTTTTTTTGTATTTTGTATTGTTTCATTACTCTCTACAATTTTGCATATTGTGATTTATTTTCTTTACACTGTGGTTTACTTGTATTCTGCTTTTAACTGCATACTTAAGCTAGGAAATAAACTACAACTGTGTCTCAAGTGAGTCACACTGAAATCAGAACAGGTCAATTAATGCTAATTACCTGTGAACTGAAGGTGGATCTAGGAACTAAACTTTTTATTTAAGGGGTAAAATAAAACATTTCAAGGCCTTACTGGAAAAGCTCACCAAGACTCTGCCACAACTTGCTGTGAGGGAAAGATTAGTTTGTTTTTGCTTTCTCGTCTTTAGCATTGTTTCATTGCCTTTTTTTATTTTGTATATTGTGATTTATTTTCTTTACACTGTGTTTTAATTGTATTCAGCTAATTGCATAATTAAACTAGAAAAGAGACCACAGCTGTGTCTCTTGTGAGTCACACAAAATTTTTACCCCACCCTCCAACCATGGTGCTTTTGTGTTTTTAAACTCAACAGTTTGTTTCTAGCTGCCTGACCCTTATGTTAATTTCTCTTTCCCTCTGCTCTCTCATTGGCTAATATGAGTAATCAAAAAATTATCATTTGTGAAATCACTCCTCTTCAACTATATAGATTTATTGAAATAATGTAACAGGTAAGCAACGGATGAAACAGGCAGAAGCCAAGCAGAAAAATGCAGCTGCTATAGTAATGAGACACAGTCACCAATTCTTCCAGTAAACAAAATACTCCATAAGGAAAATGCTGGCATCAAGGCAGGAAAAACACAGTCACAAAATCCTCCAGTAGTAAAAAACAATCCAGGATATTTATTGTAACAAAAGGTAAGTGCTTTTGCAGTTAAGCTTCATCAGACCAAATACAAAAAGCTAAAATTCACACCATTTAAACACATAAAGCACCACTATAGATTTATTGGCCATCCCACTGTATTCCATAGCACAAGAATAAAAGGTGCCCACCCCTTGCAATCTATTTTGGCCTTTAAAATCATTGTTTCTCCAATTTATTAGCTAAAGCTTAAGTTATCCCTCTTTCATGTATGTATATAACTGCTTAGTGCACAGTGCAGCTCTTAGGATTTTGACCCATTTTCTGTCTTATCTTTAAAAATCTACATCTACTCCAAGATCACCAATTATTGAAGAGCCCACATTCTGCCTCTCAGTAGTCTTCTTGGGATTAGTGATTCTGTTTTTCTCCTGTTGAGAGAAGGAACACATGAACATTATTTTCTAGAGATTGCTGATCAGCAGAAAGCCTAATAACTGCTTCATAGGTGCTATCTTGGAATTTGTGTTTATATTTTGCTCCTGGAGAGAGAAGGAGCAGAGTGCATTGATTCTGAGCTGTTTCTGTGTGGGCATTGAATATCTGTGTTTGACCTTCCTGATTGGTCTGGCTGCTCTTCAAGGCATGTACCAGGAAAATGCAACAACAAGCCTACAGACCTTCGCATCATCTGGGACAAACCTGTGGATCACCAAACAGCCTGTGGCCTGTTTCTCATCTTGGGATTGGTGCTACTGTTTTGCTTCTGATGAAAGAAGAAATAAAAAAAATTGTTTCCTAGCAGCATAAAGATATGGTGAGTCCAGAACTAGTAGTAGCCAGGCAGTAGCCATTCAGGTGACTCCTCTTTTTTCACCATCCTTGACAAGCTAATTCTTTCTTTCAGTAAGTACTGCTTGATTTATTGCTGTCCAACCTAACTTCCGAATATCTGCCTAAATACTTCATTCATAAATCATCAAGGTATACTTATTGGTTTCCTTTCAAGTGTTTGGTAGTGCCTTGTATAGACACAGACACTTTGAGTTGACATTTTTGCTGGAAAAGCACCATTAAAATTTCGCCAATACCTAGATGCACAAAGAGCAACTAGGATGCAGTGATAAGCACTGACTCAGAGTTGCAAACTGGATAGGTTCATAGATTAGTACTAAGCTAACTGCCCTTGTGAGCCATTTTAAGCGTAGCCAAATTATCCCTTGTGAGACTCAAACCCCACACCTTGTGCTTGTAAGGCAAACACCTTAACCATTAGGCCACCTCTGACTTCAATTTGCATTCTCACTCCAAATCTCTAATCAATAAAAATGGCCTGTTGTCATGGATTTGAACTTCCCATGATCTAGGTTACCAGCTTGGTGGATATGGGCACCCTGAGGCAATGTAGAAATTACCTCATGTTTACTGACAACCAGTTAATTCTCAAACAAACTGATATGGTATGTGAGAGGTGTATTTACACAATGTCATTGGAGGCAAAGCTCTCATATAAAAGCACTCCTAATGTCAGTCAGGTTTTCAGTAATACACATGCTGCACCCATCACACACAATTGAAAGCAGACACATAGACACGCATATGCTGAGTTATTTAAATGTAACTTTCCTAAACCCCAAAGACCTCTTAGATGAAATGCACATAACAAATACCCTCGGCAGCCCTAAATGTACTCTTTCCAAATAAAGCCCACATCAACACATTCAGCCACATCTCATGCAACCTCTACTTTTAAGCCCATAAGGTCAGCCACCACACAATCCAACATTCTGGTTATTGGAGACTCCACTGTGAGACACACTGATGTCTTTCTCACCACTCTGAGAAAAGATAAAGTCATGTTCACTTACTTATCAGGGGCCAGGATCTGTCACAATATACAAGCACTCAGGCCATTGGATCTTAAGTACAAGTATGACTCAGTCATAGTCCTTGTGGACGTAAATGACCTGAGATGTACCTCCCTAGACTATATGAAGGGAGACATTGTGAAACTCTTTGATTATGTGTCTCAGGCTGGTATGGGCCTAGCATTGAGCAGCATTTTATCTTCTCAAGGATGATGCCACAATATGAACAAAAGATGACTGACTTTAATAATAGACTTAGTTTATGTTGTCATTCTAAGGGGGTGAATATTTGTCAGCATGGAAGAAGATGGTCAACAGACCACACTGCTTTGAATATTAGCTAAAACATTGTCCTACGCAACAGTGACTTTTTTAGGCAGTGCCAAATTGAAAGTACTTCTGATATCTTCATATATAGCAAACCAAACCCATTCTAAAGACTTAAACCTTGCCCATAATATTAATAGGACCTGCTGGAGAGACAGGTATGTATTCCAGAGACTACCCCTTCTTTGAAACAAGTGCCCCATCCATGTGAAGCAGAGTTTCTCCATAAGCCAATTCAAATGTAATTTGGACATTTGGATGGGGAACAGGAAATTCATCTCTGGTTTGACACCTATGTCTCTAATGAACACAGGCAGCCTGTAAATGGTTCAAATCCCAGGCCACTGCTTGTAAATGTTTCATCTCCCAATTCCCTGCTTACACTTATCAAGGGTATCAGATCTTGTCAGAGATTTGGGATGCATGACAAGGCTTAAAAGGGCCCTTTTTGTTGTTAGCCTAGTAAACACATATAAACCTATAAATAATATATTTTAGATGTAGAAAGAAGGGGGATGTTTCTAACTATTGTTTAAACAATAATGTTGTTACAAATGAAAGCATAACTGCTGGTGTCAAACAGTGTCCTTTTTATCCAAACTCTTGTTATTGAAAGTGTAACTATTGCAGCTAACAGAAATGCAAGTTTTAACCAAACTGCTAGCAGTAAATATGTGAATGTTGTACCTTTCAGAAATGTAATTTCTAAGCCTCTGGTTAATGAAACTGTAGCAAAGGAATGTGTTAACATTTTCTGGACCTATAGAGTCAGACTGTAACCTTTAGGCTCAGTCTTATTAAGCTAAATGTACAGTATTTGTGTATGCAAAGGGACCACAAGGATTACTAGATTCTGGTAGGATGGTCATTGTTCTGCCCTTCATAGCAATTCATGCAGTTTATATCATAGTTGTACAGTTTGAGCATTTTTTTGATCTGTTGCTTCCATCTAGTAGCCTTTTATTCATAACAGTTAGATTAACTTGTTTTACATAATTATAGCAAGCCTCAGGAAGTGATGTAACTCAGTCAAAAAGCAGTTTTCTTTCACTTCTAGCCCTCATGAAGTGCAGTCATGATCTTCTTTTCCCAGGCCCTGGCATTCACATCTCCTGTAAGTAATTTGTATGTTGTAATTCTTTGTATTTAGAAGTGCTGTATGTTGTATATATTCTGGTATGCTGCTATTTGAACTGTGTTGCAGTTTTACAAGTATTAAAGTTTAAAAATCTCAGTAAAGCTCCAAAAAACCCTGATTCTTTTGCTTACTGGATTTTCTTAAAGTGTTAAGCTGTCCATTTAGCTGTACTATGCGCCTCACACAGTGCTGTGAGAATGGAACAGTAAAAAGGAGATTCTTGCAGTCCTGAATACAAGAGGTCACTACTCTGCAAATATGAGTCTGAGATCAGGGAAGAAATATAAATCTGAGGATATATCCTCCGTGACACAGCATGGCAGGGAGAACAGCTCTAGTGTCCTGAAAGATGATACATGGTCACAGGGCTCCAAATCATCAAGATCCAATAAGATGTCCTCAGCATGTTCCTTAGCAATCAGAGCTCATGCCAAAGCAGGTGCGGGAAGTGCCCAACTGGCATTTGCTGAAAAAGAAGCCATTATGATGTGACAAAAGGCAGAATTGGAAGCTAACCTACATATTCTTCAGTGCCAGAGTGCAGCTGCTGTGGCAGCAGCAGATGGCGCTGCTTACCTGGAAGCAGATTCATCAGTAAGCAAGATAACTCACTTATAACCAGATGTCCCAGAGAAACCTCTTTCCTCTGCTGAATGTACAATTGAGTACATCCAGAAACTTACTAGTATGCAAGAAAGCCAGCAGTCACCTAAGATTATGCAAGGAGAATCCAGCCCAAAGCCAGCAGATGTCCTGGGTATGCCCTGTCAGTCTTGTGATGTCAGCAGTGTCAAACCAACAAAAGAACAAACTCCAAAGCTCCTTAGAAATGGAAATCCAGGACTCCCACTACCACAGCTTAAAGATTACATGCCTGAACACCAAAACATACAAGATGTCACAAAGTATCGTATCCACAAAGAAATGGTTAACTCAGCTTTCATCAAGTCTGACTACTGTCCAGAAAACTATTGGTCATGGAATTCCTCCTTTCTGAGTGCAACTAGAGACTTAAATTTGGTAGCTACAGAAAGGCTGGACTTAATGATAAAATGGTTGGGCAAAGAGCAGAGCATGCAAAAAGCATGCATAGAGTACACTTATTTAACCCTTTAGCAGGACTTAACATGGCATGGCAGTGGCTAAAAGAAAGGTATGGCTCACCTGAAGCAATCAAAGGTGCTCTACTGGAAAGGCATGAATCCTTCCCCAAGTTGAGTAATAAAAACAATATAAAATTACAACTGGGCGATCTTATTCTAGAAATAGAGTGTGCTAAAGAGGATGGCTATTTAACAGGGCTTTCATATTTAGACACTGCTCGTGGTACTAATCCAATAGTGGAGAAACTACCATATACCTTGAAACAAAAGTGAGCATCTGTTGGAGCTAAATACAAAGAGGAAAATTAAGTAGCTTTTTCCCCTTTCTTTGTGTTTTCTAGGTTCGTTCAGCAGCAAGCAAAGATAAGGAGTGACCCCCAGCTTTGTCTTCATTATCAGCAGTAATCCACCATCCAGACCAGAAAAGCCTTCCAGACCTCATGGTAATACTTCTGTTTTCACACACAAAACAGTTGTACCTTCAAGGGCCACAAACAGTCAAGACAGCAGCAAGGTGAAGCCATCTAGAAAGTCCTGATAGACAATGCCCAATTCACCATAAGCCTCATCTTCTGAAAAGGTGCAAAAGGTTTAGAGGTAAGGCTATTGAGGAGAGAATGTCCTTTCTTAAACAAAATGGCATATATTTCAAGTGCTGTGAATCTACTAAGCATATAGCTAAAGACTGTAAAATATCTGTCGAGTGCACAGAATGTGGCAGTGAGAAACACAAAGCGGCCTTACACCCTGATCCACCTCCACAACCAGCAGGGATGGTAGAAGCCAGGAAAGATCAGGGCAGGGAGCAAAAAGAGGATTCCCCTTCTTCATTGATGTCTAAGTGCACTGAAATCTGTGGCCAAGGTAAAAATCCACAGTCATGTTCTAAAATCTGTTTAGTCAGTGTGTATCCCACCTGGAAAAGAGACAAAGCAGTGAATATTTATGCAGTTCTTGATTAGCAGAGCAACAAATCACTTGCAAGGTCAGACTTTTTCGATATCTTTAATATTAAATCAACTGCAGCTCCCTATACTCTAAAGACATGCACAGGCATTATGGAAACTGCAGGCAGAAGAGCCATAGACTTTGTTACTGAATCGTTTGATAAAGAAAAGTGATTCCTATTACCTACACTGATAGAGTGTGACATGGTACCTGATGCCAAGTCAGAAATTCCTTCTCCAGAGGTGGCTTATCATCACCCTCACCTCTGCCCAATTGCTCACCTCATTCCAGCTGTTAATTCTGGTGCTTCTATCCTTTTGCTTCTTGGAAGAGACATTTTAGAAGTACACAAAGTGCATGAGCAAATTAATGGACCAGTCAATGCCCCTTATGCTCAGAGACCTGACTTGGGGTGGGTCATTGTAGGAGAGGTTTGCCTGGGATCAGCTCACTAGATAAACAGCATCAGTTCCTTTAAGACATCTGTGTTAAACAAAATGGCCACACATCCTTTTTCAGTCCATGCCAGAACAATTTTACTGTTAAAGAAACCTTTCATAATTAAAAATGGTTTTGAGACTCTTCTTTAAACAGCAAAGAAGATACCAGCTTTAACATAGAAACTGACAATCTAGGAGTTTCAGTATTCCAGAAATCAAAGGACAATAATAAACAAGCCTTGTCCATAGAAGATGAAGCCTTTATCCAGATCATGGACAGAGAGACTTACCAGGATGATAATAACAGCTGGATGGCCCCTCTGCCATTTTGCACACCCAGGTATCGTTTACCTTGTAATAGAGAACAAGCCATGAAGTGCCTGAACTCTCTTCATAGAACCTTACAAAAAAAAAAGCCAAAGGTAAAGAGAGATTTCACAGAATTCATCAAAAGGTTACTGGATAATGATCACGCTGAAATTGCAGGACCACTGTATCCAGGTAAAGAACATGCATCTATATCACATTGTTGAATCGTGAAAATAGTGAACGGCTACAATATTGAAAACGCCGTTCATCGAAATGTGTTTTGTGGGGGGCTGTGCCCCCCCCGCTAATTATATATACCATCTCTGAGATTGCAATACAGTGAGGAAAGGGCAAATATTCCAATCCCCACTGTACTGTGACCCCACAAGAAATATTTCGATGAATGGCGTTTTCGATATTGTAACCATTCACTATTTTCACAATTCGACAAGGTGAATGGGACCCAAGAACACTGGTATCTGCCAATGTTTGGTGTTTACCACTCACACAAACCTGATCAAATAAGAGTTGTGTTTGATTCCAGTGCAGAATGTGAAGGTATTTCTTTAAATAAGTCCTGATCTAAACAATACTCTACTAGGGGTCCTTATGCACTTTAGAAATGAGCCCATAGCCTTCACAGCTGATGTGCAGTAGATGTTTTACTGTTTTCTGGTGAGATAGGACCACCAAGATTATTTACGTTTTCTCTGGTACAAAGATCAAAACATATACAAAGAAGTAGTGGAGTACAGAATGAGAGTACATGTCTTCAGCAACAGTCCCTCTCCTGCTGTGGTTATATACTGTATGCATAAAGCTGCCCTAAAAGGTGCTGAACATTATGGACAAGATGCAAAACACTTTGTGTTGAGACATTTCTACGTAGATGATGGACTCGCATCTGCTAGCACTCCTGAGATAACAATTGACATTCTCAACAAAACAAAGCAGATGCTGGCAGAATCTAATTTGCGGCTTCATAAGGTTGCTTTTAACAGCAAACAGGTCATGGAAGCCTTTCCTGCAGAAGATAGAGCTAAGGACCTTAAAGATCTTTGTCTGGGTACAGACTCCCTTCCTCTTCAGAAAAGTTTAGGACTAGGCTGGGATCTAGAAGCAGACAGCTTTGTTTTTCAGGTCTCTTCAGAGGAAAAGCCCTTCACCAGAAAAGGAATCTTACCTACCGTGAACAGCCTTTATGATCCTCTTGGGTTTGTTGCACCAGAGACTATAAAAGGTAAGGCCTTAGTCCATGAAATGTCATCTGGGAAATGGGAATGGGATGCATTACTCCCACAAGACAGACTGCATGAGTGGATTCAGTGGAAGGAGTCTTTGCAGGCTTTGAAAGGCTTAAAGATACCCAGATGTTATGAGCCTGTTTAACTGACAGTAGCCTGTAAAAAGGAACTGTATATTTTTTCAGATGCATCCATCACACCTATAGATGCAGTAGCCTACTTGAAAACAACTGATGCAGTAAGTGTGTCATGTTGGTTCTGTTATGGGAAAGTCTAAGTTAAGCCCTAGACTAGTGTATATAATCCCATGTTTGGAGCTATGTGCAGCTGTATTAGCGGTTGAACTGTATGAGCTAATCAGAGATGAAATAGACCTGGAACTGGATGTTGTGAAATTCTTTACAGACAGTAAATCCGTCCTGGGGTACATCTGCAATACCTCTAGAAGATTCTTTCTGTATGTCTCTAATCAAGTAAATATAATCAGACAAGTAACTCATCCTGATCAGTGGTTCTATGTATCTACAGAGCAAAACCCTGCTGATTATGCTACAAGGCCCACACAGAATGCCTGCCTTCAGAACACTATATGGTTCTCAGGCCCTTCGTTTCTTTAGCAGCCAGTTAAAGAAAATTCAAATGACATGGCTACTGGTTATCATCTCACAGACCCTGAAGCTGATCCTGAAATTAAACCAGCAGTTTCAAGCTTCAGCACTAGAGCCTCTGATTCCACTATTCATTCACATTGTTTTGAAAGATTTTCAAACTGGAAGACACTAGTTGAAACTATAGCCAGACTTATTCATATTGCCAGAAGTTTTCAGAGGAAATCAGATAGCTCTCTACTTAGAGGCTGGAAAAGTTTTCATCAGAAAATTAGCTTAGAGGAACTTTCACAAGCAAAGAATGTGATCATCTTTTCTGTTCAGCACAAACACTTCAAAAAGGAACATGACTGCATAAAAAAGCAAAAGGCATTGCCAAAACAAAGTAATCTCAAGAAGTTTAGTGCTGTTATAGATCGAGATGGACTGCTGAGAGCTGGCGGCCACTTGTCCTTTGCAACATTGACTGAACAAGAGAAGCAACCAATTATCATTCCCCACAATCATCACATTGCTACACTGATTGTGATATATTACCATAACCAAGTGACTCATCATGGAAGTCACATAACAGAAGGTGCAATCAGAGCTGCAGGTTTCTGAATCCTTGGTGGTAAACACCTGATGTCTGCAGTTATTCACAAATGTGTTATCTGTCATAAACTGAGAAGGGGTTTAGAAAGTCAAAAAATGGCAGATTTACCAGAAAATAGACTGACTCCTGAACCACCATACACTAGAGTGGGTATTGATGTTCTTGGCCCGTGGACAGTGGTAACCCACCATGCTAGAGGAGGTAGTGCTGACAACAAACACTGGGCAGTACTTTTTACATGCCTGTCTACATGAGCTGTACATATAGAACTGATTGAATCTATATCAGCTTCCAATTTTATTAATGCCTTGAGAAGATTCTTTTCAATCTGTGGCTCAGCAAAGTTAATTCACTCTGATAGAGGGACAAACTCTGTGGGAGCTTGTAAGGAGCTGAATATTTGTGCAGGCAATACAGCAGTATGAGATTATCTACAAGACAAAGGATACACATGGGTCTTCAATCCTCCACACTCATCTCATGTGGGAGGTGCTTAGGAAAGACAAATAGGTATAGCTAGACGTATCTGGGATGCAATGTTGCTCCAAGATAAGCCTACTCATCTGACCCATGAGAGTTTAAGTAGCTTTATGGCAGAAGTTACGGCTATTATGAATGGAAGACCTTTAGTACCAGTGTCAAATGATTCAGATAATCCTGAGGTTCTTACACCAGCCATGCATTTGACTCAAAAGGCAAACTCTTTGTTGGCTCCTTCTGGCAACTTTGAAACAGCAGGCCTTCATGTAAAACAATGGAAGCAAGTTCAGAGTCTTGCTGACACCTTCTGGCAAAGATGGAAAAAGGAATACTTGTCCACCTTATAAAGTCACAGAAAGTGGACCCGAGAATATCCAAGCGTTAAAGTAGGTAATTTGTGCTAAAGAAGGACAGTCAAGAATGTAGGAATGAATGGCCTGTGGGACTTATCATTGACATGTTGCTGAGCAGAGATGGTAAAGTGAGAAAGGTGGAAGCAAGAGTTGTCAAACAAGGAACTGCTAATGTTTATTTGAGGTCAGTCTCGAACATT
Source organism: Protopterus annectens (assembly GCF_019279795.1). Lineage (NCBI taxonomy): Eukaryota > Metazoa > Chordata > Ceratodontiformes > Protopteridae > Protopterus > Protopterus annectens. Next base: position 1,299,312,982 of record NC_056729.1, read on the forward strand.
GTAGTTCTTGTTTCTGAAAATGGTTAAAATGTGTTATTGTATGTAGTAATATTAATAAGTGTAGTGGGATCCCGTAATATGCTAGGCAGGGAGCATTCTGTCCTTCATAGCAATTCAGGCAGTTTATATCATAGTTGTACAGTCTGAGCATTTTTGATCTGTTTCTGCCATCTAGTGGCCTTTTATTTATAACAGTTAGATTAACTTGTTTTACAGCATTATAGCAAGCCTCAGGAAGTGATGTAACTCAGACAGGAAACAGCTTTCTTTCACTTCTAGCCTTCATGAAGTGCAGTCATGATCTTTTTTTCCCAGGCCCTGGCATTCACATCTCCTGTAAGTAATTTGTATGTCGTAATTCTTTGTATTTAGAAGTGCTGTATATTGTATATATTCCGATATGTTGCTATTTGTATTATTTTACAGTTTTACAAGTATTAAAGTTAAGAAATCTCAGTAAAACTACAAGAAACCCTGATTCTTTTAGGCTGTCCATTTAGCTGTACTATAGCTCGCACAGTGCTGTGAGAATGGAACAGTCATAAAGAACATTTATCCTAATGCCTGCAAGCGTATAATACATGGCAATAGAAAGACTGCAATAATATGTGCACTGAGAAGCAACCTATAACTCATTTTGATTTTCAGACACTGTTAGGTAAAGTACTACATCCTGAAGTTTAGCTCCTAATCTAACATATGATTGGGGTAAGTTTGGCATGATGGTTAAGATCTTTGCCTCATTGACACAAGGTACAGGAGTTATTTATAGCACTTTTATTATCTGCATATACTTTGCTAGCTAGTTTCACTGTATGTGAGGTATTAACTAGAAATTTTCTACAATTGTTAAGCACCAGGTTGGGTTTCTTTGTTCTGATTTTTGTTTCTCACCCTCCCTCCCTATTAGTATCCTGTTTTTATACTTGGTAGCTTTGCAGTTGCCTGCCCCTACTGTAAATGTGATCTGGGACACTCCTCCCAATCTAGTGTCATTACCTCATTCTACCTAATCCAAGGAGAACATTTGAGAAGGCCAACCCAGTTTGTTTCTGCTCCTCCTTTGCCCTTTCCTCTTTACAAAAAAAATGTCTAAGCCTGTTTCCTGCCTTTCCTGTAAGTCTAGTCCAGATACAGATTTGCTGTATCCAGGACTGTTTGCAAGCTTCTGAGCCCACAAGCCTTTCTGTGTTGGAGGGAAGCCTTCTAGCTTATTTTTTTTCTTAGAAATAGCTAGTTTTCTAGTTTCAGCACTCAAATCTGTTTCTTTAAGCTCAGCACTTGTTCAGAACTCATTGTAAGGACTAAATAAGCTACAAATTACTACAGCACTCAACGTTTATCACTTTTCTAGAGGAAAACCATTGTAGTACTTAATAAATAAGCACCTATCCAGGCATGTCTAAGGGTCAGCTCCCAGTGTTTTCTCCTGTCTACCTGATGAATCTGGGCATCTTGGGGCAATGCAGCAATTGCCTCATGTACGCAGACAACTCATTCCTCCTACCACCCAACACTACAACTTGTGAGAGATGCACTTATATAGCCAAACTGGAAGCAAAGCTCTCTTCACCCAAGACTGGACTAGATAGTCAAGAGGAGAAGGTAACACTTACACCACATCACACTCATCATATAGTCCCTCAAAACCTACACCACCAAAACACACACATAGAAACAAAAAACATACATCTAAATTCACGGAGGCTCTCAAAAAAAATCTACCCAAGCAACAGGGACCTCCAAAGCAGAAACACAAGCAACCTCCACCCCCCCAACACAACTGAAATGACACATATCGCACAAACTCAGTGTGCCACTCAACCACAGCCCATAAGACACAGCAATGTACCCAATACTCTAGTCATAGGTGACACTATAGTCAGGCACACTGATGTTCCAATCACTAGGCTAAACAAGGAGAAAGTTACTGTCAGCTGCCTGTCAGGTGCCAGGATCCACCACATAATGCATGCACTCAGGTTACTCCACAACAAGTACAAATATGACTCTGTCATTGTACATGTTGGTGTGAATGACCTGAGACATACCTCCCTGGACTACATGAGAAGAGACATGGAGGAGCTGTCCGATCTTGTAGCCCTGGCAGGTATGACCCTAGCCCTGAGTAGCATCTCGCCATCACCCAGAATGATATCACAGTACAAGGACAAAATGATTAACTTCAATAATTGGCTAACCTTCTGGTGTCATTCTAAGGGGATCCAGTATCTGTTTGCCTGGGATGACATGATCGACAAACCATGAAGCTTTGCCAGAGATGGCCTGTATCTGTCGCCCTTGGGAATCCAGATACTGGCTAAGGCTCTTGCCACCCCTATAGTGTCTTTTTTAGGCAAGATTCAAATGATAAATTCTCCACGTTAACAGGCACAAGCAAGCAAAATCTGAGGGTAATGCTACTTAATGCTAGAAGTCTAAACCTCAAAATGCACTCACTTGAGGCACTCCTTAAAATGGAAATCAACATCTGTGCAGTGACAGAGACCTGGTTCAAGGCTCTAGAGAGCACCCCTGACTACCGGGCTATAATTCATACCACACCTTTCGGCCACCTAACCTGGACCAAAGCACTAAAGGTGGAGGCGTGTCCATATTCATTAAGGATATCCATACCTCCAGGCTAGTTGCTCAGCATAATGCATCCAAGATTATCCAAGTGCAACTAACTCTGGGCAAAACCGCAATCCAACTTATAGTTTGCTATGGATCCCCCACCATGCCCCAAGATTCCCACTCCTCATTTCTTGATACACCGGAAAATATTAGGGTACAACCTAACACCCTAATAATGGGCAATTTCAACTACCCAACCATTAACTGGGAAAACTACTCATGTATCAACTCCTGTGCTCAACATTTTCTGGAATTCATAAATTCCAATACCTTAGATCAATTTATCCAAACCCCCACCAGGGGCAGCAATATCTTAGACCTGGTCATTACCAACATGGGCAACTGGTGTTCCATACCAGAGGTCAATACCTCGGTGGTCAGATCCGACTACAAACAAATCACCCTAGACATCCACATCCCACCCCCACACCCCATTAGGGAAACCACCATAAAAAATTTCTCCAAAGCTAACTTCACTCTTCTTAAGTCAGAAGTGGCAAACTTCACAATACCCATGCTGACGGACAATAGAGGTATGACTGCTGAATTCTATACAATTGCACTTTATAAGCACTTACACGAGCGCATGGATCATGCAATCCCTAACAGGACCAAGATGCTAGCCTCCAAAAAAAGGAAGCAAATCTGGTGGTCCCCTGCCATAAACAAACTCTACAACAGAAGAAAGAAACTGTTGCAAAAAAGAGTAACATCCCATGATTGGAGGAACTCCGTGGTCAGCCTCAGTAAGAAGCTGAGATCCCTCATAAAAAAAAAACTTCCAAAGCTAGTTATGAAAACAAAATCACCATTGATTCTAAAGACAACCACAAAGCATTCTATAGCTATGTCAAGAATCTCAATGGCAACACTCAGATCTGCTCTGAGTTACAGCACAATGGCACTAAATATACAGAACCAACGGATATTGCCAACATCCTGGCAGATAGGTTCAATGCTAATTTTACCCCTCTCTCATCCCCTAAAGGGCCCATCTCTATATCGGAAGAATGCAAAGTTCCTGTAATCATGGATGCACAGGTAAAAAGCACACTCTCCAATGCCAAGAACACAGCATCCATGGGACCTGACAACATCCCAAGTTGCATTCTTCATGAACTACAGAACGAACTGGCACCCCACCTAAGTATCATGTTCAATCATAGCCTCACCTCAGGCTTTGTGACCACTGAATGGCGCACAGCAAGAGTTATCCCACTCCACTAAGTGGGAGCCACTACGGACCCTGGGAACTACCACCCCATTAGCCTAATGAGCCTGGTCTGCAAGCCTATGAATGTATCATCGTGGAACTTATAAACAATGACATTGGTAATCTCCAAACTCAGGGACCCTACCCAGTTTGGGTTTGTAAAAGGCAGATCATGTCTCCTAAACCTGATAGACTTCTTTAAAGCAGTCACCAAAGCCGTAGATGAGGGTAAGGTGGTTCACACTACCTATCTAGATCTCGCCAAGGCTTTCAACACCATCCCCCACTCTGGAATTATAGATAAACTCACTAAACTAGGTAGAAATCCCTATGTCATAAGATGGGTTACCAACTAGCCCACTGACAGAACCCACACTGTGAAAGTAGCAGACTCTAAATCCAACTTCAGACCAGTGACAAGTGAAGTACAACAGGGTTCAGTCCTAGGTCCTCTCCTGTTTGGTATCTACTTCTTTCAAGTACAGGCTAACACAGAAGGTCTTTGGCTAACAAAGTTCACAGATCACTGCAAACTAGGACCCATAATCAAAACTCCTAACAATGTGGACATCTTACAAAAGGGCCTCACTGAGACAGATGCCTGGTGTCAAAGCCTTGGCCTCAATCTCAATGCCAAAAAGTGCATTGTCATCCCTTTTGGTAAAAACTCTGTACCAATGAACTACCACATAGGAGGTAGTATACTTAACATCGAAAGTGTGATAAGAGACCTTGGGATACAGGTGGACAGCAGTCTCTCCTTTGATAATCGTATCACCACAGTAGTCAAGAGATCCTTCTACATGCCACACCTCATCACAAAAGGTTTATCATCCAGGAAAAAATAGGTCATTGTTCCCCTCTACTCATGACTCATTAGACCCATTATAGAGTACAATGCCCGTTTTGGTATGTACCTTACAAGACATCTACAACAACTGGAAAGGCCACAGAAATACCTCACAAAGAGGATTACTGACCTCAAACAAATGCCCTATGTAGACCGTCTCAAAAAACTCCAGCTTTACTCTGTCGCATATTGCCTACTCAGAAACGATCTCTGCCTAATATACAAAGCTATGTTAAACCCAGAGCTGTTGGACATGCTCCACTTAAAGAAATCCCAATCCCGCCGAGCTACACACTCTAGGGACCTAAACCTTATCACCACAATAAACAGAACATGCTGGAGGGATAGATTCCTATCCCAGAGACTTCACATACTCTGGAACAAACTACCTATTTATATCAAACAAAGCTCCTCATTAGCACTGTTCAAGAAAAATCTTGATGATTGGATGGGAGATAGGAAATTCACCCCAGGGATCACTTCTGTGGCTCTGCTTGACAGGGGCAAATGAAAATAATTTTCTTGAGTGGCAAAAGCCTGGGTACCATTTGGACAGGCTTATATAGGCCCTAGGGCCAATAGCCTAGTACCTACCTATAAACCGATGAACCTATATGATTATGGCTTTGGATTATTGGATAGACTTAAAATGGTCCTATGTTGTCATAGGTCAAGATTCTTGCCAGTTCAAGAAAGTATTTAAATTGTGGTACAGGGATCCCAATTAGAATCTCTTGTAGACTAAATATATTCCAAATAAGCATGTAGGAGGGAAGCAATGGCATCATCTTACCCTATTAAATACATACACTCTTGACAGAGACTTTTCAGTGACAGTGAGGAAGGGCAGCATTAGCCTGATGCAATCCTAAGGACACACAACAGTGAATTTACTCTTTTAAAAGATAAATCATCTTATAAAGCCATAAATGAAAATGTGATCAACAAAATTACACAATATGGGTTAACTATGCAGCATATTCTATGCATTTAAATGAATATCTTAACCATGATTTTGTTGACCTATTTTTATATACAACACCCTATAATTCCATTATATTATGGCCTATCTAAAATTCATAAAGATCTAAATAGACCGATAGTCTTCTAAAGAGATCGGGTGACCCAGCCCATTTCTATATATTTGGAAACCAGAGTGAAAGAATTTTTAATACATACACACAGTTACATAAAGGATACCAATAACTTTTCTAAGTTCATTTTATACTAGGTACTTATAATAAGGATTCTGAATACATTAATTATTTTAGTTTTGAAAGTATGGATACTGATTTTCTTTTTACTGTCATTACTACTGATTTTGGCAATGAATACATTAGAGACTTTTTAACATACTCTACCTTTAATACCTGTGAGATTAACACCACTTGTGAACTCCTGTCATTAGTATTGGAGAACAATGTATTTATCTTTCAAGATCAATATTTTTTTACAGTGCAAAGGAGTAGCTATGGGCAGTCCTGTTGCCAATACTTATGCTAATTTAGTTTTAGCTATGTGGGAAAATAACTTTATATTGAATGAAAGTAATACATTTTTGCATTCTGTCCTGTTTTACAGACATTTTGTGGATGACATATTTAGAAATTGGGATAACACTAAGTATGACATTCTTGAGCTGATAAATTATTTGAGAAGTACTACAAACGTTCTTGTTCACAATATGATATAAATTCTTTAGATATTAATTTAAGAATATTGATAATATAGATCAGACTAAAGTACACGTCAAAGAAGTAAAGAAAATACATTTTTACATAGAACAAGCATGCACCTTCCACTTATGTTCAAGAATATTTCGAATGGTTGAATGGTCAGATGTCCGGAAGTGCATGACTCAGTACTGATAGCAGAGATCTTTCTGTACAACTTTTGAATTTAATTGATGAATTTGAAGCTAGAGGTTATGATCGCTCTATATTACTTGAAAAGAGACAACTAGTTGAACAGGGGAGTGATTCATGGTCCTCTCACAATTTCATTGAGAAAGTATGCATCACAAAACAATTTTGGACATGTTCAAAAAAATAATCCATTAAGGTATATGATGAATTATGGCAGGCATTCTTCTGATGTAAATAAAATTCTTAAACAACACTGGCATATCTTAGCTACTTCAGATGATATCCCACAAGTGAATTCCGACAGTACCTTCATTTGATTATAATTCACATAACTCAAAGGCTCTTTTATGTTACAAGGAAATAAACACACATACAAACACTGGAAATAGTTCAAGACTGGGAACATTCCCATTTTGTAAGCACATTCTTAAACGGAAATGTTTTAAGCATCTGCTTTTGATAGAACATTCACAGTGAAGAATTATTTTGATTGTGATTCTCACTATTTAGTATGGGTTCATATTACATTATCAAAACTTTAAAAGTTCAAACACTATATGGTCAAACTCATATGTTTAAAATTTTAAAATTTTGAAAATGGAAGATAAAAATAAAAAACAAAAACACCTACCTAACACTTGTAAGCAAGGGAGGCAAGCCTCCCTGCACCCCACACCCCCCCCACTCTTTAAATATACCAACTCTGAGACCGCACTACAGTGGAGTAAGGGGAAATCTTCCCTTTCCACACTGAACGGAGATCTCCATTAACACTTTCAAATTTTAAAAGTGCAAACATATGGGTTCAACCATATAGCATTCAAACTTTTAAATGTTCGACAACGTAATAGGGTACCTTTAGTATACCTGGCACAATGCCAAGCTTGCATTTCCTTTTCTGTAGGTAAAACAGATCAGAAACTAAAAGAACATATTGGTAATCATGTATCAAACATTAGAAGAAAAGTGCAAACAAATGCATTACTTAAACATATTTTGAACAACAATTCAACACATTGTTTTAAGTTCATGGTGTAAGAGTACATATTTCTTGATAATAGAGAAGGTGACATTAATCTGAAGAAAGAAATTACTGTATATAATCTTATAAATTTATTTCATGGAGATCACTTTCCAGGTTTAAATGAACATAACTCATTGAAACCTATTTAAGGGAACGTAGCTTATGGCTTCAATGTTAAATTGTTTCAATGGACTGTATTTTTAAATAATATTGTTAAATAATGTATTTTAACCAATGGACATAATATATTTTAAGCATGTGACTGCATAAGGTTATTAATATAATTAAGGTTTGATTAATCTGTTTTTACACCTGATGAAGCTTGAGCAAAACCATTTTAGCTTATATAATATTAACCTTGTTTCTTCCTTATTTGGTGACTTCAGTGTCCTAGATTTATTTGGATATTCATTCACTGAGCAGTTCTGTTTATTTGCATACAACTGTGAATGTACTCCTATTAAGAAGGGAGGTAGGCAATAACAGACTGACACACTATTAAGGATATCATCATCACCCCCTTTTTCTAATTTTCTACACGGGGTTGGGGTGCCGTGTCAACAATCACCATATCTCTCTATTCAGTGCCTATCTTCTTTGACATGGATGTCTTATTGCTGCTAGTCTTCTCTCACACAAACAACCCACCTCTTTGCTAGATGCCCTCACTTCCTTATGCCCTCCTCCTGTTTGTCCCAAATCCTCCTCACCAGATTTTCTGCTGCTTTTCTGTACATCTGCACAAACCACTGTAATTTGTTCTTTTGACATTCTTTACAATTGTAGATACTTTGGTTTCTGCTCTTATGTCCTCTTTTCCTCATCTGTCATACAGTGTGCATCCTACCATCCATCTCAGACACATCATCTCCATCACCAAGTTGCTTCCTCATCTGGTCTGCCTTTATTACTGAGGTTTCTGTACCAAACAGTAGTAGTGGTCACACCACTGTTTTGTACACCTTACTTTTCAATTTCTCTGGCATTTGTTTTTATTACAGCACACCTGAAACTCTGTGGCAGTTGGCTACAGCCCTTTCTATTCCAGCAGGTGAATTTTGTATAATAGTTATTGTCTTCAACTTATGGACACAAAGTACATGTTTTGATTCTGTCCATAAGTTATTGTCTAGGCTTAAAATGATCCTTCTGGACAGGTAACCTAGTATTCACCTATGAACTTATGAATCTATTTGATCTCCGTATTCAGACCTTCCGTCTCCTCAACCACCTCTCCCAGACACTTGAAGCGATTAACCTGTTCCACTATTTTCCCTTCTATCTCAATACTCTGCTTCTTCTGATTGCCCTCATTAGCTGCTATTACTGCTGTCTTATCTGTACTTCATTTCATCCCATGTGACATCAGTTTTGTATTCTTTTCCCCTGTCCTTTTCTAAAGTTCTTGGTTTTTGATTCTTGATTGTCTGTATACAGCAAACTTGTTGATCTGTCCCATCTGACTTCCCTTCTAATGTAGTCTTATCACCAGTGTGAACAGCACTGGACTCAAAGTTGAACCCTGATGAGCACCCACTCCAACAAGGAGCTCCTCTGTGAGACCAAAAACTGTTTGTAATTGAGTCATTGGATCCTTTTCACAGCCAGCACTAACTCTACCAGTGTTTCAGGGACCTCAAACCATCACAAGACTGTTTTTTATATATATATATATATATATATATATATATATATATATATATCTATATATAGGTCCTAGTCAGAACATGGAAAGTGCAGTTCATTGAACTGCACTTTGTTGAACTGACTTTAGCGAAAGTGCATAACATCGAATATGTACTTTCGCTAAAGGAGAATTAAAAGAGAGAAAACATGCTGTTTGCATGTTTTGTTAGTTGTACATTAACATATACTGTTGTTGTACAGCAAACAAACTTGTTGTGGAGATCACGGTACAGTGGGGATGAGGGAATATTCCCTTTTCCCTATTGTAGTGTGATCTCGGAGTTAGAATATAAAATAAGGGGGGTGAGGGTGCAGCACCCCACATGGGGGTGCAGGGGGACTTGGCCCCCTGCAAACTACTGTTTAGAGGTTATTATTTTGTTATTTGAGGGTTATGAAAACTGGCTTTTGCGAAAGTGCACCTTCGATATAGTGCACGTTCTATAATGGGGTTCGATGTTGTTAGATCGATGTTGTGTGCTTTTGATCTAACAACATAAACCCATATATATATATATATATATATATATATATATATATATATATATATATATATATATATAAAACATTGTCATCATTGTCATATGCTTTATCCAAGTCTAGACATGCCCAGATAGACTATTTACTAATTTCTAGCTTCTCCTCAAGTATCTGTCTCACTGAAAACATCAGATCCAGCACTAGGTGACCTAGGCAGTCACCTAAGGCCCAATGACTTGGAGGTCCCACTAACCTTGGAGGGGGGGATGAGGAGAATGGGTCTGTTTGTGAAATAATAGATTACCTTAGTGGAGAATGGTGCATGTGTGTGTGTGTGTGTGTGTGTGTGTGTGTGTGTGTGTGTGTGTGTGTGTGTGTGTGTGGGTGTATACGCATGCAATGCCCCACTTAGTGATGGCAGGTTGGCTAACTTATTCAGGCTCAAACCCTATACCTTTAAAACAGGAACTTAGATCCTTAATCCTCTACAATAATTGCCAGGCTGACATCGGTAAGTATGTTTCAAGGACTGTTGAAATTCTGTCCATTTTCAAACAATGTTGAGTTCCAGGGCAACTTAAAAGAATGCTGCAGCAAAAAAAGTTGTCAATTGCTGAGAGTAGGGTAAAACACTTTAAATTCTTTAATAGTCCACAAACAATCAGTATAGGTAAGCGGTTTTTCAGTTGCCTGCTTCCTCAGACCATAATACAAAGACAATTAATCAAGATGCATAAACTGTAAAAACCTGAAGCAGTGACTTTGTTACAAGTAGAACAGATGCAAGGAAATTCTGGTATCACAACACTGCAGACCTCATGCATGTAGAGCTTGCAAAGCCTGCCCTAGTATTTTGCCAGTTTGTATGGTGATGCATCCCATTTCTAAGGAGCCCATAGAACTCTCATTCTATGCAGATTGTTCCACTAGAAACATAGTATATATGGCCAAATGTAAAGTATGTGAATGTTTCTATGTTGGAAAAACTAATCGCATGTTGAAGGAGAGGGTACTGGAACATCTTAATGATATACGTAATAAAAAACTGACTAATGCACTGGAAAAGCATGTCTTAGAAGCAGGAGAAAATCATAGTTTTAAATTTTTAGTGCTACAAAAAATCTTAGACAATTTAAGAGAAGGTGATATGAGTAATGAAATAGAATATGTGGAACTCAGGTGGATAATTGATTTTAAAGCATATGCCCCTCCAGGTCTAAACAGTGCCATTTCTTTAAAACCTGTTCTTAGGAAAAGGAATCTGCCTCATTAATTAAATTGGTATCATTGGCTGTAGTAATGCATAAATGCATCTTGACTAATTGGCTTTGTATTAAGGTCTGAGAAAGCAGGCAACTGCGAAAGCGCTTACCTATATTGTTTGTTTGTGGACTATTAGAATTTAAAGTGTTTTACCCTACTCTCAGCAACTGACAACTTTTTTTTGCTGCAGCATATACTTTTTTTGGTTTGTCTGATACCAGTGGCACTCTTTATATTTTCTACAATTTGTTCTTTCTGTTTGTCTACTGGTGTTATGGCTGAGAGTTTGGGACAAGAGACATTTCTGAGTCCTGATGGAATATTGAATGGAATACACTCAACTGATGGAGCTATATTGGAAACAAGTGATAATTTAACCAAGATGACCACAAATCCCCTTATTTGTGTAAATTTTGATGAAGTAGATATGGTAGATCTAAATGAAGACTATGATGAAATGGCCTGTTTAAGAAGACACTGAGAGAACTGGAAGATAAAATGTATAAACACAAAAGATTATTGTGGCAATGCTACCACTTTGAAGCTGCTATTCATCATAAAATAGTCCCCAGAGGGCTCCAAGTGCTAAAGATGCCCCCCTATGGTGACAGCCTGCCTGAACTTTTGAAAAGATGGCAAGTATTGAATTTGCAGCTAAGCCTGGACTACATGGCTTTATTAAATGAATACTTTCAACCATAGGAAGAGTCTCTAGCCAGTGAGATTAATGACTTCACTTTCTACTTATCTAGCGCCTTTAAAGGAGAGGTATACGTGCAGCTAATCGATGAACTTTTGTTGAATATTTCCTTTTTTGAAAGGAAACAGGAGAAAGAGAAAATAAATAGCTACGAAGAGACTTCGTAGATTTCCGTGATGGGAACATCTTCTCGTGGCCAAGAAACAACGTATCAGCTGAGCGTAAAACATCATCGACAGTGTGCACTTTATTGAGGTCAACAAGGAGCAATATGCAACAACAACATGGTAATGCACAACAGGCAATGGAAACTGCTATGTGAAAGCATTTTGATACTCAGAAGGATCATTCTGTGAATGGTAGTGTCACCATAGCTCACAAACCAACAGAAGAAACAAATTTATCGGAAGGTAGCACAGATAGAGACAATATCTTGAACGAGCGTCTTGAAGATCTAGGACAAGCGAAAGTATGAGTGAATGCTATTGATAAGGGGAATACTGCAACAGTTGATGTGGATATGGTTCGAAAAAATGTAAGTGCTGTTGTTTGTGCTTATAGGGTGGAAGGAAACAGAGGTTGCACAAGATGGTATAGTTGCTGGTAATACTGGCACAGCTACTACAGCTTTGAACATGATGGCTACCCCCAATAATATAACAGAAGGGGAGTTTAATGACTTTGATGATTATGGTCCTGATAAAGATGTAGTGTTATTAAGTGGTCTTACGAAAGAATCTAGCAATCAAGTAGTAAGACCAAAAGTGATGACCAAGCAAAGTATAGTGACTGCCTCAAGTGATAGGTTGTCTTCGGCTTTTTTGGAGAAAGCCTTGCCTATAAGACAAGAAAAGAGAATAGGAAGGTCACGCAGTCACAAGAGAGAATTGAGATTGAGAGCAGATCATCCACCTGTGGTGAAAGGTCCAAGTGCAATGGTCTCACAGACATGCAATCAAAGAGAACTAATCTAGTTTTTAATTTGTCTTCCACTGAATGAGAACAAATGATAGTGCTAAATAAAAGTCTATAATTTATACCAGTCATTAAACTTGATTTAGTAGAAACAATTTTAGAATTAAAAATGTTTGCGAGGAATGTGATGTTAAAAACAGTCTTTATGGTTGAGCATAGTGCTTCCAGTGATGGCTATGTTTTTAAGAAACCCAGTACTTTTATATCAGACAATTCACTAGCAATGGAGGGTTTTATTAATTTATGTGAAGATGATTTATGGAAAGATTTTAGTGGAGGTAGTAAATCAAACTTTTTAACCTGTCTTGTAAGGAATATGAGGCTTTAATTTCATTAGTGAGAGACGAGCAGTTGATTATCAGACTGACAGACAAAGGAGATGGTATAGTGGTTTTAGACAAACAGGATTACATGGGAAGAATGTATGACATGCTTTATGATAGAAAACTGTATGCGGTTCTACAGAAATATCAGGTGAATGACATTATAAATAGGTTGAATTTCTACCTGTATGATATGCTGATGACAGATTTAATAGATTACTCACTGTACACATACTTCTCAGTTGAACACCCACCTATACCTGTGATATATGGTTTGCCTAAAGTGCACAAAGTTCCTAGACACCCACCCTTCAGACCCATAGTATCCAGCAGAGGTTGGCTCACGGAGCCAATGTCCATATATGCCGAGAAACAAGTTTGATGGGTTCTGGATAAAATTGAAACAGTGTTGAGGGATGGTAAGCAGTTTTTAGAACATCTGTTCATTTGGGCAAAGCATAGAAATGAGGAAGTGATTAAAAAAGCTTTTTTTGTAACCTTAGATGTCAATTCTCTGTTCATGGTCATTCCTAATGAAGAAGGGGTTGAGAATGTGAGACAACTTCTTGTACGAGAAACTAGGTATAGTAACACAAAGGTGAATATGATCTGCACTTTGTTAGACATGATTCTAGAAAATAATGTTTTTCTCTTTGAACATGAATATTTCCTTCAGATTGTAGGTGCTGCCATGAGCACAGCATGTGCCAACACATATGCAAATTTGGTTCTTGCAAACTGGGAAAAGGAAATAGTTTTTAACAATGATAGTTTCAAGGAGAACATTACCTTCTATAAATGTTTTGTGGATGATATTTTTTTCATCTGGTATGATGAATTACTGGAATTGAAAGAATTTGTACAGTTCTTGGAGAGTAGCACTGTTTTTTGTCCTTTAACCTCCATTATTCTGAAGATGAAATTAGCTTTCTAGATGTGTTGATTATCAAAAATATGTTATGTAATCTCTCCACCAAGCAATATAGGAAGGAATGTAGGAAAAATAGTATACTACATTGTACTAGTATGCATCCCAGTCATACTACTAGGAATGTAGTTAAGAATCAGGCACTATGGTGTAGGAGACTGTATACAGATGCAGAACCCTTAAGGGAAGCTTTAAATGGACTTACATCTGACCTTATGAACAGGAGCTATAATGCTGAGGAAATAAAAAAAGGGTATGGAAGAGGTTGATAAACTGGATAGAACAAAAAACAGACCATATTATTCAGAACAAACTTCCACTGAAGAAGGGAAAGGGACAACATCTAGTATGAAGGTAAAGAATAAGATGTGTCTGACTTATTCAGTAGGGTTAGTAGAGTCTGTGAGGTAGTGAAAAGAAACTGGCCCATCTTGTTAGTAGATCCTAAAATAAGTATGGTGATAGACTCTACCCCTAGGTTTAGTTTTAAAAACTGTAAAAACCTGAAGCAGCGACTTTGTTACAAGCAGAACAGACGCAAGGAACATCTGGTATCACAACGCAGGGGAACTCATGCATGTAGAGCTTGCAAAGCCTGCCCTAGTCTTTGACCAGTTTGTATGGTGATGCATCCCCATTTCTAAGGAGGCTATAGAACTCTCATTCTATGCAGATTTTTCCACTAGAAACATAGTATATATGGCCAAATGTAAACTATGTGAATGTTTCTATGTTGGAAAAACTAATCATATGTTGAAGCAAAGGGTACTGGAACATCTTAATGATATACATAACAAGAAACTGACTAATGCACTGGCAAAGCATGTCTTAGAAGCAGGAGAAAATCATAGTTTTAAATTTTTAGTGCTACAAAAAATCTTAGATAATTTAAGAGAAGGTGATGTGAGTAATGAAACAGAATGTGTGGAACTCAGGTAGATAATTGATTTTAAAGCATATGCCCCTCCAGGTCTAAACAATGCCATCTCTTTAAAACCTGTTCTTAGGAAAAGGAATCTGCCTCATTAATTAAATTGGTATCATTGGCTGTAGTAATGCATAAATGCATCTTGACTAATTGGCTTTGTATTAAGGTTTGAGGAAGCAGGCAACTGTGAAAGTGCTTACCTATACTGTTTGTTTGTGGACTATTAAAGAATTTAAAGTGTTTTACCCTACTCTCAGAAAATGACAACTTTTTTGCTGCAGCATATACTTTTTTTGGTTTGTCTGATACCAGTGGCACTCTTTATACTTTCTACAAATTAAAAGAATGTTGCGTTCCTGTGCATTTTTAAAGATAGTTGAGTTTCTGTGCATTTTCAAAGATTGTTGTGTTTCTGTACATTTTCAAAGAATGTTGAGTTTATGTGCATTTTCAAAGAAGTTTGGGTTTCTGTGCATTTTCAAGGAATGTTGACTTTCTGTACTTTTTAAGTAATAATGAATTTTAATAGAAGAGAAGTTAACTGCTTCATTGATTCATGGATTCATAGATTGGTACTAGGCTAATGGCCCAAAGCAGCTTTCTAAGCCTATCTAAGTTTTCCCAAATAAATAATTATGCCCTGTATCCAAACAGAACATTGAGATTGAAGCATTTATAAGCTACCTCTGTCCATAAGGGATATGGATGGTCATGCTAAGTCTGTTTCCCATTTGTAACTGTTTTGTTTAGCAAATGGCCATCATCAATGTTTGTGCTATACATTTTAAAAGCAGTGTTAGTAACACAACAGCAGTATACTTGCCTTTGGAGGAGAAGGATGTGGGTTCTACACCCACATCATGTACAGGGAGTGTGAATTTTCCTCTCCCATATTTAAGAGGAGATAGGGGTACTGCACTCATGGGTATTGCCTCATTTGGATGAGATGCCTAATAACTATAAGGCTGTTGCCAGTTTGATAGCTATTCCCTATTGCAATATTATCAGCTTATGATTTCTTTTAAATGCAACATGGGCAGTTTAATCTTCAAGGGCAGCAGGCACTGAATTTGTCCATGAAGCACTGAAATGCAAAGTTGTTTCCCAGTAGGAACCTCTTTGTTAGTTATAGATCTCTTTAATGTGGAATTATTCAGATGAGTTCTACTTCTGCAGAGACTGTGTATATTGACTGATATTGGTGGATTGTAATGACAGAAGTTTGAGTGGCCTTTCATGGTTGAAATGTCCTGTAATGGGTAGCATTGTCATTATTGGTTCATACGTTTTGTTTTATTGCTTATCGGAAAAATGTTCAAATCTAGTAAGGTCTGCAAAATTATGATATACTGATGTAAAATATTGTTTTTTTCAAGTATTTATATATTATATATTTGTATAATATGTGTATTAGTATATTATGTATGTTGTGTAAATTTAAAATAGCTTGTTTTAATGATGTGCATATTTATTCTGATTATGTGGTTTTAATTAATGTTTTAACTATGGTAGACTAATTGGCTAATGAGTTTGTAAAAGTGATAAAAATTAAGTTGTATTCTGGGGTGAAATTCAGTTCTGATGATGTCCTGTTATTAGGATGGAAGCACTTAACTGTAGTTTGCTTTCAGATTTTTTATTAAAAACTTTTAACTGTTTCTGGAGTTTAGGATGTTATCTGGTCACTCACCTTTCAGCATTTATCCTCAGCTGGTGTTGGATATGATGATGAGGGTATTTATTTTGTTTGATGCAGCTTTTGTTAGAGTGTTACTGAAGTCCTTGGATTGTACTTGGTCATTTGCCTTTCAGTGTTATTTTTAGCTGGGAATTGGATATGATAAGCAGTGTTATTGCTGTGTAAGGATATTTAGAAGGAATGTTTTCACCTTGTGGATGGGCTTCTGCTTTCTGTAAGCAGGTAGTGATTTTTTTTGGAGCATTTGGAGATTTGTATTGGTCCTGCCTTCTCCACATTTAAGAGTTACAACATTTAATAATTCTTATAAAACAGCAAACTGTACAAATGAACAATATGGAAGAAGCTCTAAATGACCATGAACATAGAATAACTAAAGGTGAGCCACAGACTGAATTCCTTTTAAAGTAGAATAACTGGCTGATAGAGTTGATGACTTAGAGAACAGACTGATATGAAACAACATCAAAATGTATGACATATCAGAAAATATGAGGGAGACAATATAATAGACTTTAAATCTATCTGAAACTTTATCTTTTGGAATCCCTGACAGCATCCTCAAAGAAAGAAAACTCTCCACCATGTTCAATTATAATTAAGTTTCCAGCTTGGGAAAATATCAGATATTAAAACAGCATGGTCCCGCCACTAATTAAAATAGATTAACATGTAATCAAACTTGACAAGGATTATTCCAGTAAAGTAATAAGTAAAAGGCAATCCTGTTTGCCACTGATTAAATAACTTAAGAACAATAATATTAAAGCAGCTTCCGTGCTTCCTGGAAAGATCAAAATATTTCTTTCTCATGGAATTAAAATATTTGACCTCATACCTCTCAACCTTTTAACACAAAAACTTGGCAAAGCCAAACATAATGGGGGCAAATCCCCAAAAGTAGGGACACTTTTTAAATATTGCTCTTATAAGTGTAGAAAGCTGCTAGGATAAAAGGCTTTGTGTTACCATGCACTTACTGAAGGATATGAAGTCTGAAACTCAAATGCCTATCAATATTTAGTGAATTCAGTCCTCACTGACTTGCCACAAATGTCTAGTCAGCCACAGATTTTATGAAAAACAATTCAAAAGTAGGAGGCAAAAATATGGATAGTCTGTGAAAATCTGGACAGTTGAGAGGTATGTTTGACACAATGGAGCAGGCATTTACTTTTGTTAAGAAAAATAAAAGCCCTAATAACACTAAAGAAATGGACTGGATTACTATATCATTCAAGAGGCAGTGAGCTGGATGCCTGAAAAACTGTTTCTAATTTAAAATCTTACACACAAGTGACTTTTATTTTCTGATTGCAAAACCTTTATTTTCTGAAAAAAATAGATTTACCCTTTAAGTAAATGGTTTGTATCAGACATTAAGCTATAAAACAAATGTAAGTATTTATTTATATTTAAGCTAAAACATTTTATGCAATAAGGAATATAAATAGTGTGATAAACTGAGGGGCTGCCAGCCCAGATATATAGAATTTTGTAAACAATTCTATAGCATTGTAAATATTAATATGATCCACAGGCTTGGTTGACAAATGTAAGAAAACTGTATTATGTGATGAACTTCAAAAATGTAACCACAGTGCACTCTGCTGGAAGAAAGCTGATAAGTAAAGAATTTTACAAGTGTGTGTGATCTTAAGCTCTGAGACTGGATGTCTGCAGCTGGAAATTCTTTCTATTGTCCTAAGACATAGATAATTACTAAGTTTCACATGTAAAATATCTTTTATTGCTGTGACTTCCTGGCAGGTGCATACCATAAAGAAATGTTAAATTTTGAGTTCTGTTAGCCTGGGAAATTCAGCAGATGTGACAAGAATGATGTAATCTGAAATGACCCAGCAGTAATGTGTATTATCAATTTAAAGACTATCTCAGAAAGAAAGTATTGCATTTTGTATTTTGTTCTGAATCTGACAACAACCCAACAGCACTTGCTTTGCTTTGTTAGTAAGATATTTAGGACAGTGATTTCTCTTAAAGATAGATAGAAATAGTAAGATTAGTCTAGCTGTTTTCTATATTTATGTGAAACTATCCTACAATATTGTTTTAAAGTATTTTCCTGTGATTTCTGAACTCTCTGTTATCACTGTGTTGAAATAATATGTATTGTTTTGTGTTTGCCATTATTTATTATTAAATATATTAAACCTTTTAACTGGGGTTGTTTTGTGTCGAGATAATTTAAGCTCTTAGCGTACTTGCATGTATTTGGTGATACTGTATAGGCCACTCCTAATAGCCTCCAAGTTTCAGTCACACTTACCAATTGGATAATAACAACATTGCACAGTAGAATTGGACACCCTTTGGTAAGGGCCTTTATAGTAGCTGATAGTAGTGGTTGGTGGCAGTTGGTACTACCGTATAGTCTCGGCAGAAGGGGGCATAGCTAGTGCCAACCTTCCCCAGGAGTATCTGTGTGTTTGTATATAAATCAAATCTCAAAGTGTGTGTCTCAGCTACTTGGGCAGGGACACAAAGCACTGGTTGGATAGAGAGGGTGCTAGAAGTTTTGACTTAACCACTCAGCTAAGATCTGAACCCTATAGCTCTGCCAGTGAGGATTCCTATTGGAGATCTGGAGACAAAGAGAGAAACCAGCCCCAGACTGATTGTGATATATGTGTGCTCTTAAGGGAAATTGTACTTTACTGTGTGTGTACTTGTTACCCCCTTTTACTATATTTGTAGTGAAAGACGTAATATATTTCATTTAAACTATATTTATAACTGCATTTCTGAATGTTAAAGAAATACTTTTTGTAAAAGAATGTAATTTAGTTTTAAGCAATAGAATTGTTACATTTCAGTCTATTTAATTTAAGAATTTTATTTTATTTGATTTAACTTTGCTTAGTATGTACATTGCTAGTTTAACTGAATGTCATATCAAACTAATATGCTAATTAGAAGTGTTAAAATGCTGTCAGCTTTTGTTTTCTTTGTTCCTGTGTAACACGTCCCTTTCACTGGTTGTTTATGAAGCAATTAACACTTAAATGCTTGTGATAAAAAAGTTCCAGTTGTGTGAAAATGCTTGATTTTTGCTTGCTTTAATTTTCCTCCTGCTTCTGTTTTGCAGAAAATCCAGGTCCTAGAAAAGGTCAGTGTTCATCACTGATGTCTGTGAAAGTATGAAGTGTCTTAATCATGGCCATAATGATGAGGAGAAAAGATATGGACTTCTTTTCAAGTATATATGTGAGAAATCTACTCAAAATAACATATTTAAAAAAAATAGTTTGAAGTGAAGAATTGGTAAAACAAAAGCTATATTCATGTTTTATGTTTAGCCATTACTGACATATAATTTACTTACAAATATATTGAATTTTAATAGTTTAAGCTGTAGTTCTGTTAATTCTAACTGCAAAATATTAATGGGAATGAGTAAAGTTAGATAGTTGTTACTAATTAGAATAAATTAGACAAATTATGAAGAATGAGAAACTTATATAGGAAATTATCAGTGGCTGTGTGTTGTGAGTTGCCATTTTCATACACTGTCATTATGTCAGAATGAGAAGCTCAGACCACAACAGCAGTTTGCAATTGTTAAAAAACACACATTCAGTTCAGATAAGCAGGAATTATTTTATATGTAGCCAATACATCTTATAATGCTAGAATTAATAAGAAGAGTAAAATAAAATAAGTACTATGCAAATGCATAAAGAATGACTCATCTACCATGTAATATTAATAAAAGAACAGTATCAGTAAGTTAAGAAATATATATATATATATATATATATATATATATATATATATATATATACATAATGCAATCACTAATAGAGAGCTGATGATTAAATAGCCCTTTAACAGGAGGTTTTAAAAATGCAAGTTAGATAAAATAAAGTAGAACACACAAAAATAAATATTTAAATTACAAACTGCTTATAAGAAAGATATCTATTATATATACCTACATATGGCAGATATGTAATTGCATAAGTTCTCATAATTTACACAGAAAATCACATAAAAATATTCCAAAAGAATGATGAAATTTGAAACATGGTCACATAAACTTTGAAGCTTTTTTCTTATTTTATGTTATTGGATTCATTAAGACTACCTGACATAATCCATTATATAACTCAGAATTGAAATTTGAGTGTTACTTTGCTAAATCAGTACATCCATTTTGATAGAAAGTAAACTTTGAACAAAGAAAGGAAAAACGAGGTTTGAATTAAGCACATTGAACTTTTGGATACAGCATAGACTGCAAATGTTTTTTGACTCCATTGAAGTAAGATATTCTCTTTGACTTTAGTAATGTAAAGGTTTTATATGGATTAATTTTATGAGCTAAAGAATTTTAAATAATTTGATATTTACCATATTGAGTGTTACACAACTTTAAGATAGATTATTGTACTTTTAAAATTAATTCAGACCTTTTGTTAGGTCTATTAAACAAGTATATATATCCTTTAGCATGGTAAATGCATATATGTATAATACTTTGATAAAATAAGATTACCTGTCACCTGTAAGTTTAAGGATAGCTATCTCTTCATGTCCCACTCTGTTCTACTTGTCTACTTAGACATTTAGTTATAATTAATATTAAATATGTGAATAATTTATGATTCTTTAATAGATGATTCTGCTACTATTATATAACTACATGTATAGCACAGTATTTGTCAGATTATTTATTATTTGTGATTAGTAGAAGCAGATTATTAAACTTTTATATAGTAATGTGGAAAACAGTTTTAAATGACAAAATACATTATTAAGCTAGTAGTGTTTTGTCATTTTAAGTTATATATAATCTTATATTAAGTTACGGTATGTTTGGGTTACTTTTTGATGAAATTTAGGTATTGGTAGGTAGAAAGATACTAAAGTAGTTTGTCTATTCAATAGGCAAACTAGGAACTTTATATATATATATATATATATATATATATATATATATATATATATATATATATATATATATATATATATATATAGTTACAGTTGTAGACTTGTTTCTTTTTTTTTTAAGTTTTAGTAGTTCTGTTTGAAGATAGGAAGAATTAAAAAAAAATGTAGAATGTTAAGGTAGTGTTGGGGGAATGCATTAGAGTGTTATATACAACCACATTAATATGTGGATAAATGTGTCATATTATCTCTTGACAGAAAAAAATATTTTCAAATACACAGTATGGATAGCTTTTATCTGTTTTCTATTGATAAACAAAGAAAGAATGTGCCTGTTAATAACATGGACTGCACAATAACGACATAAATAATGTATTAAGTGCTTTGGTCCACTGATAATGAACTTCATCAGAATCATATCTATCATTCATTTACTTATTTATTTAATTGTTTTTTCAATTGCTGAATTGCTTGATTGTTTGATTGTTTCTTGTGACTACAAATATTTGTGAGGGTTGTTGAGATATAATTTTTATTTATTTATTATTTTATTTTATTTTACATTTGTTTACCAGGATAGTCTGACTGGATACATGTCCATTTTCAGTGGAGGCCTGGGGAGAAAAGATCCACATATAAAAACTTACATAGATTACACAGAAGTTAGCAAACAATTATAAAAACAAAGTGATTATATACAATGGGTTAGTAGTGTTCCCTAGTAGGGACTCACATTTCTCATTGACAGACAATTAAAAGTAAGAGACATCAGATTGGAAGCAAAGCTTGGTGATGTAGTTACAAGTTATGATAATTGCAGAATATGCTTTTAGTTTATAACTTAATCAGGGTTGGTACATGGGCATAGCCAATTCACTTTGAGATACTGTTTGAGGTTTTTCTGAACAGACTTTTGGAGGACTGTAGGGTTATATAGTTTGGCAACAAATTCCAGGTTTTGCCAATTAAGTTGGCAAACAGGGATTCACCAGCAGAGTTGTTAGCTTTGTGGGTTTGGACCAGTAGTTTATCAGTTGACCATATGGTTCTTAGGCTGCTATATGGCTTAATATTATTTTTAAGTGAGGGGGTATCCTCAGGGTGGTACAAAATTTTGTGCGCTATTAAGAGTTGATTGAATTGAATTAAGCTGGGCAGTTCTAGCCACTCTAGTTGTTTAAGGTTCTGGCAGTTGTGGGTTCTATCGGTGGAGCCAGTGGCAAATCTGACAATATGATTGTAGCTATGGGACAGCTTAGCTAGTTCGGATTTGTTGAGGTTTGAGAGTACAGGCGAGGCATATAAAAGAGTAAAGAGTAGGTGTGATTGGGTGATTGCAGTCCTAGCCAGTGGGGTTAAAAATGTCTTGTGTCTATACAGTGATCCAAGCTTCTTATTGATGGTCTGTATGGTTTTGCTGACCTGCAGGTCAAATTTGAGATTATTGTCTATAATAACCCTTAGCAGTTTGGTGTGATTATCTGGGAAAATAGTGGTACCATTGTTAGATGTGACAGAGAATGAAAGTGTGGTGGATCTACTAGTGGGAGATAAGAGTAGAAGTTTAGTTTTATTGGGGTTCAGAAGTAGGCGTTGGTTGGTGAGCCAGTTCTTGATACTGTTAAATGTATTTTGGGTTAAGATTTGCAAGTCGGATGGGGAGGTGGCTGAGAAGAATAGAGTGGAATTATCTGCGTATTGAATGCAGGTGGCTTTAGGGATAGCAGTGTGGAGGTTGTTGATAAAAATAGAAAAGAGCAGTGGACCTAGTATGGACCCTTGAGGGACACCAAGTGTGAGAGGTACGTGGCTGGAGAGTTTGCACTGCATAGTACTATCTGCTGTCTACCAGTCAGGTAGGACTGGAACCACTGAATAGCAGGCTTGTTGAGGGGAAATAGATTTTAGTGAAAGAATGAGACGTTCATGGTTGACAATGTAAAAGGCTTTTGATAGGTCAAGAAAGAGGGCAGAGGTTAGCTTATTGTCATTTCTGTTTTGGTTTATGGCAGTAGTAAAGGAAAGGAGGGCTGAGGTGGTGCTGTGGTATGGCCTGAAACCATGCTGGGAGTCGGATAGTAAGTTATTCTTTGAAAGGTATTGCATTAGTTGCTTGTGTACATATTTGTCCATTATTTTGGCTAGTGGGGAAAGAATGGCAATGGGTCTATAGTTGGAAATGTCTGAGGAGCTACCACCTTTATGGAGTCGGATGACATGAGATATTTTCCAGAGGGAGGAGATAGCATTTTTGGATAAGGTTTTGTTTATGAGGATAGATATGAGATATGCAATGACATCTGCAACTATTTATAGGTATTCTGCAGGGAGGAGGTCAGCAGCGAGGGTGGTAGGTTTTAGTTTTCTTAGAAGTGCTTTGATAAAACTAGTGAATATTGGCTGGAAGATCCATTTCAGGTGATTATTAGGTAGATTAGGCATGTGGTTTAAGTCAGAGGGGGTTAGTTGATTTGCTAGGGATTGCATTGTTTCAGTGAAAAAGTTATTAAAGGTGCTAGCTATAGTCTCTGGGGAACTATGGGTTTAGTTAGCTGGGGTTGGGGTTGTGGAGTGACCTGGACAAAGTAGTTGATTTACGCCTGCCCAGAACTTTTGAGGGTTGTTGTGGTATTTTTGTAGGAGATTTTGGTAGAAGCTTTTTTTAATCCAGTAAAATAGATTTTTTGTATCATTTCTGAGTTGACGATATTTTAGATGGTCAAGTTGGCCTTTGGTTGTTCTCCAGCTGGCCCAGGCTCTGTTTCTAGTTTTGATTTTAGTTTTGGTATCTTTTGTGAGCCATGGTGCTGTATTTGATCTAGTTTTTATTGTACATGCTGGAGCATGGGAATATAGGATACTTAGGAATTTAGTGTTAAAGGGATCTATGGCCTCCTCTAATGTTAAATGTTTTAGTTTTGACCAGTCAACTTCTTTTAATTCATTTTGGAATATAGTAACGTTAAAGTTTTTCCTGTTTCTTAATGTTTTATATTTGGGCTGGTAAGGGTTTCCTGCCTTATGTTTTATGATATAGGTTAGACAATGGTCACTGAGGTCATCAGGGAGAGTACCAGCTGTGTACAGTTGGGGTTGGTTATTAACTAGGATCCAGTCTAGGATACTTTCCTTGTTGGTTGGTTTGTTTATCCTAGTGGGAATGTTTATGGTCTGTTTAAACCCAGATAAGTTTATATGAGTGGGGAGGGTGAAAGAGCAGGGGTGCCAGTCGGTGTTAAAATCACCAAGAACTATGGTTTCTTGGGGATAGGTAGTGGATAACCAGTAAAGGAGATCTTCTAGGGTAGTTAGGCTGTTGTCTGGTGGAATGTATGCACAAACAATGTTCAAGTGCTTGTTTTGGTTAATCTGTAGCTTGGTTATGAGGAGTTCCATGTTATTGAATTGGGGAGGTTGAATGGTGTCTCTATTAATGGTTAAAGGACTGCTACCACACCTCCTTTCCTTGTAGCATGGTCTAACCGGTGAATATTGTATACTGGAGGTAGTATCTCATTGTTAGTAGTACTGGGTTTTAGCCAGGTTTCCGTAAGACACATAATGTCTGGGGAGTGGGTTGCTAGGAGGGCGTGTAGGTTGGGAATCATATTGCTAATATTTCTAATATTTAGGTGAAATGCTTGGAGGGAACTAGTGGGAGAATTCATGGGTAGCTTGACTGTGGGGGTTGTGGTAGGGGAGTGAAGGTTATTGGGTGGTGGTGGCGAGGGTTGGGATAAATGTCTCCATGTGTTATTTATAATTTTATAGTGACAGGATATTCTGAGCTTCAGGAGTTTGTTTATAAACTTTATATAGTCTTTGTCTTTAGGATTATGTTTTGTGGCTGTGCAGGGGTGGTATTTTATAGAGGGTGGTATATTCGGTGTGTTCCTGGGAAGGTAAAGTGTTTGGTGTTATGTGTGAAGTCGTGGGTGTCTGTTTGACCATTTGGGTAGTGAATACCATGGTCAAGTGTTTGTTCCTATGCAGTGAGATGGTAAAATAGAAATAGTATAGGCATTTGGATAATTAGTTTTTTTTTTGCTTGTTTGCATTTTGATAGAGGGCGGGCCAAATTTGATGGCTGACTGTGCTACAAGGTGTGGAAGAATGAGAGAGAAGAAAATGGGTTAAAAGGGCAGGGTTGCTCAATGATGTGTGAGGTGCTGATTGGTACTTAGCAGGAGGGGAGTGGCAAGGGAGTGGCAAAGTCTGGTTTAAATTTAGCACTAGTGGGGGCGGGTGTGATTTGGGGGCAGGGAGGGGTGCAGAGTGAGCCAAGTGGAGCAGGGTTAACACTGACTCTAAGAGTTACCTTGGGCTTTTGTTTTGGTTTGTATGATTGTATGTAAGCAAAGCTTTTGGCTGTACTTTAATTTGTTTTATTCTTTTTTTAATTTTACACCAATTTTCAGGCTAATTTTAATTGGATCCTAGGGGTAAATTAGCAAATGTAGTCAATAAGGAGGGACCAAAATTATTATCAGTGGATGAAAGGGCTTAATAAATTATTTATTCTATCATTGTGCAGTCCGTGTTATTGTCAGGCACATTCTTTCTATGTTTATTTCAGTTTGGTTTTATTGTTTTTGGTCCATAGTACTATTTTCTATTAATGAAAATGGATTAAATAATGACAACAAAAGGAAATAATTCATGAGTTGTCTAAAATTAAATAGAGAAGACATTATATTCTTGCAAGAGACTCACTCGATAGATGAAGGTTTACAATATTTAAATAACTTAGGCTATGAAATGTTATCATTTGCTTCTTTTTTTACATAAAGAGGAGATGAACTGCAATACTTTGGAGAAAATCTAATGTAATGCATAGGATCATGTAATCCATTAATCATCCCAAATGAATGTATACATTTCTAGTAATTAAATATAATGGCAGACTCTATACACTAGCTAATTTTACTGGATCCCTGAAAAGATGCAAGAGTGGCTAAAAAACATATAAACTCATAATAAAATCATTAGAAGGGTAGTTTAATTTAACAGGAGATTTTAATTGCATATCTAGCATAGAAAACACAAGTGAATATAAAAACTCTAAAATAATAATTTAGTTGATTTAATAGTAAAAGTGGGAGATAAGTCATTCCCCAGGATTCAATAAAGTTCTGTGCAAGAATAAACTATTCTTGCATGGCATGGATTCTGTCCATGCAGGAAAGCAGTGCTCCTTGCATATTCATGAAGGCATGCTGCTGTAACACCTACACAGACACGATCCATGTACAGGTGCAGGGGGAGAATCCAAGCAGTGCACGGACAGTAAACATGCCCCCTGCAATCAAAAAGTGCTGTACGGCACTTTTTAAGCTGTAGTGGCATAATATTAGAGCTTAGCTCTAATATTATGCCAGTATCTCAGTGTCCACAGACACTGAAATGTAAAATAGATCATTTCAGTGTCCGTGGACAATGTAATAAAAACGGCAAGAGGTAACCAATACAGAGGGTGTGTCACAGCTTTTGTGACACACGCCCTGTATAGCTAGAGTGCCATATGGCACTTATGCTTTCTGCAGAAGAAGGAAAAGTGTGCAAATGCACATACATACCTCTCAACAATACAGA
>NC_056729.1:1299345058-1299455058 GCF_019279795.1 Protopterus annectens
ACAGATATTGTTCAAGGAACAGACCAAGCATAATAGGCAAACATCTGGCCAGTCTGTGGACAACATGACAGTTGGGAGGTATGTCAGAGGCATATCATTTTCAGATGTCAAGTCACCCAGTAAATGCATGTCCAGACAAACCCTGTCAATGTAGCAACCCCTCATGTGTATAACAGCAGTAATGACATACAATCTGTACCAAATTCTGGAGCCTTGTCCCCCATGTTTTTGGGCTGTCTCCACATGTCCTGTCCTGTGAGGTATTTCCAACTACTGTCTGTGAAGATGTAGCCCCCACACCTGCTTAATGTCCCCCACACAGGCAAGGGAAATGTGCATCCCATATGTTGGAACTAGCAGCTGTGTCCAGGCCCACAACATAATACTATTTGTGCACCTACATAGCTTTATGGCCTCAGCAATACCCGACAGGACAACATCAACCCCCAAAGGTAGGCTGAGCACTTGTGGTGGACAGCAGCAATACGCAAACCACAGACTTGATCCTTATATTGGCCATACAGGGCAAATCAAGAGCATGCACCAACTTGGCATCAAATCAGCCTTTGTCTGATCAAACATATGAGGTCAGAGGTGGAGTGCTGTAAGGCTAACTATGAGTACATATTGGACACATCCACCAAGGCCAATCACAAGGCCATCTTCACATATGTCTGCAATCTCCGAGGCAACAAACCAACCCACCCATGTAATGGTGGCTAATCAGACCAGATACACACACAACATAGCTATAGGCAACCTGCTGCAGATAGGTTTAGAGCACACATCACTCCCTGGCTCAACAGCATTATAGGTGGATATGCATAACTCCCACACCCCTTTCCTCATCACCAGTGAGCAGGTACATATTGCCTACTGAAAGGCAACAAATTTTAGTATCCATGGCACCTGATAACATCCCTGTCTGCATCCTACATGAACTCAGACATGTGCTCCCAGCTCCATTAAACAATGTAGTCACACCTAGCATTGGCACTATCCACACCACATCCACATGGAAGATGGCCAATGCCATCCGTCAACACAGACATGAATGAGGAGTACAGGAGTAGGAAATTCACTAGACCTCATTGGGGGAATATGACATTTCAGGACCAGCAGTGCAATGCAAGCAGATACAGTGCTGATACAGTACAGGGGTATGGTGTGGGTGTGAGTGATGGCTACTGCTATTCAATGTAGCTGTGCAGGTTCTGTGCATACTGCTGCCAAATGTATGAGGCCCTGTGATGTGTCTCCCTTTAATGTCTTCCAGGTGCAATGTCACATCAGCAAAGGTCAACTTTCTCAGCAGCTGAGACAAATATAGTAATAGTAGCTATACTATAGAACAATGCCATAATGTTTGGCTGGAGCCAGCAACATCTGCAGGAGAGGACCGGCCTGTGGGATGACCTTGTCCACAGGGTAAACAATGTCGGCCTGCATGCATTTACATACAAGCAGTTCCAGCATTGTGAAAGTGACCTCATATGCCATGCCCAGAAAAGGGCTGCTGCAGTGGCCATGGACCGCACAGCCACAGGTGTGGGCTGGCCTTCCAGCCCCACTGACACCCACTGGGGAGCTTCTCAGGTAGCTTGGGGCACCCTTCCCAGTACAACATCAGAGTACAGACACCCCCCACATACTGGAGGTGGGTGGCACCCAGACAATGGACAAGGAGTGTGCAGGTAAGGCACCAGTGTATATTACTAGACTAGTGTAGCAGACATACTTGTAATTATACAGTATCCATGTGCATGTGTCAGATTAGATTACAGTTGTGGATGGGGTTTTCTAATGCACAAACATGCACATCTATGGTGATGGACAGCAAATTGTGTAGATTGGGGGTTGTACTGTAAATGTGCAGACATGCTGCATCCATCCTGTACCAATGTCACATGTGGGATGCTGACAATACTTCCCTCCCCCAACTACCTAGGTCTCCCCGTCTGCATTTGGGATGGTAGCCTGAAGCTGGTGAGTATGCAATTGTTCTGTTGTTGTTTGCCAATACCCCAGGCATGTGAAGGCCATGCAATGTACCATGCACACAACTGTCACTCATAGCCATATTGCTTTATGTGCATGTTCACTTGTGTTGGAGTTAACTGCATTGCATCACAATGGTCACCACAGTGGCTTATCTGATGAGAATGTAACATCCCTGTATCATACCTCACACCCTGTCAGTGCAAGACATCTGAATAGAGACCAACAAAATTGGTGGATAAATAGCCTAAGGTAGGGACATGTGTGAAACATTGCTGTCATATAGTGGATATAAACAGGGTACATACCCCTGTTAAGATGCCAGGTGTTTATGATATATATACAAACTGAGACCACAATATGTCAGTGCACACATTTCCCAAACTGTAATGTGACCTATGACATGAACAATTCACCTGTAAAATCAATCAATCTGTTGGCCATCAAATATGGAGTATACAAACCTCACAATAAGCTGGATGCATATGTGTGCACAATCTTCAAATAATATGTTATTGCAGCAGCTTGTGATTTACTGACAGCATGCAGTCTGCTTAGATACACATCTGCCATCAAGTAAAGGCACTCTGAGTAACACAAAATGACAGTCTGCTGTCCAAGTGGGATAAACATGACACGTGCTCAGTTGTCTTCAACAGCAACAGCCATGGCTTGCAGACAGCTTACAAAGCAGCAAAGGGATCTCATATTTGAAAGGTATAAGTCAAGAGAAGGGTAAAACAACATCACCACAGCATTGCATACACCATGGAACACATTGGAGACAGTTGTCAAATGGTGGATTGAATATGGGACAACCGTGCTGTTGAAAAGAACCTGATATCCCACCAAAAAGGGTAACAACACATGTCAAGACCTGGTCAGGGAGGTTGCCAGAGGACATACAGGAACACAGAGGGTGTTGCAGGAATCTCTTGCTAGTACTGGTGTTGTGTACTACCTGTGAGAACACTCTCATGTATTCTGCATATGTCTGGCCTATGGGGTAGGGTCAGAAGATGGAAGCATTTTCCCACACAAAACACATCTGGGGCGGATACAAATAGTAATACAGCACATCACGTCTCCCAAAGACAGGTGTGAAAATGTGTTATGGTGTAATGAGGCTATAGCTCAACCACAGTGCCACAATACCAAAAGGTATGTGTGGTGACAAGCAACACCTCTCATAACCTGAAGACCAACATCCCCATGGTGAATCACACTGGTGGCAGTGGGCTGCTATGGGGATGCTGTTCCAAGGCCAGAACAGGGCCTGTAGTCATGGTTGTGGGAATTATAAACATTTCCAAGTGACACCCACATCTGCCCAAGCTCCATCAGGCGTTTGCAAGAACACTGAGGATGGGGACGTGTGTCAGCCTTCAGTGTGACAAAGAACTGAAGCATACATCCAAAGCTACATAAGTATGACTCCACCTGAACACATGCATGGTTATGGATTGGCCCAGCCAGAGCCTAGACCTACACCAGATAGAAAAACCCCAGTGTGACCTGACGAGGGCTGTGCACATGAGCTGCCCTTGCAATTTGACAAAGTTGGGTGACCTTTGCATGGAAGAGTGGCCAAATTATGCCATTTCAGCATGTGGCATGCTGATAGACACCTTCACAAGAACAGTGAACGCTATAAGTCACTTATAAGGTGATTCAGCAATGTATCATTTTAAGGGTGTGCACACTTATACAATCATCATATCGTACATATTGCAGTCATTATATTTTACATGTAACACGTGTTTGTTTATCGGTTGGATTGCACAGGTCATATGTCACATGAAAGGTGGGTAATATATCTGGATGCATTATTGTGGTCTTGTCTTGTATATTACAAGAACATGGCATGTTATCAGGGTTGTGTACATTTATCATATTCACTGTGAGCTTAGAAGGTTGATGGAGTAACAGGTATTGTGTGACTATGCATTCACCATTGGTTTGGAGGTCTGACACTCATGTGTATGTCATTAATCAGTGATGCCACTCCTCATATCATCTCACTTATGTATCAGAGGAACACAGGGGCTATTAAAAAATAACGCAAACATATGAGCCAGACTTCTACACATCCTGTAAGGATATGTACAGTTGTGAGGTATGTTCTGTAGTACTTGCCACTGTAATATACAGGTGAACAGCAATGATGTGTACATTGGTGCAGTCTGTGCTGGGGAATGGCCATCACATACTAACACTGATCATGTGTCCCAGAGCTCTACATTGCTACTTACATGTAGTAAAACTGGCTGCAATGCATGATGTTGAGAGCTGTGTCATGCATGTCACCATTTGGATAATGTGTGGTCTGTGTGACAGATTTGTGCCACCTCACCCATAAATGTGTGTGTGTGTGTGTGTGTGTGTGTGTGTGTGTGTGTGTGTGTGTGTGTGTGTGTGTGTGTGTGTGTGTGTATACCAGCCAATGACAAAGTGCAGGTATTAATGTACATATGTTGTCTTCCTCTCACAGGTGGTGATGGGTTTTGGGTTCCCCCCTTTTAGAAATTGGAGTCATTATCTCTGCAGACTCTGACAATGATGATATAAATAGTGAGGTACAGGTGGGATTGTCAGGGGCTGAATCTGTGCCATTGGTTGGCATCCCACTGATGTCCACACCATCCCCACACACAGTGAAAATGGCCGCACATACCCTGTCACCAGTGGCCACAGATGATGGACAGTTGCCAGGTGGTTGCATTGAACAGGCTAGTGTGGTGACTTGGCAGGTGTGAGTATAGACACTGGCTATAGCCAGAGTGTAAGTGAGGTCCCACACAGGTGGATGAACAGGAGTGCATGCAGGAGGAACGCTGCTTGTTGGGCCACCTTTGCAAGTGCCACAGAAGGAGTCACCAGACGCATATTCCAGGCTATCATGGATGCACAGGCACATAGTGAACACCACAACACACAAATACTCAGGGTGGTGGATGGAACTCTCCCTGATTTACATGGTGACATACATGACCTTGTTGAGGCCACATGTCAAAATACTCAGGTAATGAACAGACAGTGGGGTGAGACCTTGTCAATCTTTGACCGTGGCATGTCTGTGCTAGAGCATGTGGTGGGAGATGGGCATTGGCCACGTGGACATAAGTTATAACCAACAACAGCTGAGAGTCTATGGGGATGTGCACCTTCACACTCCCTTAATGGCAGTGACACCAGCACTACCAAAGGAAGGTTGCTGTCCACATCACACCAGAGCAGGCCATGGCCATGTGGTCCTGTCCAGTCCTGTCAGGGGGACAGATCCAGCAGACAGCAGTCACCATCAGGAAGGAGTACTGCATCCAGTCTTGGGCCTGGTGGTGGCAGTGATAACCCTGGCAGGACCAGTACCCATGTCCATGCCCAGAGACGGTGACCTGAACACCCTGCCATGTACAGTACCCAGCTGTCCAACATACCCCCCCTGTGTAGGCCAGCCACATGGTGTGACTGCGTGCATACACACACACACACACACACACACACACACACACACACACACACACACACACACACACACACATCTGTATCATAGGCAGGTCACCTCCAGACACACACAGCACCTGTGCACAGCACACCTATTGGATACCCCTCCAAACACACACACACATATGATGCCAAATGTATGGCCCAGCCCAGACCTCTGGCAAATCCACACTAAACCCTGTGAATATGGTGATACCTGTGCCACATCCCTGTCTTCCATACCATTGATGCAGGGACATGTTAATATGGGTCTGATGCACAGGGTGAATATAGTACAGTGTAGCTATGTAGTACTGTGTAAGGTGCTATCTGATTGCATTTGTTATGGGCATACATACAGGTGTATGTATTGTATTAGCCAAGAGGCAGTATTGCTGTTAGTACCACTGACTGAATATAGTCTGACATGCTGTATTCTGCTAGTGTTCCAGGTGTATGTGCGTCTGCAGGCTGTGGCCCTGCAGACATTCCCAAGAGGGAGTATGGCTGTCTGGGAATACACTGCCCATGGCACAGGCAAGGTACAGCTTTATATGTACATGTACCAGGTGTGTATGCATGCAGCAGTGTGTGGGGGACTCTGTTGTCAGACAGTCTGACCTTGCATGCATACTCCTTGTCACAGACAGGCAGCCTTCAAACATGTCAGCTCAGTGTGATGTACTACCACAGACTCATACAAACAGAACAGGTTACTGCAGTACTGTCACCAGGCCTCTCACAAGTGTAGGCATTACATTAACTGCACCAGATTCACCTGTCAACACCTGTTGGCCCTGCCATTTCTTTACCATACACTCAACCCTGATGCAGTTGATGAGGGCATGTATAATACTTTGTATGACAGGTCAGTAGTATGCATTCCTGAGTCCACTGGGTGGAACAGAGACATACAATGGTATACCCTTTGCATACTCACAGTAAGGACTGACACACAGGGTGTGCACACAGTAACATAAACACAGTTGGCAATACACAGATTAGTAAACCTACATTTCCACCATTATGTACTGTACTACTACATACACATGACATGCCCCACATACATTATGTGCATGGGACATAACACACTACCTCTTACAACATGTAAATGTTCTAAATGTCTCCATGTATGACATGAGATAACCCACCAGGCATAGGATGTGGAGTCATGTAGTGCTCCTACAAGCCTGGATAAGTGATAGTGTAGCAGATGTTGTATCAGCATGATGTTTCAGGTGATACAAGATGCTGACATTTGTGTCACTACCCTCACTGTGGCCAATTTGGCAACAATATCACATACATCAACATTGTTAAGGGACACAGACCACATATAGTTTGCCAAAAAAAAAGATCTAAGCTTGTTTCCTGCCTTTCCTCTAACCAGATACAGCTTTAGTGTATCCAGGACTGTTTGTAAGCATCTGAGCAGTGCCAAAATGTCTGCTTTTCAATTGTTCCCTTAGAACTGCTATTTCTCTTCTCTTCTGCACTTTTACTAGCTTATTAGTCTACCACTTTACCAGTCTTCTTGTAGCAATTAATTAAGTACACAAAAGTGCTACTAGCACTAAATGTTCTATAAGGAAATAGCTCCAGTACTCATTATTAATGCTCACCCCTCCAGGCATGTCTAAAGGACAGTTCCTTCTGGTTTCTTCTATTAACGTGGTGAACTTGGCCATACTGAGGTAATGTAGCAATGACCTCATGTACAGTGACAACCCTATCCTCTTACCTCCCAACACTGAGACTTGTGAGAGATGCACTTATGTATCCAAATTGGAAACCACATGTTCTCCAGCCAAGACTGGAATAGAAGTTCAAGAGGAGAAGGTCAACACTTGCACCACACCACATAGAATACATAGCCCTCCAAAACGCACACCCGCACTGCCTTCACATAAAAACACAAACCACACACCCGCCTTTGTGGAGGGTCTCATTACAAATCTACCCAAACAATAGAGGCCTCCAATGTAGAAATGCACTCAACCACCACAACACAACACCAATCATGAGTCACATAACTGCCCTAAACAGTGTGCCACTCAATAAAAGCTGCTATGGCAAAACAGCATGCCCAACACAATAGTCATAGGTGACTTGATAGTGAGGCACACTGATGTCCCACTCCATAGGTTGAATAAGGAGAAAGTAACAGTCAGCTGCTTGTCAGGTGCCAGGATCCACCATATAACACATGCACTCATGTCTCTCAACAACAGGTACAAATATGACTCTGTCACTGTACATGTGGGTGTGAATGACCTGAGACATATCTCCCTGGACTACATGAAAAGAGACATGGAGTAGCTCTCAGATTATGTAGCCCAGGCAGGTATGATCCTAGCCTTGAGCAGCATCCTACCATCACCCAGAATAATACCACAGTACAAGTAGTAACTGATTGATTTCAACAATTGGCTAAGTTTCTGGTGTCATTCCAAGGGGATACAGTGTCTGTCTGTCTGGGATGACATGATTGACAGACCTCGATGCTTTGCCAGAGATGGCATGCATCTGTCAACCCTGGGATTCCGGATATTGGCCAAAGCTCATGCCACCCCTATAGTGCCTGTATAGGCTGTGTTTCAAATACCAAATTACCGCCATGACAGCTACAAACAAATGCAATCTGAGGGTCATGCTGCTCAATGCTAAAAGTGTAAATCTCAAAATGCACTTGCTCGAAGCACCTCTTAAAATGGAGAACATTGACATTTGTGCTATAACAGAGACCTGGTTCATAGCAGCAGAAAACACCCCTGCACTACCAGGATATAACTCATTCCACACCTTTCAGCCCAAGAACTTGGACCAAAGCTCCAAAGGCTGTGGTGTTTCCATATTCATAAAGAATGCACACACTTCCATACTGGTAGCCCAACATAATGCATCAGAGTTACTTTAGGTGCAGCTACCATTGGGTAAGACAGCAATTCAGGTCATAGCCTGCTATAGGTGCCAAACCATGTCCTTAAACCCACACTCCATGTTCCTAAGCACCCTGGAAAATATCAGAGTCCAACCTAACACTCTCATGCTGGGCGACTTCAACTATCCCTCCATTAACTGGGAAAACTACTCATGTAGCAATACACTTGTCCAGTGTTTCCTGGAATTCATTACTTCCAATGCCCTGGACCAGCTCGTTCATACCCCAACTAGAGGTAGCAACATCCCTGACCTGGTCATTACTAACATGAGTGACTATTGCTCTACACCAATAGTAAACTCCTCCATGGTTATATCTGACCACAAACTAATCAACTTGGAAATTCCCATCCCATCCACCCCCTGCAAAGGTAACCACCATAAACAACTTTTCCAAAGCTAACCCTGGGCTCCTAAAACAGAGATGACTAACTTCAAGGCACCCATGTAAATGGAGAATAGTTGCATGACTGCCAGATCATACACCAATGCACTGTACAAACACGTACACAAATGCATAGATCTCACCATACCCAATAGAACCAAGATGCTCTCCTGCAAAAAAGGAAGCCAATCTGGCGATCCACTGCCATAAACAAACTCTGCAAAAAAAAAACAAAAAAAAAACTGATGCAGAATAAGGCGGAGTCCCAACACTGGAAAAACTCCCTTATCAGCCTCAACAAAAGGTTGAGATCCCTCACCAAATCCTCTACAGGTAGCTATGAAAACAGTATTTCAGCAGATAGTAAAGACAAACACAAGACCTTCTATAGTTATATAATGAATCTCCAGGGCAATACCCAGATTGTCTCTGAGCTACGGCACAATGGTAGTTTCCATGCCAAGCCAACAGATATCGCCAATATAATGGCCAACAGATTCAGTGTCAACTTTCCCCTTTCCCCCCAAAGAGCAAATCACAATACCAGTAGATTGCCAGCCACCCAGTATTACTGCT
Source organism: Protopterus annectens (assembly GCF_019279795.1). Taxonomy (NCBI): domain Eukaryota; kingdom Metazoa; phylum Chordata; order Ceratodontiformes; family Protopteridae; genus Protopterus; species Protopterus annectens. The sequence goes on from NC_056729.1 coordinate 1,299,354,441, forward strand.
GCACAGGTTAAAACAGCACTGTACAAGGCCAAGAAAACAGCTTCTATGGGACCTGACAATATCCCTGGCTGTGTTCAACATTAACTACAGAGTGAAATGGCACCATACCTGTGTGCCCTGTTCAATCACAGCCTCATCTCAGGCTTTGTCCCTACTGAATGCTGCACTGCTACAGTCATCCCTCTCCACAAAGGAGGAGCGACTACAGACCCTGGGAACTATTGCCACAGTAGCCTGACAAGTCTGATATGCAAAGCTATGGAATGCATTATCATGGACCTAATAAACAAGGGTATAGGGAATATTCAAACTCTGGAACCCACACAGTTTGGTTTTGTGAAGGGTAGATCATGCCTGCTCAACCTGGTCGACTTTTTTGAGTCAGTCACTAGAGCTGTGGATGATGGCAAGGTGGTTCATACAACCTACCTTGATCTGGCCAAGGCTTTTGATACCATTCCCCGTGCAGGAATCATAAATCACAAAGCTAGGCATCAACCCCTATATCACTAGGTGGTTTCCAAACCGGCTCACAGATAGAAACCACAGTGTCAATGTAGCCAACTCCAAGTCATACTGCTGGCCAGTCATGAGTGGAGTACCACAGGGTTTGGTCCTGGTTTCTCTCCTGTTTGTTATCTACATCTCTGGTGTCTAGGTCAACATGAAGGGAATCTGGTTGACAATGTTCGCACACAATTGCAAGTTGGAAACTATTATTAATTCCCCAAGTAATGTTGACATCCTGCAGAAAGGCCTCACTGGGACAACAACCGGTGTCAGAACCATGGCCTTAAGCTCAATGTCAAAATATGTGTCATCCATTTTGAGAAATACTTGGTTGGTAGTCCACAGAACACAGAATGCATTATAACAGATCTGAGAACACAGGTTGACAGCAACCTCTCTTTTGACTACCACATTGCCACTGTGGTCAGAAAGTCCTTCTATGTGGCACATCTCATGTCTAAGGATTTTGCATCCAGGACAAATGAGGTAATTGTCTTCCTCTACTCTTCACTCATTAGGCCAGTTATCGAGTACAATGCCCCATTTGGCATGTACCTCACTAGACACCTGCAACAACTGTGTAGTCTGCAAAAGTACCTCACAAAGATGATCCTATGCCTTAAACAGTTGTCCTATATAGACAGACTCAAATTCCAAATATTTTCTGTCTCATATCACCTAGTTAGAGGCGATCTCTGCTAGACTTACAAAGCCATGTGTGACCCAGCTCTGTTAGAAATGCTGCATCTTAAGAAATCCCAATCTCTCTGCACCACATGCTCTGCATGCCTCAACCTCATTACCACAATCAACATAACATACTGGAGGGACAGGTTCATAACCCAGAGACTGCCCATGCTATGGAATAGACTTCCCATACATGTCAAACAGAGCACCTCACCTTCCTCTTCAAGATAAATCTTGCTGAATGGATGGGACATAGAAAACCCACACTGGGGATCACTCCAGTGGCTTTACTCAACAGAGGCACTGGGAACTAATGCCAGATGGCATGATGGCAGCATACTCCTATGGGCTAGGCTTGTAAAGGCTCCAAGTCCATTAGCCTAGTAGACACCTATGAACCTAAACATCTGGATATTCCATAGACATCAGTACAGAGGAGTGGTGTGGCCTGCACAATGGCTTTGCATGCATGGCAGATCTGTTATGACTCTATAGAAAGTAATACCATTGGGAGGTGGTAAACAAGTGTGGATGGCTTACCAATCAAAATGGTATCAGCCAAACAGAATATGTTCTTCACCCAAAGAGATACGCACACACACACACACACACACACACACACACACACACACACACACACACACACACACACACACACACACACACACACACTTGACAGCAATGAACTTTGAACTCCTGCCTATCTACTTATTTCTACTATAGTGTTACGCAGTTATAGGTTCATAGGTTCATAGGTAGATACTAGGCTAAGGGCCCTAGCACCTACATAAGCCTAGCCAAAAAGGTACCCTGGCTTTCGCCACCCAAGAAAATTATTTTCCTGTATCCCTTTCGAGCAGAGCCACAAAAGTGATCCCAGGGTGAATTTCCTGTTTCCCATCCATTTATCAAGATTTTTCTTGAAGAGTGCTAATGAGGAGCTTTGTTTGATATAGATAGGTAGTTTGTTGCAGAGAATGGGAAGTCTCTGGGACAGGAATCTATCCCTCCAGCATGTTCTGTTTATTGTGGTGACAAGGTTTAGGTCCCTAGAGCATGTAGATTAGAGGGATTGGGATTTCTTTAAGTGGAGCATGTCCAACAGCTCTGGTTTGACATAGCTTTGTATGTTAGGGAGAGATAGCCTCTGAGTAGGCAATATGTGATGGAGTAAAGCTGGAGTTTTTTGAGATGGTCTGCATAAGGCATCTGCTTGAGGCCAGTAATCCTCTTTGTGAGGTATTTCTGTAGCCATTCCAGTTGCTGTAGATGTCTTGTGAGGTGCATAACAAAAAGGGCATTGTACTCTATAATGGGTCTAATGAGTGACGAGTAGAGGGGAACAAGGACCTCTTTTTTCCTGGATGAGAAACCTTTTGTGATGAGGTGTGCCACATAGAAGGATTTCCTGACTACTGTGGTGATGTGATTATCAAAGGAGAGACTACTGTCCACCTGTGTCCCAAGGTCTCTTATCACACTTTTGGTGTTAAGTAGACTACCACCTATATAGTAGTTCATGGGTACATAGTTTTTACCAAAGGGGATGACAATGCACTTTTTGGCATTGAGCTTGAGGCCATGGCTTTGACACCAGACATCTGCCTCAGTGAGGCCCTTTTGTAGGATGTCCACATCGTTATGAGTTTCGATTATGGCTGCTAGTTTGGAGTCATCTGCAAACTTCATTAGCCAAAGACCTTCTGTGTTAGCCTGTACATCAGAGAAGTAGATACCAAACTGGAAAGGACCCAGGACTAAACCCTGTGGTAATCCACTTGTCACTGGTCTGAAGTCGGATTTGGAGTATGCTACTTTCACAGTGTGAACTCTGTCAGTGAGCCAGTTGGCAACCCATCTTGTGACATAGGGGTTTATACCTAGTTTAGTGAGATTATTTATAATTCCAGAGTAGGGGGATGGTGTTGAAAGCCTTGGTGAGATCTAGATAGGCTGTGTGAACCACTTTACCCTTGTCTACAGCATTGGTGACTGCTTCAAAGAAGTCTATCAGGTTTAGGAGACATGATCTGCCTTTTACAAACCTGAAGTGGGTTGGGTTCAGAGTTTGGAAATTCCCAATGTCTTTGTTTATAAGTTCCATAATAATACGTTCCACGGCCTTGCAGACCAGGATCATCAGGCTAAGGGGGCAGTAATTCCTGGGGTCCATAGTGGCTCCCCCTTTGAAGAGTGGGATAACTATCACTGTGTGCCACTCAGTGGGCACAAAGCCTGAGGTGAGGCTATAATTGAACATGGTACTTAAGTGGTGTGCCAGTTCATTCTGTAGTTCATGTAGAACACAGCCTGGGATGTTGTTAGGTCCCATGGATGCTGTGTTCTTGGCTTTGGAGAGTGTAGTTTTTACTTGTGTAGCCGTGATTACAGGAACTTTGTATTCTTCTGGTATAGAGATCGGCCCATTAGAGGGTGAGGGGGGGTAAAGTTAGCACTGAACCTATCTGCCAAGATGTTGGCAATATCCGATGGTTCTGTATATTTATTGCCATTGTGCTGTAAATCAGAGCAGATTTGAGTGTTGCCATTGAAATTCTTGACATAGCTATAGAATGCTTTGTGATTGTCTTTAAAATCAGTGAAAATTTTTTCATAACTAGCTTTGGAGGATTTTATGAGGGATCTCAGCTTCTTACTGAGGCTTACCAGGGAGTTCCTCTATTCATGGAATTTTACTCTTTTTGCCACAGTTTCTTTCTTCTGTTGTAGAGTTTGCTTATGGCAGGGGACCACTAGATTGGCTTCCTTTTTTTTGGAGGATAGCATCTTGGTTTTGTTAGGGATAGCATGATCCATGCACTTGTGTAAGTGCTTATAAAGTACATTTGTGTAGGATTCCGCAGTTGTACCTCTATTGTCCATCTGCATGGGTATCGTTATGTTTGCCACTTCTGTCTTAAGAAGCATGAAGTTGGCTTTGGAGAAATTTTTATGGTGGTTTCCCTAATGTGGGGTGGGGGTGGTATGTGGATGTCTAGGGTGATTAACTTGTGATCAGATCTGACCAATGAGGAATTGACCTCTGGTGTGAAACACCGGTCACCCATGTTGGTAATGACCAGGTCTAGGATTTTGGTGACCCTGGTAGGGGTGTGGATAAGTTGATCCAAGGCATTGGAATTTATGAATCCCAGAAAACTTTGAACAAAGGAGTTGGTACATGAGTAGTTTTCCCAGTTAATGGTGGGGTAGTCGAAATCACCAATTATTAGGATGTTGGGTTTTACTCTAATATTTCCAATGTATCAAGAAATGATTAGTGGGAATCATGGGGCATGGTGGGGGATCTGTAGCAAGCTACAATTTGGATTGCGGTCTTGCCCAGAGTTAGTAGCACTTGGATAATCTCGGATGCATTATGCTGAGCAACTAACATGGAGGTGTGGATATCCTTAATGAATATGGACACACTTCCGCCTTTAGTGTTTTGGTCCAGGTTAGGTGGCCGAAAGGTGTGGTATGAATTATAACTTGGTAATGCAGGAGTGCTCTCTGGAGCCTTGAACCAGGTCTCTGTCACTGCACAGATGTCGATGTTCTCCATTTTAAGGAGTGTCTCAAGTGAGTGCATTTTGAGGTTTAGACTTCTAGCATTGACTAGCATTACCCTCAGATTTTGTTTGCTTGTATCTGTTATGGTGGTGAATTTGTCATTTGAACCTTGCCTAAAAAGGCACTATAGGGGTGGCAAGAGCCTTATCAGATGCACCACATAGCTTAGACAAGTTCACTTAGTCCAAAGGTACTTGTAAGGTGAACGACATCAACATGACTAGTAAATTAGGGTGAGGGGAAGTGCAAAGGGTGCTGCACAACTCAAAATGGTATAACACACACAGTATTTGATTCATTCACACACACGCATGCCAGTATTGAGATTAGAACTCATGCCTATTTAGCTGTTTGTTCTACAGTATTACCCAGTTACCCCATGCACTACAAAGTTTACTGGATTAATAACTGGCTAAAGGTGCTGATAACTGCACAGCTGAGGTAATTTCTAATAATATTACAGGTGGCAGAAAGGCTGCCTTCAGGTTTTCCCTGAGTTCTTGCTAGTTCTTTCTCTCGTGCACTTTAAATAGCATAAGAGCTTTGCACTTCAACAGGTTATTGAATCAATAAGTGTAGCACACCTCGGAGCCATCATCAGTAATCTTTCCTCACAGAATTAGCCCCAGTACTTTGTAGTCATGACCACCCCTCCTGGCATGATTGAAGTGCAGTTGTATGTGCTTTTGCCCATTAACCTGGTGCACTTGGCCATTCTGAGGCACTGTTGCAACTGCCTCAAGTAAACATACACCCCTTTCCTCTACTCTACAAACACTCAGGCACCAAGTGTAGAAATATGCACTCTCCAGTGAAGACTGGACTAGCTGGTCAAGACAATGAGGTCAGCACCTGCACCACACCATGTGGAACACATAGCTTGCCAGAACACCCAATATCTCAACCCTGACATGCACTCACAAACCACACCCCCACCTTCACAGAGTCACTCAATGGACATTTACCCAATCAGCACAGACCAGCAAGACAGACATCCAATTGGCCACCACAACACAGCACATGCCAAAGGAGACATATGTTGCCTACACAGTGTGCCCTTGAACCTAAGCCTATAAAGCTAACCACATTACCTAATAAAGCAATCATGTGTGACTCTATATTGAGGCACACAGATGTCCAACTCACTAGGTTAAATATGGAGAAGGTAACAGCTAGCTGTCTATCACATGCCAGCATCCAACACATGACATACCCAGTCAGGTCACTCCACAACAACTACAAGTATCACTCTGTCATCATCCATGTAGGTGTGAATGACCTGAGATGCACCTCCTTGGAATACAAGACAAGAGACATGGTTGAGCTCCCAGATTATGTGATCCAGGCAGGTATGACAGTAGCCATGATTGTCACCCAGAAAGATGCTGCAGTATTCTCAACAAATAATTCACTTTAACATTGGCTTACATGTTATTTGTCATTCTCAGGGGATCCAGTCTCTCTCTCTCTCTGTTTATGATAACATGATTGATAGACCTCAATGCCTTGCCAGAGATGGCCTGCATCTGTCACCCCTGGGTTTCCAGGTACTGGCTAAGTCTCTTGCCACTCCTATATTGCATTTTTAGGCAGTGTTCCAAATCACATTACCACCATAGCAGCTAGACATGAATGCAATCTGTGGGTCATGCTGCTCAAGAGTGGACATCTAACTCTCAGAATGCAGTCACTCAAAGCACTCCTCAAACTGGAGAACATTGACAGTTGTGCTATAACGGAGGGGTGGTTTACAGCAGCACACACCAGCCCTCCAATAACAGGCTATGACACATTCCACAGCTGTCAGCCCCAAAACCTGGCCCACAGCTCTACAGGTGGGGGTGTCTCCATATTCATAACAGATATGCACACCTCCAGACTAGTATCCCAGCATAATGCATCTGAGATACTTCAGGTACAACTGACTTTGGGTAATAGTGTAATCCAGGTCCTACCCTGCTATGGGCCCACATCCATGTCTCTAGACTGTCAATCCACCTTCCTCAACACCATGGCATCTATCAAGGTCCAACCCAAAACTGAAAAAGTAGGAGACTTCAACTACCCCTCCATCATCTGGGAAAAGTAGTCTGGCACCAATAGATTGGCCCAAACGCTTCCTGAAATTCATCATTTCCAATACCATGGAGAGGCTCATACTGACCCTCAGTAGAAGATGCAGCAACCTTGACCTGTGTTGATTACTTATGGGACCATTGCTCAACAGCAGTAGTCAATCCCTACCTGTTCAGATCCAAACATGATGTAATCACCATGGCAATCCACATCTCAACCACATACCCCACAAAGGTAACCACCTTGAAAAACCTTTCAAAAGCTTACTTTGGAGCCATGAAAACAGAGTTGGATGACTTCACTGCACCCATGCCAATAGAAAATAGCTGCATGACTGTCATGTCATACACAAATGCACTGTACAAACTTATACATGAATGCATGGTACTAGCCATAGCCAACAGAACCAAGACGCTGTCCTCCAAACACTGGAAGCTAATGTCATGGTCCCCTGCCATTACTAAAGTATACAACAGAAGGAAGACACTGTTGCAGAAAAAGGTGGTGTCCCAAGACTGGTAACCCCACTTATTGGCCTCAACAACAATGTGAGATTCCTCATGAAATCATCTACAGCCAGCTATGAGGGCAGAATTGCAGCAGACACTGACAACAACCACAAAAGCCATTGATAGTTATGTCAACAACCTCCACAGCAATACCCACAAGTGCTGTGAGTTACTGCACAATGCTAACTCCTATCCTGAGCCAACAGATTTTGGCAGCAGTCTTGCCAACACATTCAGTGCCAGCTTTACCACTCACTCCCTCCTAAGGGAACAATCACATTGGCAGATGAATGTGAGGCACCCAGCATTACTGCAGCTCAGGTTAGACCTGCATTGTTCACAGAAAAGAATACAGCTTCCATTGGACCCAAACGTATCTGTGGCTGTGTTCAACATGACATACAAAGAGACCTGGCACCACATCTGTGTGCACTGTTCAGTCACAGCCTCACCTCGGTCTTTGTCCCTCCAAAATGGTGCACCACTACAGTCATCCCTCTCCATAAGGGGTTAGCAACTACAGACCTTGGGGATTATTGGCCCATTAGCCTGATGAGTCTACTATGTACAGGTATGGAATGCATCATCAGGGACCTGTCTGACAAAGATATAGGTAATCTCCTAACTCTGGACCCCACACAGTTTGGCTTTTTGAATGACAGATCATGCCTACTCAACCCAGTTGACTTCTTTGAGTGAGTCACCAGGGCTGTGTATGATGATAAGGCACTGCATACAGTCTACTTTGATCTGGCTAAGGCTTTTGATACAATGCCTCAGTCAGGAATTGTTGATAAACCTACCAAACTGGGCATCAACCCCTATATCAGTAGGTGTGTTTCAAATTGGTTCACAGAACACACAGTGTGACAGTGGCAAACTTCAAGTCAGACTGGCAAGCAGTCAAGAGTGGAGTCCCACAGGGATCAGTACTGGGTAGTCTCCTGTCCAGCATCTACTTCTCAGGAGTCCAGTCTAACACAGAGGAACTCTGGCTGACCAAGTTCACAGAGGACTGCAAGCTGGGAGCCATCATTAATTCAACAAATGATGCAGACATCCTAAAGGAAAGCCTCACTGAGACCAATGAGTGGTGTGGAAACCATGGCCAGAAGCTTAACACCACAAAATGCATCATCATCCCCTTTGATAAAACACTCAGTCCCCAGTAAGTATCACATCGATAGGAACCCAGTGAACACTGTAGGCATTATAAGAGATGTGGGGACACAGGTTGACAGCAACTTCTCCTTCAACCACCACACTGCCACTGTGGTCAGGAATTCCATCTATGTGGCACATCACATTACCAAGGGTTTTGCATCCAGGAAGACAGAGGTAATCATCTCTGTCTACTCTTTACTCATTAGACCACTCATCCAAGTATTATGGCCCATTTGGCATGTACCTCACTAGACACATGCAACAGCTGGGGAGGCCACAAAAGTACCTCAAAAAGAGGTTCCTAGGCATTAAACACATACCCTATGGAGATAGACTCAGAAGACTCCAGCTATTCTCTTTGTCATATCACCTAGTTAGAGGCTGTCTGTGCTTGAATTACAAAGGCATGTCTGACCCAGCTTTTTTAGAAATGCTACATATGATGACATCCCAATCCCTCCACACCACACATTGCAGAGACGTCTACTTCATTACCACAATTGACACAATATGCTGGTGGGACAGGTCCCTCACCAAGAGACTGCACATGCCCTGGAATACACTTCCCATACATGTCATGCAGAGCACCTAAATGATCCTGTTTCACAGAAGTCTTGATGAGTGGATGGTAATAGACAGTTCACCACAAGGATCACTGTAGTGGCTTTACTTGATATAGGCACTGGGAGGTAACATTGGGTGGTACATTGGCAGATCCCTTCTATGGGCTAGGCTTGTAAAGGCTCCTGGGCCATTACCTTACCACACACTTTTGAACCTATAAGAGGGAAGACATCAGCAGGACTGACAAAGTAGGGCAGTGGATGTTAAGCTTATCAAAACACATTGTCCTACAGACAAACGCACTTACACACACACACACACACACACACACACACACACACACACACACACACACACACACACACACTTGCCGGTATTGGGTTTAGAACTCCTACCCATCTAGTTACTTATATAGTGTTAGGCAGTTATCGCATGCACTACAGAGCTTATAGGGTTAGTAGGTGTCCAATGGTACTTCTAAGGTGAATGACAGCAGCAGATTTTGTGCAGTTGTACAATGTGAAGTGTACTGAGTGGGAACAGTCTGTTAATACTTAGACCGACAGAGACACACACACAGGCAGGTGATGTGATATTAACACCCCATCTACAGTGCTATTACACAATGGGACTCACCTTTTATGGTTGCATATGCCACTGTTTAAAAACAGTATGCAACTGTCCACAACAGGACATCACTGTATGGCATTCAGGGTACTCATGTGTGTGACCAACGCTGCTGTGTCTGTCACCCTGTGTCTCTCTATCACTGTCTGTCTCTCACTTCCCCACATCTGTGTGTGTATGCTTAACATATTTAGTTATCTGTTGGCCATATATGTCTGCATGTGTGTCACACAAAACAGATGGGATATATCACATATGGGCCACCCACAGCTAGCTGGGATTAATCCTGTCTGATGCGTGTGTGTAGGGACAGTTAAGGTATACATAGCTGTCTGTATGCACAGATATATATACACAATATAGACATATAGATCAATGTAGGTTCCAACATGCCCTGTGATTGATCATTGTAGGTTCCAACATGTCCTGTGATTCTCTAAGTGTAGGAGCATGTCCAGTGTGACCTTGCATACATAGCGTGGGACTTCATTCCAACATGTCCTGTGTTTCTCCAAACATGTCTTCTGTTTCTCTAAGTGTAGGAGCATGGCCAGTGTGACAGTGTGACCTTGTATCGTTAGAGTGGGACTCCATTTTAGAGATAAGTGTACTCTGGTCCAGGGTTTTGTGTGCTACAGACATACCTCTCAGAAATATAGAGGACTTTCCTTGGGATAATGGTTTATTTTGGCAGACATTTTCTGACATATCTGTATTCTGACAGTGCAATGTATTGTGTCATTACCTAGTATCAGACATCCTCAAATCATCACAGTGCTTTACCAGAGGAATACTAGTCGCATGATGCATAGAGTGATATTATAATGGCAGCTATGTACATTGTTGCTCAACAAGGCCAGTTGGGAGATGTGGACACAGCCAGTTGAGTGATAGTCCAGCAACGTGTTGATATTTTGGTTGGGGATCTTCTGCTTCTGTGGCATTTGTGTAACCTGAGATTTGATATCCTCGTGTGGCCATACCTGTCTGCTGTACATTTTTGGCAGATTGTCCGGGCGTTTGCCTAGAGGTTTTGTCCAGTCTGCATAAACATGAGTTTTATGGCAAGTTATTTCAGTATAATTGAAGAGTGATGTTATAAAATATTGACAGACATTACTGTGTCAGGCTACATAACCTTCAGACAATTCCCACTACTGCAAACACCTCACCCTACCAACGTTCTCAGTTTGTCAGGGCAATATTTACTGCACATGCTTATCAATGTGCCTTTGTTCCACATTTACTTCTGCCCTTGTTCAGAGATGTTGCTGTCAGAGGTTTTGTGTTATGGGTGTGGGTATGGGCTGCATTGTACCATGCAGGCATGTCCATTATATACAAAAGCAGACATAAAGCAAGGAAAAAGCCATATTGACAATGACCACTGGCAACAGTACCAAGAAGCATGATTATTCACAAAAGCCCTAGCACCTCGGATACACAGCCCTCAAGACATCCATTATATGTTTAGTATATTCCACATAGCACTGTGACTTTCAGGTATGTTAGTGGCAGAGCAATAGGTGTCACTGACATGCATAATCAAAGACACTGCAGTTATCTGCACATGGCCCTGTGGCATACAGCCTGTACCTAGGGAAGTACAAGATGACAGCCAGGAGAACATGCTGGCCAGATCCTGACAGTATTGACCACACATGGAGATAGCTCATTGAACCCTGCATATTGATCACATGCAACATGTTTTCATGTGTATTGGGACAGCCCTACCAATCAGTGTTCTGCTGTGATTTCCCTGAAAACATACATGTTACTGCATTTATGTGGGTATATGGGGGGGGGGCACATCTGTCAACTGTAGACATTTGCAGAGACTGTGCTAATGTTTGCTTTACATTTTGAATGCATTTACCATATTATTGTGCCCTGTCTTGGGGACTGTAGGCATATCAGTGAGGAGCACAGTTGAGATTGTTATGGCATACATTTGCATGTCAGACTTGTTACCCTTCAGAGCCTTACTGCAACTGCGAGATCTGGTGTGCTATGACTGTGTGGGTCTGTAGGGGGGGTGAATCAACATTGCTGACAATTGTGGAGCTTTTCCAGACATTTCTCTCTGGTTTTCTACAGCTGACTTGCTGTGTGGGTCTGAGGGGTGGGTATGGGACCCCACACTGATATCCATGTCTGTGAGCTATAACCCCCCAGTTATTTGGACCTACACATATACAACACTGGAATTTTCCACCTTGGGTACTACTGCATAGTATTGGGAGGCCAGTATTGGGCAGACATTTCCTGGTGTCCCACATAGCTGTCACTTGTCTACTGCTATCCCAGTAGTTCACCCCATTCCATTGCATACTTGCAACAATACCATACATATGCTATCAGAACATACTGATACATTAATTTACTGTTAAGGCAACTGACTTACCTTGTGCCTGTGGCAGTTGTGTGTACGAAGCTTGAGGACTGCTTATGTTGGATGCACACAATACATTGCCTATACATGGTAAGTTACAGGTAGTGTGATGTGTGTGTCATCCCTTTTTACTGTATGTGCGAGTCAAGAGAGGTGTCAGTCCCTGGGAGCCTACAGTCTCAGCGTGTGTGCTATACATTACTTCTTTGCCAAGGCCAGGTCATACTGGGCATGTCTCTATCTGCTTACATGGGCTGGCTCAGGGGGCTCCTCATCCAAGTCCCCCTGTGCCTGTGAGGACCTTGGCAATGGTGGGGGGCTGTGTGACCCCTCCCCATCCTGTTCCTGCTGCAGCTGTTTCTACAGGATCATATTGTGTAGCATGGCACAGACTATGAACATGTGTGCACATGTGAGTAAAGAGTACTGCAAGGCTCCACCAGATATGTCCAGGCAGCGGAAATGGGACTTGAGCATCCCAAACACACACTCTATAATGATCCTGGTTTGTGCGTGTGCCTCATTATGGCATTATTGCATGGGTGTGTGTGTACTTCTGATGGATGTCATCTTCCACAGCTCTAGTGCATAGCCAACATCTCCCACCAGATGGCCATACAGGATGACCCCCTGGCAAATCCCTGATACAGCTGTGAGGAATGCCAGATGTTTGAGTCGTGATAGCTTCCAGGGCTGCCAGCTCACACATTCATTATAATGCCCTGGGCATTGCACACAACCTGGCAGTTGCTGGAGGGGAAGCCCTTGCAGTTTATGTAGACCCTACCCTGCTCACTAGTTGGTGCTTTGGTGTGAATGTGCCTGCAGTCTATAGCACCCAGTACCTCTGGATATTCAGCTACATGGTGGGAGAGGTGCATATTGCTGGTCAATTCCTCATGGGTGGTGTGGAAGTATATATGGTAATGTGCATTTGGTAGCATGATATCCAGGAACTGGGGGAGTACTCTGGATGCAGATGCCTGTGAAATCCCCATGATATCCCCGGTAGGTCTTTGGACAGTACCTATAGCTAGTATTCTTAAGTCTACACATACCTTAGTATCAACTGGTATGGGTTCCCCTCTGTTCATTCTGGATGTGAGCCGAGGCCAGCACAGCTCCATAATTTGCTGATGTATGTCTCTGTCCACCCTATAGTCCTCTACTATCTCCAGGTCATGCAGCCTCTGGTAGGTTAGCCTGGGTCTGAACACTCTTCTCTTCCTCCTGGGTCTAGGGTGGTTGTTAGCATTATCCTCCTCTCTGCCCTCAGCCTCTGGAACATACTAATGGATCAAAGCAATGGCAGCCCCTAACATTTTTCCAGTTAAGGTTCTCCCGCATGTATATACCAATGGTGCAGAGTTTGTGGGACAAACCAAACTGTAGGGTGTTTCCATCCTTTATACTGTGGTGCTACAGATGCTGCCTGTATGATTGGCTAACTGTGATACATGCCAGCTGCCACCTATAGTACTCATGGCTTTGATTTGGCCACTGTGAGTGTTAGAGGCATTACTGGTAATTTGTGCATGATTGCCTTTATTCTGCTGCTGCCTTTTTTTTTTATTATTTTTCTACTTACATCTCCTCCCATTTTCAGCTATGCAGCCACCTGCCAGCTGTATTATTATGTGCTTTGCCTGGCCATTGTAGGTTGTAAGGGTCCCATATTACTGATTTCTACTTCATATTTATCCTTTATTGTGCTGCTGCCCTTTATTTTTTTTTTACATCTCCTCCCATTTTCAGTTATGCAGCCACCTGCCAGCTATATTATTGTGTGCTTTACCTGGTCCATTGTGAGTTGCAAAAGTCCCATATTAGTGATTTCTGCTTCATTTCTCCTTTATCATGCTGTTGCCCTTTATTTATTTATTTATTTATTTTTTACATCTCCTCCCTTTTTCATCTATGCAGCCACATGCCAGCTGTATTAATGTGTGCTTTCACTGGCCCATTGTTTGTTGAAGTATCCCATATTGCTGTTTGTACTGCATTTCCCTTGTTCTGCTATTTCCTTTTACTTTCCCTATGTCCTTCCTATTTAATCCCCACCGCGCTTCCCAGACCCATTTAGCTAGTGTAAACAGCAAGAAATGGCCCTCCCCAACTGTGAACATGCTCCTCAGTTCATGGAATAAGAGTAAACAACCTCAGACACACACCCTCGCTTAGCTTTGTGTAGCTAAGTAGACACCAGCCAACAGAGCTCCAATGTGCTTACGGCAAGCATGACACTCCCCCTTTTTGTTACTTCCTCCTCCTGCATACATGATCATGTTAGAGCACCTACATGGTTAGGTGCAGTCTGACATTTAGAAGAAATGTGTGATTCAGTATCAGTCCCCTCATTAACATACCCCACTGCCTTCTGCCCTAGTTACTGGGCAACACACAAACCTTCTCCCTTAGCAACCACTGTGCGTGGACATTGTTTACTTTCTGCATGCCATTGCCTATAATGGCAAAATGCAGAATTCTCTACTTTTCATGTTTTCACCCTTCTTTTTACATTTTCTCCCCCCTCCCACTAGCATACTGCTGCTCATGCACTCAATGGCCAAGATCGGCCATCAAAAATAAAACTTTAATTTTTTTTCTTTGAAGTGGTTTTGCATGCTAATGGCCAAAGGCATGCATAACCACTCTAATGCATGATTTATTGAACACTGACATGCCTCCATTGTGTAAATGTATTCAGTTAGTAACCAAATACATTTCTGCACCTTACACTGTTCTAGCACAGAGACCTGCTGACTTCCTGGATCAATAGATCAGCTCATTTGCATGGTTTTCACCAGCAAATGAGTTGATTAGCATCTGGCATGGCTTTCCGTGCTGGAACAGTGTAGAGCCACTCGTGCACATCAAAACGGCATGTATCTGGATCGCTCAGTGGCTATTTTCTGTGCAGAAGTGGTTACACAGTTCCTGCACGGAAAATTGCTGTTGATGAATCTCGGGGATTGTTTTTCACCCATCATTCTTATGCATATGAGACAAAACAAGAACTGATAGGCTTTATGCCTCCTCAGATTTACTTAATAAAGTAAATTATTTAAAAACTATTCCTCATCCTTTCTCTTATCATAATGCAGTACTAAGTGTTAATATATTAATGGATACAAAATAGGTCAGATTATTTATAAAACCCCAGTATATATGATGAAATTAAAATAATTTAAGAGTTATCTTAAAGAACAAATCAAGATTTTTTTTTTTTATTTTTGAATGATGATGGTCAGGTTGTTAAAGTCATATTATGGGATTCTTTAGAAATGCATATTAAAGATAGAATGGGAAGATGGGCTGCTAATAAAATGAATGAGTAAGATGAAGAGTTGTAAGAAATACAAGAATAAAGAGAAAACACATAAAGGGAAGTTTGAAAAACAAAGAAATTAGATAATACTGAAGTTGTTAAAAATTAATGACAAAATATCAAGCAATTTGAATGAATAAAGTGCAGATAGCTTTAGAAAAAATGAAATCACACAGTTATGTTATGACTCCAAAAAAATTCTTCACAGATTAGCTAATAGAAATAAGATGTTAAGCAAAAAGGCACAAATCAATAATATCCAATATCTGAAATCCTCATACTTGTTGTTGTGTCTTTTGGCTTTTCCCAGTTAGGGGTCACCACAGCGGAACTCCGGTCCGCTAATGATTGGCAGTAGATTTTTACATGCCAAGTTGCCAGCCCTGATGCACAACCTTCAACGAAGGTACGCCTATTCATGCATGTCTCCACACAGAAGACGCTCTAGCTGGGAATCGAACAGGACAACGTCTTACTGTGAGGAGACAACGCTACCGCAGCATCACCACTGCAGTATATCTGAAATCCTCACACTAATAAGCTTATATCAGACATAGAGGAAATGCTTAACATTTTTTAAAAAATTCCATGTGGATTTTAATAAAGATAAAAATAATAATCTTGATGATTACAAAACTGATAAGAATTTGAAAAGAATTTCCCTAATAAACTTAATGAACAGCAAATATTTCCATTGAATAAGCCTATTACCCTAACAGTTCATAGGTTCATAGGTTGGTACTAGGCTATCGGCCCTAGGGCCTATACAAGCCTAGCAATAACAATTCCCTGGATATTTCGTCCCACAATATTTACTTCTCTGGACCCCTGTCTAGCAGGGTGACTGACATGATCCCCGGGGTGAATTTCCTATCTCCCATCCAATCATCAAGGTTCCTTTTGAAGAGGGCCAATGAGGCGCTCTGCTTGACATGTATGGGCAGTCTATTCCAGAGTATGGGGAGTCTTTGGGTCAGGAACCTATCCCTCCAGCATGTTTTGTTCATTGTGATGAGGGACTGGGATTTCTTTAAGTGGAGCATGTCCAACAGCTTTTGGTTTGACATGGTCTTGTATGTTAAGCAGAGATCACCTCTGAGTAGATGATATGCCACAGAGTATAGCTGGAGTTTTTTTAGATGGTCAGCATATGGCATCTGCTTTAGGCCTGTGATTCTTTTAGTGAGGTATTTCTGTGGCCTTTCCAGCTGTAGCAGATGTCTTGTGAGGTACATACCAAACGGGGCATTATACTCTATAATGGGTCTAATGAGGGATGAGTACAGTGGGACAATGATCTCCTTTTTTCTGGATGAAAAGCCCTTAGTGATGAGGTGTGCCACATAGAAGGATTTCCTGACTGTTGTGGCAATGTGGTTATCGAAAGTGAGACCACTGTCTACCTGTGCCCCTAAGTCTCTCATTACACTTTCGATGTTTAGTGCACTGCCACCTATGTGGTAATTCATGAGTACATGTTTTTTTCCAAAGGGGATAACTATACATTTCTTGGCATTAAGCTTGAGCCAATGGCTCTGGCACCAAGCATCTGTTTCTGTAAGTACCTTTTGTAGAATATCCACATCATTTGGGGATTCAATAATGGCTTCCAGTTTGTAGTCATCTGCAAACCTTGTTAGCCAGAGTCCCTTAGTGTTGGCCTGTACTTCAGAGAAGTAGATGTCAAACAAGAGTGGTCCCAGGACTGAACCCTGAGGTACTCCACTTGCCACTTGTCTGGAGCTGGATTTGGAGTCGGCTACTTTTACAGTCTGGTTTCTGTCAGTAAGCCAGTTGGCAACCCATCGAGTGACATAGGGATTTATGCCCAGCTTAGTAAGTTTATCTATGATTCCAGAGTGAAGGATGTTGTAAAAGGCCTTGGTGAGGTCCAGATAGGCTGTGTGGACTGCCTTACCCTCGTCAACAGTTCTGGAGACTGATTCGAAGAAGTCAATCAGATTCAAAAGACAAGATTGGCCCTTCACAAACCCAAACTGGGTGGGGTCCAGTGTTTGAAGGTTGCCAATGTCTTTGTTTATAAGTTCTATGATAATGCTTTCCATGCCCTTGCAGATCAGGCTTGTCAGACTGATGGGATGGTAGTTCCCAGGATCCAAGGTGGATTCCCCCCTTGTGGAGTGGGATAACTGTAGCTGTGCACCACTCAGTGAGCATGAACCCTGAGGCGAGGCTATGATTAAACATGACACTTAGGTGATGTGCCAGTTCATTTTGTAGTTCATGTAGTACACAGCCCGGGATGTCATCTAGTCCCATGGATGCTGTATTCCTAGCTTTGTGGAGTGCGGTTTCTACCTGTGTGGTCGTGATTACCGGAATTTGGCAATCTTTTGGTATTGAGATGGGCCCTTTAGGGGGTGAGAGAGGGGGGAAGTTGGCACTAAATAGATCTGCCAGGATATTGGCAATATCCTTGGGATCAGTATATTTAATGCCATTCTGTTGTAGCTCAGAGCAGATCTGAGCATTGCCATTTAGAGTCTTGACATAACTATAGAATGCCTTGTGGTTGTCTTTGGAATCTTTGACAATTTTATTTTTGTAACTAGCTTTTGAGGATTTTATGAGGGATCTCAGCTTCTTACTGAGGCTGGTGAGGGAGTTTTTTGCATCCTGGGATTTTCCTCTTTTCTGCAACAGTTTCTTCCTTCTATTGTATAGTTTGTTTATAGCAGGGAACCACCAGATTGGCTTCCTTTTTTTTGGAGAAGAGCATCTTGGTTCTATTTGGAATGGCACAATTCATGCATGAGTGGATGTGCTCGTACAGTGCCTTAGAGTAGGATTCTGCAGTTGAACTCTCAGATCCCGTCTGCATGTGTGTCGTGAAGTTTGTCACTTCTGGCTTCAGTAGCATGAAGTTGGCTTTGGAGAAGTTTTTTAAGGAGGTTTCCTTACTGGGGGTGGCGGTGGGATGTGGATGTCAAGGGTGATTTGCTTATGGTCAGACCCGGCCAATGAGGGGGTGACCACTGGTGTGCAGCATCTATCTCCCATGTTGGTAACGGCCAGTTCTAGGTTACTGGAGTCCCTGGTGGGACAATGGATTAGTTGATCCAGGGCGTTGGAATTTATGAATTCCAAGAACTGTTGGGAAAAGGAGTTGGTACCCGAGTAGTTTTCCCAGTTAATGACAAGGTAGTTGAAATCACCCAATATTAGGGTGTTTGGTTGTGTCTTAATACTTTCCAGTATGTTTAGAAAGGTGTACTGAGACTCTTGGGGCAAGGTGGGGGATCTGTAGCAAGCTACAATTTTGATTGCAGTCTTACCTAGTATTAGTTGCACCTGGAGAATTTCAGATGCATTGCGTTGAGCAACTAGCCTGGAGGTGTTAATATCCTTGGTGAATATGGACACTCCTCCACCTTTAGTGTTTCGGTCTTGGTTTTGTGGCCGAAAAGTGTGGTAAGAGTTGTAGCCTGGTATTGCAGGGGTGCTCTCTGGACCCTTCCACCAGGTCTCAGTTACTGCACATTTATCGATGTTCTCCATTTTTAGGAGTGCCTCGAGAGAGTGCATTTTGAGGTTTAGACTTCTAGCATTGAGTAGCATTACCTTCAGATTTTGCATGCTTGTATCTGTTACGATGGTGGTTTTATCCTTTGAACCTTGCCTAAAAAGACACTATAGGAGTGGCAAGAGCTTTAGCCAGTAACCTGAATCCCAGGGGTGACAGGTGCAGACCATCTCTGGCAAAGCATCGTGGTTTGTCGATCATGTCTTCCCAGACAGACAGATACTGTATCCCCTTTGAATGACACCAGAAGCTTAGCCAATTGTTGAAGTCAATCATTTTATCCTTATACTGTGGTATAATTCTGGGTGAAGGCAGGATGCTACTCAGGGCTAGGGTCATAACTGCCTGGGCCACATGATCCAAGAGCTCTTCCATGTCTCTTTTCATGTAGTCCAGGGAGGTACATCTCAAGTCATTCACTCCAGCATGGACAATGCCAGCATCATATTTGTACTTGTTGTGGAGTGACTTGAGTGCATGCATTATGTGGTGGATCCTGGCACCCAACAGGCAGCTGACTGTAATTTTCTCCTTGTTCAGCCTGGTGAGTGGGACATCAGTGTGCCTGATTATAGAGTCACCTATGACTAAAGTGTTGGGTACATTGTCTTGCCTTAGGGGCTGTTGTTGGGTGTAACACTGGTGTTGTGAGCTATGTGTCACTTTGATTGTGACTGGTGTTTGTTTGCATTTCAGCTTCGGAGGTCCTTGTTGCTTGGGCAGGTTAATATTAAGGGCCTTCACATATCTGAGTTTAGTGTTGCTATGTATGGGTGTTGATGGTGTGGGTTTTGAAGGTCTACGAGTTGCTTGAGGTGTAGTGCAGGTGTTAACATTCTCCTCTTGACTGTCTAGCACAATCTTGGCTGGAGAGAGCTTTGCTTCCAGTTTGGCTATGTAAGTGCATCTCTCACAGGTTGTAGTGTTGGGTGGTAGGAGGAGAGGATTGTCTGTGTACATGAGGCAGTTGCCGCATTGCCCCAGTATGCCCAGATTCACCAGGTGGACAGGAGAAATCACTGGAAGCTGACCCTTCGGCATGCCTGTTTAGGTGCTTTTTTTGGAAAAGTTTAAGAGCTGTTTTCCCTTACCTTTGCAAGTTACTTTGCAATTATAGGCTGTTTCGTGCCTACAATTAATTTCTCCTTATTGACAAGGAGAGTTGAGTGCTTGTATCAGCTTCAGGCTTCCTGTAATTAAAGAAGCTTTTCTTTTAAAAAGAAAAAAATATAAAGTGCTAGGATTCTAGGGCTTGTGTAAGGAAATTTATTTACAGTCTGCTTCATTTAAATATTTTAGAATTACTGAGTCATGTTTTCAGGATAATTCTGAATGACAAAATAATTCCTCCCTTATGGAAATTCTCTGTAATCTCACCTATACTTAGGCAAGGAAAGGATAATAAGTTAATTTACTCATATAGATCTATTCCATTATTAAATGTAGACTATAAAATATTTATTTCCATCTTCACTACAAGATTAAGAGACACAATAGATAGATTAATTAATAAAGATTAAACAGGATTTAGAGTTGATAGATTAACATATGATAATGTAAAAAGGGTAGTAACTGTTTCAGATTTAGTGAGAGGAACAAAAATTCGGCCCTAATTAGCTTAGGTATCAAGATCCCTTTTGATTCGATAGTTTGGAACTGCTTGTTTAAAATTTTAGAAGCATTTGCAGTTCCAGAAAAAATGTATTGGAATATTAAAAAGCATGTATAGAGACTCCAAAATGTATGATCAGATTGGATCTTATATTTCTAAGGGTTCGGTTTAAACAAAGTCACAAAGCAAGAGCATTTTTTTCTGCTCTACTATTTGCATTAGTTATTGAACCCTTAGCTAATAGTATAAGAAGCAATGATAAACCTGATGGATTTTCAATTATTAAGGATTGTCAATCTAAAATATAGCTGTTAGTGGATGCCATTTTATTAACATTAAGATGTTTAAATTAATTTATTGAAGAAATAGATGAATAAATTGATAAGTTTCAAGAAGTCTCTCTGTTGAAATTTAATAATAAAACTAAAACTATAGTGTTAAATCAGTTAATAGATAATAAGTTTAAAGATAAATAACAATATAATTGGGAAGGAAAAGAACTGTGATATTTAGGAATACATATTTATCAAGATGTAAGTAAGATTAATAATAATTTTGAAGTTTAAAGATAAATAAAAATATAATGAAGGAAAAGAACTCTGATATTTAGGAATAAATATCTATCAAGATGTAAGTAAGATTAATAATAATTTTGAAAAAAAATAATTGAAGAAGTGTAACTTCTTATTAAAAATGATATTTTTGTTTTTACTTTTAATGGTTGGTTAGTGGTTATTAAAATGATTATATTACCAAAATTATGTATAGATTGCATTTAACAGTGGTAATACATGACAAAAAACTTTTAAAGAAAATGGAAACGTGTTAACTTCATTCTTATGGTGCCTAAAAAGCCAAGAATTGCTTATAGAAATTGTATAAGACTATGAGAGTATGGTGGTATTAGCTTCCAAGATACAGAATGTAATTCCATTGCTGGAAAATTTTAATTCTATTATACTCTGGATAGACTCAACTTATACTTGTCAGTGGAAAACCATTCCGTGGCAGAGTATACTAAATTCTTATAAGTTTATCAAATAAACTAAATTAGAAATTAAATTACTGAAATGGAATGGATCAGTATTCTGGTCTGCTTGCCAATCAGTTAATATTATCCATTAGAAAAAAAATACATGAATTTGCAAATAATATGAGTGAAGAGGAGTAGATCACTATTCCCCCATTGTATGATTATATGAATGCTACAATTGAAGGCAAATTGACCTACAAAATTAGCTTGTCTAAGTTGTATAAGTTAATTATAAATAATAACATTGATGACAAATTTAGGAACTTTTTAAATAGTAGTCAACTGAGTAAATCAATTGATGGCAAGAACAACATTTTGTTACTTAAATCAGCTATTCAAACTTCATGTTTATACAAATATTTTTATCTGGAAATATATATATATATATATATATATATATATATATATATATATATATATATATATATATACACACACATATATATATATATATATGGTTTACTATCATAAATTCGAAAGTAAAAATAAATAATGTCTTTATTTTCGAATTTAGGCATCGAAAATGAACATTTTCGAATAATAGTAAACTCAAAAACAAGGGTGTATTGTCGAAAATGTCGCTTGCGACATTTACGGCGATACACAGCACGCCCACCCTTCCCATAATTACCTACCTACCTAACCGAACATACAGTTATGCAGGGGGGCTGTGCCCCCCTGCACCCCCCCCCGTGGGGGCTGTGCCCCCCACACCCCTCTAACTTAATATTCCAACTCCGAGATCGCACTACGGTGAGGAAAAGGATGCATTTCCCTAACCGCACTGTACCGCGATCCCCTCCCATGACCGAAAGTTAGAATTGCGAATGCACAGTTCATTCGCAATGCAAACCTTTGCTCATGTCACCTGCCGTAATATGAAGTATTCGAACATCTGATGTTCGAATACTTCATAGCCATGCAAATGCATGTCGACATAATGATAGCAAACCTATATATATATATATATATATATATATATATATATATATATATATATGGGTCCCCTTCAAAACATCTAAAACCCATAACATCTAATTTTATAACATTGAGACCAGGACATCTAAAACTCAAAACATCTAAAACCCATAACATTGAATTTCATAACATCTAACAGTACAAATCACATGAAAATTACATCCCCTCCACATATAATGACATATGACACCAAACTACCAAACAAACTTTTTACAATGTTTATGCAGGGGGGATTGATACAGTGGGGTTAGGAAATTACCTTTTTCCCACTGTAGTGTGATCTTGGAGTTGGTATATTTAATTTACGGGGGATGTGGGGGCGGAGCCCCCCACATGGAGGGTTCAGGTGTTTGGTAGTTTGGTGTCATTATATGTGGGGGGTGGATGTTATTTTCTTGTGATTTGTAGTGTTAGATGTTATGAAATTTGATGTTATGGGTTTTAGATATTTTGCGTTTTAGATGTTCTGGTCACAATGTTATGCAATTAGATGTTATGGGTTTTAGATGTTTCAAAGTAGACCTATATAAATATATATATATATATATATATATATATATATATATATATATATATATATGAATATAATTTTTTTATCTCAGATAAAATCTCCAAGTTTAATAAAATGACTTCTTCTCATTTGGGCATATTTGTTTTATATTGTGAAACATTAAATGTATATTGGGAAGAGATAATTATGTTTTTAAGGGGTTACGGTCTGATTATTGTTGTTTAACTAGATCAGTAATGCTAGCAAATGTTCCACTTCCATTATCTGCAAATGCAAAACAAAAATGTTTTGGAGTCTTCTGGCAATAGCTAGAAAAGCTACTACAAAAAAATTGGAAATCAAACTCAGTTCCTAGATTCAACAAATGTTTAAATTTAACAGCAATACTTTGTAAAAGTGGAAAAGAAGTGATTGAAATAACATCTATAAATCATACTAAGACTTTTGTTGTTGAGATAGCATTGAAATGTTGTTATTAAAATACCAAGGTTCTTAATGTGTTAATTGTACATGATTACTCTGACGATTGTTTTTTTGTGTATATATTGTACATGTTAAATCAACAAAAATTCTCTTAAAATTCCAGTATCCCATTTTCTGTCAAACCTGAGTGCTGTAGCACTCTATGTGTGGTCTAGGTTACAGAATTCCTATGACATGGTATGGAACATTGTAGCAGTTTGCTACAGTTTAAAAGTAAAAAAAAAACAATGTAATTGAAAACTCTGCACAGTTTACAAGAGACATTTGTTTTATTTATTTATTTTAATTAATATCTGAGCACCACAGTGCTCCACACAGAGTATAAACAATAGCAACTGCTTGTTACATTTGTAGCAGGTGCTTTCTACAATTTAAAAGAAATAATAACAATTTTTTTTCTTTTCTTTTTTTAACTGAAATAAATGGGAGAAGGATCGAGCAACAGGACAAATAAATGGGACCTGATTGGCTGTGGCAGGAGGGAGTAAAGGAGGGCATATTGAGTGTCTAGTCGCAAGGTTGGTATGCCAGTAGAAGTAGTGGGCATTTTTGTATCTTGGGGGAGTGGATTGGATAGTGTATATAGGAATCTAGTAAAATGGCATCTTACAGTTTTGAAGTCCTTCCGCTTTACTCAAACAGCTGAGAGACTGTTTTGCTAGCCTGTGGTACCCTCTTAGGGCATCGATTGTACCTACTATACATCTAGTGAAAAAATACATTTTGGGATATACTCCAAAATAAGAATGGGGATAGCAATAACTGACTGACATGCTGTTAAAAGCACACATTCCTGATAAAGAAAATGTATAGGTATAGAACCTTCTGAGAAACTGCTAAGTATATGGTGGGTTGAGAGGGAATACACTTAATGCAGCTGTTTCATCTTCACTAGGTGTTTTTTTCAGAGACATGCAAATGAGTTGCTAATTTGCTTTTGTTCCATGAAACCCTTGCATGCCTCTGAATCACTAGTTAGCACCATAATGTTACTAGAGCACAACAGTGAAACACTATTAACACTATGGAACTTATTTTTTGAATACCACCCCCATCATATTTGTCAAAGATATTTTAAACACCTCAAAATGCAAACTTACATTTATTAAGTTAAAGACCGGAGGAGTTTAAGTTTGTTCATTCCGAATAAATTTTTGCAAGAAATTCAAGATACAACACATATGTCTCATCTAGAAAATAGTAAAAATGCACGTCTCTTGTGCAGAAAGTAATTTGTTGAGTGGATTTATAGTGTAAGCACCAAAAACTAAGTTTTGTTTGAAGTGTCTGTTTCAGCTGTGATGGCATTGTTTGTAAAACTGCTTGCTTAACATATTTAAAGTAAAGCTGTTGAAAATGGGTCTACGTCACGTTATCGAATTTTGAAAATGTCAAACAGCAATAATATCATAAATGCTGTACATCAAGAGTGTTGTTGCGGGATCGTGGTACAGTGAGGATCAGGCAATGTGTCCTTTCCACACTGCAGTGCGATCTCAGAGTTGGTATATATAATTAGTGGGGGGTGTGGGGGGCACAGCCTTCCACAAGAACAGTTTAGATGTTTGGCATTTACGATCATATTGCCGTTCGACATTTTAGTCATTCGACAACATGATATAAACGCGTTGCAAATATGCAACCTTGGAAGCAGTTGTTAGTACAATTATATACAAATCTGCAGTTTTATTGATCTATATTTCTGTAAAAAAAAACTGTTTAATTTTCATGACAAATAAACTCAGCACTTTGGATGATATTACAAGTTGCACTGTCATAAATTAACCAATCTCAGATAATAAAAGGGATGTTCAGTTGTTCATCTCTAAACTTCAGGAACATGGAAAACACAGATGTTTGCTGAAATAGTAGTCAAAGAATACATTACCAAAACACTCACAGAAAATAAATGCAGTCCACCTCAAAAAAGCGATAACATGTCTTCTAGATATTAAAAAAAGATGACTGACAGCCTGTTGTCATCCTGGTGAAGTGAGAGCATTGATGGTTCTTCTGATGAAGACTTAGGTGATGAGTGCAGAAATAATAATGGGTCATTTGTTTTATTCCAGCAATACAGATAGAAGACATAGTTAACTATTTCAGTATCACTTGCTATCATATTTGTTTTCATTGAAGATTTTCCATATTGCATAAGGTGTAACACCACAAGACCTAGTGAACTGGCCATAAGTGACTCCATTGTGAGATACGTGGATATTACTCTCACCAGGCTGGATAAAGAGCAGACTATGGTTAGCTGCCTGTCAGGTGCCAGGATCCATCAAATCACTCAAGCACTCGGGTCATTCAACCACAAGTACCCATATGACCATGTCATAGTCCCTGTGGGGGTGAATTACTTAAGATGTACCTCACTGGACTATATGAAGGGAGACATGACAATCCTCTCAGATTATGTCACATGCAGGTATAAGCCTAACCTTAAGCAGCAGCAGTCTATCTTCTCCAAGAATGATGCCACAATACAAACAGAAAATGATTTACTTTAACAATTAGCTTAGCTTCTCGTGTCAGTTCAAGGGGATCCAACACCTGTCGGTCTGGGAAGACATGTTCAACAGGTAATGCTACTTTCCCAGAGATGATCTGCACCTATCCCGTCTGGGTTTTCAGAGGCATTAGCCACCCCTATTGTGCCTTTTTCAGGCAGTGTCAAAATAACCAACCTCCTAACATAACAAAATCCTGTCTAGATTAAGTCAAGGAACTGATTCTTAATGCTAGGATTCTAAACAAGAAATGTCCCTCCCTGGAAGCACTCCTTACTTTGGAAGATGCTGACATCAGTGCAGTCACTGAGACATGGTAGAAAAGAGAGGAAAGCAGCCCAGCCATGCAGGGCTATAATGCCTTTCATACATTCAGACTACAAACAAACTAAGCATGAAATAACCAAAGGAGGAGGTGTACCCATCTTCATAAAAGATAAGTACACCTCAAGACTGGTCAAACAGTATCACTCTCTTGAGCTACTCCATGTTCAATTAACTATAACAAAGCCTCCTACCACATCACAGCTATCTATAGGTCCCCCACCATGAAACAGAAAAAGCATACTGCAAACCCTGACTTCTGGAGTCACTTGTCATACAGCACGACACCTTACTTGTGGGTGATTTCAGTTATCCTACCAGCGACTGGGAAACATACACTCTCACAAACATGCTGGCTCAGAGGTTCTTGGACTTTGCCTGTACAAATGCTGTGGAACAGCTAGTCAGCACACCCACAAGAGGCTCAAATGTCCTGGCCATAGTGCTCACTAACACTGGAGAGCATTGCTCCCTGCCCAGTGTGATGTCCTCCCTGGTAGGATCGGACCATAAATCACTCTTGTTTGATGTAATTATAAGACCAGATATCCTATCAAGCTCAAAAACACTTAAGAATTTTTCAAAGACAAATTGCCTTCTACTAGGTGATGGTATATGCCCTGTATATCCACTTAAGCAGTTATATAGAATTGGCTGTACCTGACCAGATTAAAACCTGGTCTTGCCAAAAAAACAAGCCACCCTCATGGAGTCCTAGTTTAAATAGGCTATACAACAAGAGAAAGAAACTAATGTCCAAGAAAAAAAGGGAGCTGGCTCAGCAGAGGATGAAATCCCTCTCAAGCTTAAACAAACAAATTAGAGATCTTGCCAAGTCCTCCAAAGCTAATTACAAAGCAAGAATAGTCTCCCTAGCTAAGGATAATCACAAGGCATTTTTTACCTACATCTGAAATCTGAAAGGGAATACACAACTATGCACTGAACTGGTTCTGGATGGCACCACCCGTACTCAACTGGAGGTAATAGCCAACCTTCTAGCTAACAGATTTGAACCAAATGTCACCAATATCCCAAGTTGCCTTTTAAACAACTTAAAACCCAGACACACTTGGATCCCTGTTTTACCACAGGCTGCAAACTGGCTATCTTTTGGCAGAATGGAGGACAGTAACAGTAATCCCTCTGCACAAAGGGGGATCATCTCCCAAACCTGGGAATTATAGGTCTATAAGCTTGACTAGCCTCATTTGCAAGGCCATGAAAAGAAGAATTATGGACCTTATTAACAAAGACATAGGTAATCTCCAAAATCTGGACCCAAGTCAGTTCAGATTTGTTAAAGATAGATCATGCCTGTTAAACATGGTTGACTTCTTTGAGAAAAATCACCAAGGCCCTGGACAAGAAAAAGACAGGGCATACATCTATCTTGACCTAGCCAAGGCATTTGACACAATCCCCCACTCAGATATTATAGAGAAACTCACCCAATTGGGAATTAACTCTTATATTACCAGACTGGTAGCCAACAGACACACCAACAGGACACATACATTAAAAGTGGGTGACTTCACCTCTGTCAAAAGACCAGTCAGCAGTGGCATACAACAAGGTTTTGTATTGGGCCCCTTACTGTTTGGAATTTATTTCTCAGAAGTCCAGGCAAATGTTGATGCCTTGTGGCTGACCAAGCTTATTGACGATTGTAAACTGGGAGCAATCATTGAGTCTCCCAATGATGTTAATATACCACAGACAGGATAAACGCAGACAAATGATTGGTGCCAAAGCCAAGGATTAAAGCTAAATGCAAAAAATGCATTATTATCCCCTTTGGGAAAGCTGACATCCATGTTAATTACATTATAGACAGCACCATCCTAAGTGTAGATACAGTGGTACATGATCTGTTTACTCAGGTTGATAGCAATCTGAACTTTGACCACCACATATCCACAGAAGTAAGGAAGTCCTTTTATGTTGTGCGTCTTACAAGTAAAGGCATCACATTTAGATCTAAGGATGTTATAATTCCAATATACTTGGCCCTCATCAGGCTAATAATGAGAGACCACAGTGGTCCTCAAACCAAGAAATTACAGGGCACACAAAACAAGTTTTACATGGAAAGAATGAGGGCCCTGCCACTGTATTTTGTCTCCTACAGGTTGCTAAGGGTGACCTGTGCCTGGCTTACAGGGCAGTCTCTGACCTGGCCCTGATGGAAATGCTACACATTCGTAAATCAAACTGCATGAGGGTCACTCACTCCAAGGATCTTAACCTAGCCTCTGATATGAACAGGTTATGCTGGAGAGATAGATACATCTCCCAGAGACTGCCACTTCTTTGAAACAAGCTGCCAATTAATGTGAAACAGATCCCATCTCTGACCCTCTTCAATACAACCAAGATCAATGGATGGGTGGCCACAAATTCACTGCTGAGGTGGCGCCCATGTCCTTACTGGAGAGTGGAAGTCAGTATTAACTACCATAGACCCTTACCTCTGCAAACATCAGTCACCAAACCACTGGCAATTGAAGCACCTCCTGGTAAATAAGGCTAGACTTGTCATGGCTCTAAGGCCATTAGCATAGCAGCCTTCTATGACACTATGAACCAATGAACAACACAATGCTGTTACAACTTAGTTTAGATAACAAAACTGCTGACATGCTAGAAGAAAATATCTCAAGTACAGTGAAGTGTTTAAAGCTAAAGAGAAGCGTATCAATGTATATTGTCTGATTTGCAGCATTTGGTTCAAAGTATGGAATATGAAAATAATAAGATGATTTGTAAATAGACCCAGGAACTACAACAGGACAAAGAGCATCACAGCATGCTGCAGTATGAAAGAGACACAGCAGTAGCACAGAAATGGCAGACAGAAAAATAAATGAATGACATGAAACAAAAATGGACGGCCAGCAAAGTGAAATGAAGGGATGTTATGAGAATGGCATTGTTGAGCTGAAAAAAGAAATGGGAGCAAAGATGGGTGATTTGAAAAAAAAAAGAATCTTTAAAGAACTAATAAAGGAAAAATACTATCTGAAGACTAAGAAAGAGGATTCCAGGCAAATGACTGAAATGAAAAAGGGATTGAGAGTTTCAAGTGAAAAAAAATTAAAGGCAAACCAAAATTTGGTAAAAAAAGACAATACAAAGCAGAATACTGGTTTTGGCAGTAGTCATATCATGGAGAAGGTCATGAAAACTGCCAAGGTAGTATTCCATACCAAGGAAGAAACTGATGAGGAAGTCATTTCTATCATGAAATAAACTAATTGCTAGTGATCCCTATCACAGACATGGCCAAAGAAGTGATGATCTCGACCATGCTGGAGAAAGAGAAAGTAATCACTCTCACGTTAAAGGACACAAGCAGTATTCTAGGAAGTTATGAACTGCTGGTATGCACCCCACTAACATGCAGACAGACAGCCAACATGGGAGAAAGCAGACCAGTTAAGGAGCTCACATTCCCAGTTCTGAGGTGGGAGAATAGTGGGGCATAGTAGGTCTTAAAGGAGTGTTATTTTCCACATGGGTGCTAAATGAGGAAGACGAGTAACTCTTTGAATTCACATATTTTAAAAAAAGAGATGGAAAGTTCAGTTAAGACAGTCTTAAGAGCCCAGAACCCAAGCTGGAGGCAATATAAAGAGTGATCTACAGACTGAAATGGATATATGGATAAATATATATATATATATATATATATATAGAGAGAGAGAGAGAGAGAGAGAGAGTGAGTAGCTGAGAAATGAGGCTAGAGAAGCAGAAGTGATGCAATATATGGCATTTAGAGGGAAAGACTTCAAAGAAATCATCCAAAAAGTGTTGCTGGAAAGAAAATCTTCTGAAGTTCCACAGCTGTTAAACCTCAAAAGACTGAAATAAGGCAGTTTATTTTTTATTTGCTTGGGACTCAGAAATTGTCTAGAGAAAGCCAGTTTGTGATTAAAGGGGAAAAACAACAGTTTTGTTGGACTTGAATTTGAAGCAGTTTATTTTTGTCTGAAAATAATTTCCAGTGAAGTTTTTATCTTTGAAAAAATGATACTCAATACCATTTATTTCATTGTTCTGAAAGACTGTATTATTATAGCTGAGGGATTCTATAAAACTGAGCAAGATAGTGAGCAATGCATTTTGAATAGATGGATTTTAGCTATTTTCACTGAAACTCTAACAGATAAGCCAAAAATCATTTTTATCAAGCAAAACTACTAATTTTGCTGGTTTGCTAATTGTCTGTATAATGTTATGTTCTTATTTTCCATATTTTATTGATTTCAGTCATTTGAATAATTGCATTCCCTTACAACATTTATTCATCAGCTATTAAATGTATATATTGTTATTCAATTGTCAGTTGTGTTATTTTTAGTCTTCTAACTTATTTGGGGTATTATATATAGAATTTTACATATGATATTGTGACAATCAAGCACCAATGTGAAATCACATGTACTGTATTTCTAGCAATGTGCAAATGTGATTAAAGAGGGCTCTTAGAAAATATTTATGCCTTTCTTTTTTGTGTTTTCTGTTAAATCACTGCATATTTGTTCTCTTTGTCTGCAGTGTAGTTCTGAAAAAGTCTGTATTAAGCATGAAATCAGAATAAACAGAGCACTTTGTAATCTGTAAACAGATGTCTACAGAGCCTGTTAGAAATGATTTCCAGTCTGCATCTAGAATTTTTTTCTAACTTCAGAATAGTCAATGAATGTCACACTGTTTGCATTTTATCAGACTGGAAATCGTCCATCACACAAAACTGCAACTCTGTGACTATAGTTCATGAAACATTCATATTTTCTCTCTTATCTGTATCTTTGTGTAGTCAGTTGTTATTTGCTCAATCTGACAAAGGTGCAAAGCTATTACAGATTTGAATTATACCTTTCCATAATAAAAGGTAACAGCTTTCTCGTCGCTGCCTCTCTTATCCATTTCATTAGTTCTTATCATTTTTGTTTAATCACATCACATCTGGTACATATGCCTTCCGAAAGGTTTATTCTGTACTGTCCTTATATTCTGACAAGATACTTTTTTGGGATGCTTTATGCTCTTTGTTGTAGACTTATGAAGTCATTTTTCTTACTTCCAAATAAATGTCTTAACATGTTTATTGCCTTAATCATAATTATTGCCAAGTATTTAAAAGCATGCTTTAAAATCACATTTGAAAAATAACAATTGTTTTGCACGTCATTAAAAGACAATACATATGGTGGACAGTATAGAAAAAATACAAAGTTCATTCTAATGTCAGGGAATTAAACGTCCGTTTCAGTAATCAAAATTATGCAAATTCGTATGTTATATTGGCTGAAGCTTGACAGTACGCAGGAAAAATGTTACTGACAAGCATCACATGATCTTAGAGCTAGATTAATAAACAGCTCACTTTTTTCATCAACCAGATATTTACCTGTTTTTGCAAAAGCTTGATATCTGAATATGTGTAAGCTTTGCATTTTTCTTCTGTATCAAGAGAGCAGGTACTTGAACAGTGACAAAGCATGCAAAAATGGGTTTGCATAACCAAATCCTGTGACAGACAGACATTTATAAAGTATTTAAATGAGTACCACTTTAAAATCAGTTTGATTTAGAAATTCCGCCACTGAGCTCCTAGCTAATAATATAACCAAAACTGAGATCACAATGAGATAGCATATAAATAAACCACCTATAATTAAAGTGTCCAAGTATAAACATATCAAATGCAAATCAGAACAAAAGTATAGAACTACATATGCTAAGATTCTTAAAAATAACTTACTTAAACCACAAGTACCTCCTAAATGTAACCAAAGAAACAAGTACCACTAGCAACATCACAAACACACAGCATAGGCAGCACCCACAATGAAACATACATCGAAGAGTCACATTGTCTCAATTCAAAAGCCCATAATGTAAACCTATGGTTCCCTATCAGCTGATCAAGTTTTCAGAAACTCAAACTCCATATGGTCGAGACCATATGATCGAGATTTTGAAAATTCAAAGCTTTTGAATGGAGATAGTGGTACAGAGAGTATCAGGAAATTTACCCTTTCATAGTGTAGTCTGAGAGTTGGTATATATAATTTGCAGGGTTGTGGGGGCTGCACATGGGTTGTGCAGTGGGGCTTACCCCCTTCAAAAACATAAAAAGGGTAGATTTTTGTGGGGGGATTTTTTTGATGTTTGAGTTTTTGGAAACTTGATCATACGGTCTCTTTGATATTTTTTCGAGTTTCTGAAAAGTCGATCATCTGACATAGACCCAAACCTACACACAATTCAACATACTAGTCATGGGTTATTCTAGTGTGAGACACACTGATCACCTGGCTATGCAAGGAGGAGGTCATGGTCAGTTGCCTATCAGATACCAGGTCTCTCCATGTCACGCAGGCACTCAAGCCCTTGCACCACAAGTACACATATAACGCAGACATAGTACACATGGGTGTAACTGACTTGAGGCATGCCTCCCTGGACTATATAAAGACAGACATAATGAAGTTCTCAGAACACGTGTCTGAAGAAGGTATGAACCTTGGCTTGAGCAGTATTTTACCCTCACCAAGAATGATGCTGCAATATGAGCAAAGGAGTACTGACTGACTTCAATGTTTGGCTTAGCTCCTGGTGACATTCAAAGGGGATCCAATATATATCAGCCTGGGAGAAGATAGTAGAAGGTCCTAACTGTTTTGCCAGGGATGGCCTACACCTACCACCAATGTTTTCTTACATTGTCTAAAACTTTGTCCACAGCTGCTACGAATACATCAACAAATGAACCACAGAAAAATTCCAAGATTCAGAATAAAGACAGTCATGTATTAATGTTTTTATTTTCTATTTCACTCCACAACTCTTTGTACTTGTAAAACCAATCAAATTCAAGTGTTTTTAAAATAACGTAAGTGCGCTTTCATTCCTAAAACAATATCAGGAGCTTCATCAGACTGGAGATGGTAGACAGTCCTAACTGCTTTACCAGGGGTGGCCTACACCTACCATCAATTCTTTCTTACAATGTCTAACACTTTGTCCACCACCAGTGACTTTTTTAGGCAATGTAAGTCTTTAAAAGTTTCTAACATAAATGCATTGCTGTTCAACTCTAAGAGTCTTATCAAAAAAAAAACTCCACTCCCTAGAAGCATTCTTTACACTAGAAACAAAAAAAAAAGATTTTTATATGGATTGTTACAGACACCTGATTGAAACTATTTAGAACACCCCATCATTGTTGGGTTTCAATACTTAGGACATGTTCAGGTCCACTGCAGTAGATGGAATCATGAGAGGTGATGGTTTCTCCATATTTGAAATAAATACACTTCACCTACAGACGAGCTAGACAAGTTAATCTAGAATTCTTCCAAATCCTGCTTAACATTAAAGACCCCTCATCACATCGTGTCTTATTATGGGACTCCCTTTATTTCTCTCTTCCTCTCTGCCCATAAACCTTACCTAACTAGTATGGAGTCCCTATGCACTAAGTCAAACACCATTATCTTGGGGGGACTTCAGCCACCCCTCTATTAACTGGGAAATGTATACACCATCAGTACAAACTCTCTGGACCAGTTAGTCTGCACCACAACCACAGATGATAAAATCCAGTACTTGGTCCTCACCAATATGTGACAGCACTGTTCCCTACCAATTGTATCGCCATCCCTGGTTAAATTAGATCACACATCAGAAGCCAGAAGCATCCTCCACTACCTTAGTATTCAGAGATTGTGCCAAGGCTAGCCTACTAAATCTGAGTGACGACCTGGCTAAATTCAACATCCCCTTCCAAAATGATGACCCCAATGTCAAATTTTATACTTATATAAATAGGTGCATCTGCCCCCCTCAGAAGTAAATGCAACACCAAATTTAAAAATAAGTGGTGGAACACTGATATATTCAGACTCTATAATAGCATACAAAAAACTTTTTACATGACAAACTAAATTTAACTCTGAAGATGCTAATAATGCTCTTGCTAAACTTAACATAGAACTTCAGACCCTAATCAATCCAATCAAAGCCATATATGAGGTACAAATATCCACCCAGGTAAAGGATAACCAGAAAGCTTTCTTTAACTATTTTAGAAATCTCTTAAACAACACCTAGTAGTGCACAGAGCTAATGGTAAAGGATATCACATACTCAGACCCAGAGGAGATAGCCATCCCACTAGCAGATACATTTTACTCTAATTTCACCCCTTCACTCCTCCTATATTCCTGTATTTCATATCCACATCTATAGCCCCCTCAAATCTCCCATGAACAGGTCCTCAAGGCACTATACTAGAGCAACAACACTGCTTCTGTGTGACAGGATAACTTACCAGGTTTCTTACTAGATAGTCAGAAAAAGGACCCATTAGACCGTCTACAAAGCTTATTCACTGCCTCAGACATTGTGCCAGATGAATAGAGGATATCAACTGCCATTACCTTGCCCAAGGGTGAGGCAGCAACACATGGAGGAAATTGTTGACCCATAAGTCTGACCAGCATCATCTGTAAGGCTATGGAAAAAATCATTATGCATTAGATACAGACTTTCAACCCAGGCCAGATGAGATTTGTTTACAGCAGATCCTCCCTAATTAACCAGGTTTACTTCTTCAAGAAGCCCACTGAAACAATGGATGAGGGCAAAACAGTATATACTGCACATCTAGATCTCCTGACAACATTCAGCACCATCTCCACCTCAGGTATCATACACAAGATAGCTTATGTAATGCATTAGATAGCAAAGCAGCTCACAAACAGAACTCAGGAAATTAGGGTGAAAGGCTTTACTTCCTCCAAAAGACCCATCACTGATGGTGTACCCTAGGTTCCAGCCCTTGTGGCACTCCTCATTGGCATTTAGTTTTTACAGGTCACTGCTACTGTTAGGGGGTTTATAGTGGGCAAAGTTTGCAGATGATTGAAAAATCAATCATAAACTTCCCAGTGAACATGAAGGTCTTTCAAGGGGGAATTTTACAGACCAATATCTGATGTAAAAAAACATGGACTTTAAACAGAATGCCAAGAAATGTATAGTTGTATCCTTTGGCAAGCATGACTTCCCTTGTAACTGTCACATTGATAACACAACCC
This sequence comes from Protopterus annectens, assembly GCF_019279795.1. Classification (NCBI taxonomy): domain Eukaryota; kingdom Metazoa; phylum Chordata; order Ceratodontiformes; family Protopteridae; genus Protopterus; species Protopterus annectens. The sequence continues at coordinate 1,299,389,982 of NC_056729.1, forward strand.
TTATAGTTGATCCAGTAGTCAGGGATCTGGGAACCTGTGTTAACATTTCACTCTACTCAGCTCTCATTAGGCCAGTTATTGACTATAATACCTCATTCAGTATTTTCCTATTCAAACACTTGTGATAAATGCAATGATCACAAAGATTTCTCAATAAAAAAATCAAGGACATAAATCACAAAAGCTATGCAGACCATCTCAAAGCCTTATCCATCTTCTCGGTCATACAAGCTACAAAGAGGTGATGTCTTCATTGTGTATAGAGATTCTGCAGTCCCTATCCTGACAGATTTATTGCATGGTCACAACTCCAATGATAATATGTACACCAGCTTAAGGGATCTCACTTACTTTTGCAACATAAATAGTAAATTCTGGATGGATAGGTATAAATCACAGAGAATAACTCTTCTATGGAACCATTTCCTACTCCTTATAAATCAAGGAAATTTAGAAAGTTACTTTAATCATTTTTGATTAATTTTGATAAATGAATGGGAAAATGCAAATTCATTGTCAGTTTACCACTCATTTCCCTCATGGAAAGTGGCAACAAGTGAATGTCCCAATATGTCCTTGTCCTGCCTGCTTCTGAATTATTTGTATGCAAAATATAAGGGCTAAAACATCATGGGAATGTAAGGCTAGGCTTCTCAAGATCTTTATAGATCAATAGCCTAGTAAGTGCATTAAATGGATGCAAACAATACAGCATGATATAATGGTGCTGTTACATAATAGTCTTTTAATTCAGGAGAAAAGAAAACAGTTTAAAACATGTGTGGGGGGGCTATATGGCCTGGCATATTAGCTTTATACAATAAAAGGCTTATGGCTGTAAAACATGTTGTATATATAATGCTAGGCAGGGCACATAGCTGTCATGCATGTCAGAGGTGCTATACACAGATTAATTAATTTATATGCTAGTCCACAATATGAGGACATATGTAAATTATTCATTGAAATGCAAAAATGTGTAGCAGTGGGTATTCCCATTATAGTAGTTCTATTACAGCTGCATAGATGTATCTGACCCCTCAGAAGTAAATGCAACTTCAAATGTAAAAATAACCCTATGTGGAGGAAACCTAATGTCAACAGATTCTATAATAAAAGAAAAAAACTAAATAAACCACTGTGCTGTATGGGATATCTTTGGTAAAAAAATAAATTATCGAAAGGCAAGAGACTTTAAAACTTTAATGCTGAAATGACAGAATATGAGAGATAGAGGAGCAGAATAAATAAACTATGGAAGGAACATACTTCTATTTTTCTTTATGTGATGATATTTCAGAGTTGTAAGGAATATTTGTTATAGGAAAAGAACCTTTATTCAGATTATTATAAATAAGTAGTATACAATTATTTTCTGAACTGTGTTGTTGATGAATAGATAACTGAAAGGATTAAAGAAAGAAAGGGAACTTTTCATACAGAGTATGGCGAATGAATAAACTCTCAGACATCAGGAGCATTTGGTTTGGGGTAAATCAGAGGATGTGCTACATTTTTAGGCAAAGTAGTTAAAAAAAAGATATGGAAATGAACTTCTGTGCTGGACAGTCAGGGAAAAGAAAGAATCAAAAGGGAAGATTACATGTTGCCAAAACCAATATGCCATAGCTGCACAAGGTACATTGTAACTCCTCTGTTTGACTCTACACAATCTGTCTGAAATGTACTCTTTAGTTTCACCTTTGTGGAAGATAAACTAGATTTCTGAGTACATGACAGCATAATTTTAGGAGTGCTCAGACTTAAAATTCTTTTAGAAAAAATAACCACATTGCAATACCTATCTGTCTATCTATCTATCTATCTATCTATCTATCTATCTATTTATCTTGTTATATCTAGATAGATAGACAGATATTCTGGAGTGTTTCTGTGACAATTTCTATGCAGACAGTGCTGCTTAAACCCACCTTAAAGGCTTTACCGCAGCACCAAATTCAACTCTTCTGGTCATTGCAAGCAAGGACTTTGACACACAAGACTGTTAATGGAAGAATGACCCACTGTCTTTTTCTCAGGACTGAATGATTTTATAAGAGAAATCAATGAAATGGAATTTTCCACTTTTGTTTCCCTATTTTTCTACTTATTGTTCCTTCTCGGATTTGCAGCAACCATTACAGTGTTTCTAAAGGTTATTTGGGGGTGGGTATGTTAGCATGGGCATATTTCCTGTCTGCCTGTGTCTATCAGAGACATGGGAGGCAGACCCAGGGTGAATTTGCAATTACCTATCCATTGGTCAAGATTATACTATATGGTTACTTGGATGGACAGCCTACTCCAGAGCATGGGGATCCCCTGAGACACATATTTGTCTTGAAAACATGTCCTATTTATGTTACAAGCAAAATTTTAATCATTGTATCTAGTGTTTGTGTTGTTTGTTTTGTGGATGTTCAAAAGGTCCATCAAGGCAGGCTTAATCTGATAATGCCTTGTATGCCAGTCATAGATAGACTCTAAATAATCTGTAGGAGACTGAGTACAGAGATAAGGCTTTATGGAAACCTATAAAGGACAATGTGTTTAGGCCCTTGGCTCTCATGGTAAAGAACCTTTGTTGATGTTTAACTGTTGCATATGTCTAGTTAGGTACATTCAGAATGGGACATTATCCTGAATGACAAGTCTGATAAGGGCCAAATAAAGTGGCACCATGACTTCCTTGGACCTGGATACCAAACTCTTATAAGTTGTGCAAAATGGAATGATTTTCTTACTATCTTGGCCACGTGTTGGTTAAAGGTCAAATTACTGTCTACACATGTTCCCACATCCCTGACAGATCAACTGATAGCAGTGTCTTACTGACAAAGTAAACAACCTAGATGACTATTTTCCCAAAAGGCACTTTAATGCATTTTTTGGCATTGAGATTTAATCCGTGACTTTGGTACCAAACATCTGTCTGTCTCTTTTAAGATGTTTGTGTTGTGGGGGGAATTTATGATAGCTTTCAGTTTACAGTCATCTGCAAGCTTGTTTAGCCAAAAGCCCTTGAGTTTAATTTTTACGTCCAAAATGTAAATGCAAAATAGATTTTTTTTATGTATTTTACATGCAATGAATTCCTGTCTTTTGTGTCAGTTAAAGGGATCTCAGAACATGCCTAAGACTCTCGTCTACCTGCTGTTTATATGTATTGACATATTCCATCATTTGTTCATAAAATCCCTTTTCCGTTCACGCTTGGGTGGTGGTTAATTTTCATTTTCCTCGCTTAGCTAATTTCATTTTCATTTAATGCTCATGCTTTTTAGGCAATGTAGAGGTATCTGGCTACCTTTAGCAATCTATTTTTATTGTTTGATGTAAAAGAAACACATTAAAAAATGTATTCAATATTTTTGTGCATTATTTATTGAAATAAAGCCATACACAGGATAAGGATTAAGGCTTGACAAAAATCTGCACTACTTTAACTTAGGCACACCAAAATAATTCTTAAAAAATTCTGGTCATCTGTCTAAAATCTTCTAAATCCAGGCCAAAGTCAACAATCCACTCCCTCGTCAGAAGACATTTCGACAGTCTTTAATAACTTTAACAAATACTTCTTTCATGCTGTAGCCTTTTTATCAAAGACAACCCACCATCAAGCCAACCCACCTCTACCCAGAAAACCTCATGGAAGTCCACTTCTCACTCAAACCTGTCCCTACTTCCACCATAAGAAAATATCTCCTAAAAATAAAAGTTACAAGGTCTACTGCAGACAACCTTCTTCCTAAATTCCTTAAACTTGAAGTTGAAGCTTTGTCATATCCAATATCTATATTAATAAACAGATCCATTTCAGAATCTCATGTCCCAGCCATTCAGTAGAAGGTGCACATACTTCCTCTTCATAAGGAAGGACCCTCTGATGACTACTTCAACTTCAGATCAATTGCCTTTCTGTCACCATTGTCTAAAGTGTTAGAAAAGTGTATCCATTCCCAATTATTGCAATACCTAACCATAATAAATCCCCCCTACAAACACAGCATGTTTTTTGTCCCAACCATAGCAGCACTAGTGCCCTACTTCACGTTCCTTTTTTCCTACTCCTGTCCATAGCATTTGACACGGTCTCTCACTATAAACTATTACTAAAAATCTCCTACTAAGGTATTTCCTCTCTCTCTCTCTCTCTCTCTGTCTCTCTCTCTCTCTCTCTCTCTCTCTCACAGCTACCTAACAGATAGATACTAAGCAGTCGAACGGCAGCAAGCTTACTCATCATTTCTACCCATTCCTGCAGGATAGCCACAGGAGTCCATAGTTGGACATTTCCTGCTTAAAATATTTATAATTTATCTACACAATGCTTCCAAGCACTCCACTCTTCTATGACTCTACGCTAATCTGCAGATACTCTTAACCGCAAAAACTTCAGCAAATTACACATGGACTTTTACGTCTATAGAATCCTTGCTAGGTAACTCACAACTCCTACTTAAACATCCCAAAAACAAAACTATTACTTTTTATCCCAAAACATTCTCCTAAAGCAAAACTTGTGAAAATAACTTCACTAAATAATACCCTGATCGAACAGGTTCTAAACACCAAAATCTTAGGAGTCGCATTGATGACAACTTCAAATGTGATATACACTCTGAAACTGTTATTAAAAAAAAACACCAAAAGCTCGGCCTCTTATATAGAACAAAACCCAACTAAAACACAGAACTAGAAAAAACATAGCTAAAGCCTACTTCCTACCAACCTACCTACCATACCGCATGCCTCCTCACTCTTTACTAACGACAAACTTTCAAACTTCCACATGAACAAAGCTGGAACAATGCTAAAATAAAATAGCTTGCTTTTTTGCAAATCATCTCTTTAGCATTCATCACTGTTCTGCCATTAAACAACTAAGTTGGACTAAACTCCCGCATCACCTCCACCATAGTCAAATCCTACTAGCTCATAGTCTAATATACTACCCTGGTAAGTGTCAGACACTACCACCCTACCAAAGCTCTTTGCTTTAAAGACAAACTCCTCCTCTCTCTTGCTAAAGCCCAGAATGCATTGGGAGCCTCCCTATATGCAAACTCTCTAGCTATCCTCTGGAATGCCCTCCCAATAGGTATTTATAACACATCTAAGAGAACACCTCTCAATAACCTGGCTTTTTAGACATACATCTAAGGATACGTATAGCATCTCTGCTTTCTACCTCCTCTTCTACTATACCTCTACTCTCCTCTACTCCATTACCGACTATCACTTTGTCTTCACCCACCCTACCTTTTGCCTCCCTTACCTCTTTTACCACTCATTTCATGCATGCCTCAAAATTAAATCAATCTTTTGCTACCCATCCTTTGTAAATAACATCTATCCTACTGCACAGTTATTTATTTAACTATATCTGTATAGAGTATAATTAATATAAGAACCCTTACTACTGTATGTATAGTCACTATCTTAGCTATTTTAACATTGTAACATTTATTTTAATTCTATTCTGCCTGACTTTGCTGATATTATATCACTTAAAGGATTTTGATTTTAATACATGCACTGGAGCTTTTCTCTCCACTCCTCCATTGAAAAGGGAGTTTTGTGGCTAGCTAGACTTCCTAAGTCAACAAATGTAAAAGAAATAAATACATAGATAAATAAATAAATATGTAAATTACATTTTTGACAACCTCTTTTTGTAGATCATTTTGGTAGCTGTCAGTGGGCTTATCCCTTATCTGGGGGACACCGCAGGCGTAATTCTCAAGAAAATTGCAATGAGAGCATAATAAAAAAAGAATACTAAAAAAAACAAATGATGAGCACAGGAACAACTGGCAAAAATTGTCTTTGTTAAAAAATCACTTTACTGCCAATGCCCTCAGTTTCAAAAGGCAGGAAATGGAAACTTGCTTGTTCAGCCCAGGGCAACTTGCAGTATTAAGTTTTAATTAACAATTCAATTCCATTTATTTTTCTAAATGTAGTGTCCACAGACTATTTCTTACATCTAGTTTAATCTGATCAACCACAAAGAAATTGAATGTATGTCTCGCATGTTGATTTGGTCATAACCCTCCTGCATATATCCAGCACATTTAATCCCCCTAATCCATTCTACAATTCAGTGTTTTGAAAGAATTTGTGAATTGGATATCAGGAACATGACTAAGAATTACAAAATGAAAAATACTAGGGATAATGTATCAGGCATCCAATCATAAATGTTTAATGAGTATTATTCTATTTGCCATTTCCCTTAGCTTTGTTATATAATTGGTGGAGTGCAAATGTAGGCATTCAGTCATGTACAATGCAAAAAGAACAATGCTATTTGCTACTTGTTTTATTCTTTTTTTGCACAATTGGTTGATTTTTAACCTATGAGAATCTGTTTTTAGCCTGGAGGCATAGCTTGGATTCAGAGGGGCGTGTTGATCATGTGACAAGTTTTTGCTTTCATTATTGGGCTATAAAAAAGGAATGAATCCTCACTGGATTATCCGAAGAAGTTTTCAAAGGAAGACAAAAGTGCTTATCATGGTTTTACTGTGAACTTTATGGTGGTTTTATCGTTTGGATTTTGGTACTTTTAGAACTTATTCAGCAATAAAGTGATTTTTTAACTCGGACAGACTTTTCAGGTTGTTCTTGTGCTCATCATTAGTTTTTTGATAAAAAGAATACTAATGAAAAGGCTCGTACAAATCAATAAGATGTTATTCACTAGCCCAGGTAGTCACAGATTGCTTTTTCCAAGCACTAGTTGCCCAACACCTCATTTGCAACTCATTGTTATGTCTCTGAATCAAGCTCTGGTGTATCATACCTGACAGTGTTAGTCTTGTCCTCAGCAGCAAAGGCATCCCCCACACACATACACATACCCATACATTCAGACAGGCCTGCAAACACACACACACACACACACACACACACACACACACACACACACACACACACACACACACACACACACACACACACACACACACACACACACACACACACACACACACACACACACACACACACACACACACACACACACACACACACACACACACACAAACACGTGCACACACATGCACGTGCATGCACGCATACACACACATACACACACACACACACACACACACACACACACACACACACACACACACACACACACACGCACACACACACACAGACTTATCCAGCCGCATTCATGACCCTACAGACAATCAGAAACAGTTGCACAGATACACACAGACAACCCCACCTCTGCACCGTACTTACCTACACCACGGGTACTCCCATAGGAGTGAATTGGTAACCACCATCTTTTAGTGGGATTCACCTTTTCCTATAAAGTAACATTTTTCTCAGCTATGCAATTCCCTGAATTCCTCAGTGCAATAACTTGGGACTCTTTGCATTCACCAGTGAAGACCCCCTTAGGGTTCTTTGCTGGGTCCTCTCCTGCTTGGCATCTTCTTTTCTGATGTAAAAAACAATCCTAAAGGGATCTGGCTAACTAAGTTTTAGATGACTGCAAGCTAGGAGCAGTCATTGAAACCCCAAATGACTTGGCCTTACTGCAGGAAGGTTGGTCCGAAATAAATAACTTGTGCCAAAATCATGTTCTGAAATTAAATGATAAAAATTATTTATTGTTTCCTTTGGGAAGTCATCTTCCCTATGGAACTACCACATTGACAATATGCCCCTAAAAGATGAACCAGTTGTTTTGGATTTAGAAGCTTACGGGGACAGTATTCTCTTGACCAATGTGTCCATTGTTGTATGAAAGTCCGTCTGTATTGCACAGCTTATAAACAAAGGGATTGTGTCTAGCTCTGGGGATGTCATTGTCCTCCTTTACTTGGCCATCATTTGGCCATTTATTGAATATCATGCACCCTTTAGCATGTTATCTGTCCATACATGTGCAACAACTGGAATGCTCAAACAGGTATGTTACTAAAATGATACAATGCCTAAGCAATATGTCCTAAATCAACCGGCTCAAAGCCCTTTTGCTATACTCAGTATCTTATTGTGTCTGGCATACATGGCATCCTTTGACCTAATACTGATGGATTTACTGCACAACAGCAAGACAATTGACATCAGAAATATTTAGACTAAGGATCTAAACCTCTTCAATAACATCAACAGAATGGTTTGTTGGGGCAGGTATTAATTGCAGAGGATACCACTGCTCTGGAAAAGATTCCCCATCCACATAAAATAAAGTTCATCCTTGTCCATATTCAAGCACATCTTGTATCTATGGGTGGGAAACAGCAAGACTGCCCCTTATATTACTAATTGGCAGAGGCAGCTCCTAAATGCTTTATCCCATACATGGATCCCCTCAAATGTATCTATTGTATGATTCCAGTTAGTCTTATTATGGGTAATATATAATTATTGACCATGATATGGGTAAGACCAATCTCTAACCTAATGGGATAGGTTAACCTGAGCACAAAAAGGGAAACTGATTAGGCTTAAAATAGCCTGCATGGACATCTACCCTAATACCTATCTTTGAACCCATGAACCTATTTCTGAGGGAGAGTGCATGACTAATTAGCATTAGTGTGTTGCTTTGCCTGCAGGACCACTGTCTGTGCTAGGGCTCCCGTGAGAGGAAAACACAGCTTGAGTGGTCAAGGGTATCAGAACTTGTCAGAGATTTGGGGTGCATGGCTAGGCTTAAAAATTTCCTTGTGGTCATTTGCCTGGTAAACACCGATGAACCTAAATGTGAAAGTCTTAGCACAATGGAGACACCTTCCAAGACAGGGCTTCCACATCACACTAGGATTTTATAAATCCCACAATAAGAGAATTTACATGATACTGTTACATGTATTTGAAGAAGCTATTATCATTACAATGGTCAAAGCAGAAGAACAATTAATTAAAATAATAAACAGGCAAAAAGTATATAATAATACTGTAAGGCACATATAAATTGTAGAAACAAAAAATAGGTATATGCAGGAAAATGTATGGGAACTAGAGTAATTTAAAGCACAGCATTGGTGAAATATCTTTAGAATTAAAAGTCAACATCTCAAATAAAGACAGTTGCTGTAATGGACATAGAATGTGCTTGTTTTGAGAACTTTAAGGTTTACACCTCATAACGGAAGAATAAATCTAGTTGGTTTTACATTTTAAATACAAGAAGAATAGTATGCCTCCAGGAAAGCATATGAGAAATTAACATTCTCCTACAATAAATCTATGTAAAAGCTTACTCTAGGGTAGGACAGATAACAGAGATATTTATATATATATTTTAGTTCTCAAAAATGACTAATTAGAGTGAAAGAAAAATCAATTCTTTTAAGAAAAATAAATGTACTGTTACTGTTTACTAAACTTTTTGGCCAACATAATTTCTGCCCATTATATTACAATGTTTCTAATGTAAAATTCAGTCTCGAGGGCAGAATGATGTCAATTTCCCTCACAGTTTACATTGTCCACGCTTTCTGGCCTATAAGATGTGTGGTACCTAGCCTGTGTTATGTTATCATGACAATAGCAGATGTAACTTTAGGTTTAAGCACTCATAAGAGAGTACCACATTTGACCTATTAACAGACTACATCTGAACTTCTGCCTCACACACCCTGTACACATCCATTCCCCCACCCAAAGTATCTGCAACTTTCTGGTATGGCAGAATGTCAAGCAATGGTGGGCCATGATCAATTGCAGCTCAGAGTTCTGTTTATGCATTTTCTTCCTTATTACATTGACCAGTCTATATATTATAATCAAACAGTGCTGATCTTTGAGTACACACATTTCTTTTATGGTCTCACATTCCCCTTGTTCCTATTCATGGAAAATACATATCAACACTATGTTCATCATATTTATTACGGCTGCAGTAGCCTTTGCTGTATGGGTTATATCCTACCAAGGATGTAACAGTCAGCCAGCTTTCAAAGCTTCAGGGCAGCTTCCTTTGGCCAAACTGTCTGGCAGCTTGAACTGAGCTGAATTAAAGACAAGTTTGGGCACGGCACCAAGCCCTTCAGAGCTGTACTGCTGCTGAAGAGCATGTTCCTCTGAGGGTTCTGGGGACTGATGGTTGGCTTGTGCTGTTCGTTTGCTTGGGCAGATAAGTTCCCTTGGGGTAAAAAATCCATTCAATAATTTTTCTTACTATGTATACTCTCATCTACAGGAATGTTCTTTTAAACCTACTTTTAAAGTGTAATGAGACTGTACTGTACTTTCATACAGAAGCACTCTTTTTTTCTTGTCAGTTTAAAAGTTAAAGTAACTGAAAACCATTTTTCTGTGGATAAATTGATTTATTTTACTTTGTGGGTCTGTCAACGTGTTTGTCTGGGAAAAAAAGTTGGATCTGTCAACGTGTTTGTCTGGGAAAAAAAGTGTTTTGTAAAGATGTTTTAGTTTTAATAAATTTGCTACTTGTTTTCCCTGGAAAAGGGTCATAATTTTTGACTTGACCATGGAACAAACTGTCATGGTCAGTGCTTCATCCAGCTACAAAAAGAAAAAAATAAATAAACCGCCTTTGACACCACAGCAATCTAACAATTTGCCTCAGACACAGGTGAATGAATCTGCTGTGGCCATTGTTGTACCTCGCACGACTCAACTTTTACCATGAATTCCTCTGGTGTATCACCTACAACCAGTATCGATAAGGAATCACCTATGTCCTCTCTGGTTGTTGATTCCCCTGAGTGGGGAAAGGAGATCCACTCTTGTCACTACTGGGAGAGGGAACAGGGGAAACTTCTCTGTATCATTAGAATGTTGTGTCCATCCCTAGTGAAGCTGCTGCCACCACTGATAAAACTGTTGGCCCCATTTTTACTGTCAAAAAGAAGACTAAAACTAAGCGTATACCTACTCCTAAAATTTCCATAGACAGTAGTGGTTCACTGAGTTTTCTTGCAAGGTAGTTCCTGATAAAAGAAAGACGGATACTTTCTTTACTTGAGAGAGTCAAAATGTTGAATCTGGATAGGAGAATGAAGGGACAGATACAGCGTTTTCTCCTCAGATTTCTGATTCAGACAGAGGAGAGCTCAATTTCTTTTTTTTTTCTATAATAAATCTTTATTGTTATATTATTTTCAAACACAAATAAGAACAAAATTACATATATTCACAAATCAAGCATTAACTAATATCACTAATAACCACACTCTATATACAATATTTACAAGAACGCTTCCATGTAATACAGTTAAATATAAAAAAGCATAAGAATATATGCAAGTAATAGACAGTTGATTACTAATTTCTCTCCACACACATAAATAATTATTAATATTTCCAAGTTGAAAATACTATGCTAGTATAATATTAAAAATCTGTTCCCAAATTTTTGGATTATTAACATTTTTATTTTGTGGGTTTAATAGTAATTTATGAGCCAATATATGTTTTGTCGCTAGAACTCTAAAGTTCTGCCATGAAGTTTTAGATGGGTCTAACCAATTTGAAGCTATATAAAGCTTCATTAATAGAAAAATATTAATATATATAATAATTTGTGATTTAGGGATCTCTCTCGGGGGAATATGCAGAATCATAAATTTCCATGATAACGTTGTACTCTGGTAACCAACCTTTTGAAGTTGGATCTTAAGGGAATTCCAAAGTTTGAAAATACATTTACAACTCCAGAACATATGAAGAAGATCAGCTGGTTGATTCTTACAGTATGGACAAGTTGGTGAATTTTTGGGATTAAATTTATGCAGGGTAAGACGTGTATAATATGCATTGTTCCAAATCATCAACTGGGTATATATTAATTTTTGAAGAGAAGTAGATTTGATGGTCAAGTCAATTGCTTTTAACATATTACTTCTATCTGTCAGTAAGATTTTCTCTTCCCAGTAGTTTGATAACAAAATGTTATCATGAAATTGAAATTCTTTAATTAATTGATTTGCTGTTGTGATCTATTTAAGATCCTGTTGGAGAGCTTGCCACAACAAAGAGCATCTATTAATAGCCTCTTCTTCCAGTTTAAAACTTTTAAAATAGCTTATAGTGAGTTCTCTAATTTGCCTCAGAATAACCAGATAATTTTTAGGTAAGTTAAGTTCTTGTCTTATTTGGTTGGCCGAACTGTCAAGATGTTTATATATATCAATCAAAGTTAGATTAACTATCAATGGAAACTTGTTGAGATCAATTAGTTGATTATTCAAGTTTAAATTAGGATTCTTATGAAAGGGTTGAAAAACCATCATATGTTGAACCAAATCTAATAAATGAAATAAATTATGTAAAGTGAGTATGTTCATTTTGATGTGTTCAATAATCCCATAGAATTTCAATGTATCCTTACCTAAAAAAAGTATTGCTTTAGGATTGATATTTAACTTTAGACTATATTTATAATTCAGAACTACCCAAGGTGGTGTCCACTTAGTAGTATTTATATCATAATTGGCAATTCTTAAAATTCTATTAGAATTTACAATTAAATAATACATTTCAAAATTAGGTAATTCCAGTCCTCCTCTATTTTTTGGGGTCATTAATTTATCATAAGATATCCTGGTTTTCTTTGGTTCCCAAATGAATTTAGCCAATTCTTTATGAATCCATTTAAAAAACGACTTTGAAAGTAATAAATTGGCTGACCTAAAAATATACAGTAATCGTGGTAATATGTTCATTTTGATAATTGAAACTTTTGCTAATATTGGCAGTCGTAAATTTTTCCATCTCCCAAAATCAGAAATTATTTGTTCCCAGATTGCTTTAATATTATTATTATAAAAGTCTTTATTATCAGTAGAGAACTCAATACCTAGATATTTAATATTTTCTTTAAATGATACCTGTCCCACTAAGGGCAATAACGAAAAGGGTTTAGGTATCTTTAAAGGGAAGATATTGTTTCTTTTCAAGTTAATTTTATAATTAGACACTTTTGAGAACTCATTAACAGCCTTCAATAATTTTTCAGTATCTGATAATGGAGATGCACAATAAATGCTAAGATCGTCAGCAAAACCTGCCATTAATATTTTAGTTCCATAAATTATTGGGACATTATGATAAACATTTTGTTTAATATATAAAAACAATGGTTCAAGATAGATATTAAATAATAAAGGGGACAAAGGGCAACCCTGGCGTGTTCCAGTCTTAATCTGTATTCTTTTAGAGAAGTTTTTATTAATATACAATGTAGTATAGGGATTACTATATAATATTTGTAACATTTGGACAAACTCATGTGATATATTAAAATACGGTAAAAGATCAAACAAGAAATTTGTATCAACCCTATCAAAGGCTTTCTGGGCATCAATTACAAGGGCATAAATATTTAAATTATTTTGCTTAGCATGCTCTAACATAGTATGTAGTGTGAGTGTATTATCACTGGTTTGTCTACCTGCCATAAAACCAGTCTGTTCTTTAGAAATGATATGAGTCATGATTCTCTTCAGTCTAGATGCTATAATAGAGGTTAGAATTTTCATGTCTACATTTATTAATGATATTGGTCTATAATTATCTGGATTTTGAGGATCTGAATTGGCTTTATGTATAAAAATAGTTTTTGAGGCATTAAGGTGTGGATCATTAATTTTATTCCTAATTATGTAGTTAAACACAACTGAATGTATCTTACCGAAAATATCTGCAAATTTTTTATAAAATTCCACTGTAAAGCCATCAGGACCTGGTGATTTATGTGATTTCATATGCTGAATTACATATACTATTTCTTCTTCAGATATCGGTTTAACCAAGTCATTTTGAATGTCCTCTCCTATTGTTGGAAACTTAATTGACTGTAGAAATTGTTCATAATTCCTGTTAGGGGTCATATCCTTTTGTCCAGCATAAATATTAGTGTATATTTTCTCAAAGATATTAAGAACCTCCTCAGTTTTAGAATATATTTTATTATTAAATTGTATTTCCAAAATCTGCACGATTGGTTTTGTTTGATTAATGATCCTAGCTAACGCTCTCGATGGTGTTTGAACATGACTGGCATACCTCCTTAACGTCTTGTACTCTTGAAATGTTAATCTACTATTCTGAAGTAAAAAGAGATCTTTTGACATTTAATCAGTTCCTTCTCTTTTTGCTCATTAAAATCTCTAATCAGTTCTTGATCAAGTAATTTAATTTTTATTTATAAAGTTTGAATATCTTTGTTTAATATCTTTTTATAATAAGATGCTTTTTGCAAAAGTGGCCCTCTTATTTGAGCTTTAACTGTTTCCCATTCAATATCTGGGGCAAATTGTTGTTTCCCTAAACCAATCAATAAGTCTTTCAGGTACTTTGTAATTTCCAGTATTATATCCTCCTTATTCAATAGATTTGGATTAAGAGACCAATTATAACCTCTTTGTCTCAAAGTATCTTTTACCCCCTTAGTAAAACTCAATGAAATTTTAGAATGGTCTGATATATATACCGGGCATGTACCATAACTGTAGGTTCTAGATTGATTAATACTCTTGACATCAGGAAGAAATCAATTCTGGACCACATTTTATGACATGGGGAATAAAAGGTAAAATTGCTTGTACTATTATCGTTATTCAGATAATGAAATGGATCATATAATTGAAAGTCTTCTTTAAGATCATTCAGTGCTAATAGAGCATGCTTGTTAAATGCTCTTTGTGGACAAGATCTATCCAACTTCGGATTCTGGTAGGTATTCCAATCACCTCCAACAATTACATAATATCTATCAAATTGTGTTAAAATTGAATATAGTGATGCTATAAATAGTTGTTGGTCATTACAGGGAGCATATATATTTAAAAGTAAAATAGCTTTATCAAATAAGGTAGATGAAAGAATAACATAGCACCACCATCCATTTTTATCTGTATTAGAATCCAATATCTTTTCCTTGTATTGATCTTTAATAATTATGGCTACCCCAGCACTATTTCACTTACCTTCAGATACTACTACTTCTCTAATCCATTTCTTTTTTTTAACATCACCCCATTGATCATTCATTAAATGCGTTTCTTGGAGTAGGATAAACCACGCCTTAGCCTGCAACAATACATGTAACACCAGTTTCCTCTTCTTCAAGTTATGGAGCCCTTTAACGTTCCATGAATCTACTTCCCACATTTCAAAGATTCACTGTAAGATGAAAGTTTTGGAGAGACAGCATGGAAAAAAAAAAAAAACAGTAAATTCAAAACCATACATAATCTGGAAGCAATCCTTATATCCCATCCTCAACCAGTGCATACCCACTCTAACCCCGGACCAGGAGATGAATAGGTCCTGTATAATATAAAATGACAAAGGGTTTAAAAGAAACAACAGATATAAAAACACCACAATGTAAAATTTCACACATGTATCACAATTAAGACCTATAAAACCTAACTTCACTACGACAAAGCCTGAACTAAACATTCCCTAACAAACACTGCCATAAACTACATCTCTTTGGTTAATTACTATTTAAACAAATCAAATTAAAAATGTAACGGTAGTACATGTAAAAAGAATAAAGTAAAAAAAAATAATGCATTTTCAGTAGGTTATAATAATGCACTTTCAGTTGGATTAGCTATCTATACATAAACCACATGCATTAAAAGAGAGAAGAAAAAAATACATACTAATATATAACCCTATATTAAAGCAAATAGACAGCAAATTTATTAATATCCTTTGTTATACATTCACCTTATACTAGTTTCATAATAAAGCAAGCTTCTAACTAAATAAAATAATGAAAATCACACAAAACATTAAAAACTATGCTGACAGGTTAAATAAACATTGCTAAATCCCTGCACCCTCTCAAAATAATATAACTACAAAATGTTGACTGAAAGTTAATAAATGAAGTTCCTAACAAGTTCCTATGTGCTTAAATTACTATAGAACAGTGTTATTTAATGTTAAATAAGCAAGAGAGTGTTTAAAACAGTTCTCTTCGGTTTTCCAAACCAGGAAGTCCTGTAAAATGCTTGCGACAGGGGACCACTTTTGCAGACAGACTCCCGGAAGTGCCACAATGAAATCTACACCCTCAACAGCATTTTAAGCACTTCCTGTCTTCCTCCTCATTGAAAACAGTTCGTAGAAGCCATAAAATGTCAGGAAACAAGTGCAGGAGATCAAGATAAGGAAAAGCAAACAGTTTTATTGCTCAGGAATAGGCCTAAGCTTCACAAATGGAAATAAAAGATTACCCAGTCCTTGAAGCACAGTAAACATAGCAGCATGCCAGTCCCAGCAAAAGTTCAATTCAAGTCTCTGATGCAGGTAAAGCCTTGAAAATTTTAAGAAACGGATTTCTTGCCACATTTTTAGTGGAAACAGAATGTTTAGCCCCATCCACTGTGAATATAAGCATATTAGGATATTTCATTTGAAACTTCATTTGTTTGTCAATAAGAAATTTGCACTAAAGAGACAGAGACTGTCTAGCCTGTCTGATCTGTATAGGTAGATCCTGTGTCAGAGATATTTTATTGTTTTTCCACATAATATAGCCTCCACCTTGTTTTGCAGTAATAAGTATTCTATTTACATCTTGATAATTAAGCAGTTTAACATACACATGTCTAGGAAAATTAGATGCTTGTACCTCTCTCAAAGCTCTGTGTGCTCTTTCCACGATGATTTGTTTCACAGTATCAGAATCATTTAAAAGCACTGCAAATATTTGTAGTATGGATGGAATCAGTTCATTATACTGAATGGATTCAGGAATCCCTCTGACAATGATATTGTTTCTCCTGCATCTTGCTTCTAGGTCTGGAAGCTTACTTTGTATAGCCTGTATATCCACATCATGCAGATTAGTTTTTTTTCCCAGTAAAACTAATTTGTCCTCAGTATCAGAAATTCGAGCCTCCGTCTTATCCATTCTTTCCAGCAACTGAGTACATAAAATTCCAAATGATTGTATTTGACAAGTCAGTTCTTTTAAAGCTTCTTGTATAGGCAGAAGTGCAGTTTTGATATCCTCCATATTTAAAACTTGATCAGCTTTAGTTTTAGTCCCTAGTTTCTGTTGTTCCTGTGCTTTAGTAATTTTTTGTCGTTTAGTAGTCACATCTTTTTCTGGTGATTGCAATTCTGATAATTTTGTTTTAGTCATAGTTATATCCATGCTTTTGTCTTCTTTTGACATCTTATTGGAACATAAAAAGTTGCAATATAAAAAGCACATGGTTCCTTTGTGTATTCCTCTCTGCAGAGCTAGCTAATCTGCTGTAATCCAATGAAATATATTCCTTTTTTCCCGTTTTTTTCTTCTCAATCCAGGATAAATAAGTGTAGTTAGAGTAAGTTTATCGAAGTTTTGATGTTGAAAACTTTTTAGTATCCACTCAGGGTTTTGATTTCCTCAGGTTAAATGGAGAGCTGCAGTTCAGCAGTGTTCACAGAACGGCAGCCATCTTTGAATCCGAGAGCTCAATTTCTGATTCTCCCTGTGGGGGTTCTCTGTCGCTGAATCTATTTTAAGAATGTGCCAGTGTTTTCAGTGAGACAACACTGAGGTTTCTCTAGTCCCTCAGAAAACACTATGAACTGTTATATATGGAATTTCTTGAATCTGCATGCATTCTTCCAGTTTTCTTTTTGCCTTGGAGGATGTGTGTGTGTGTCTGTGTGTGTGTGTGTGTGTGTGTGTGTGTGTGTGTGTGTGTGTGTGTGTGTGAGTGTGTGCATGTGTGTGTTGCTGCCAACAATTTTCCTGGCAATTAGCCAGCTGCCTCTAAAAAGGCAAGTTGGATGTAAAAATTTCTTCAATATTTATTTTTTTTTATGTTCTTATACATTTTTCACAAACCAGATCCAGCAGCTTTATCTTTAGTTAACCCTTCTGCTGCTGATCACTTAGTTAATTCCAATCCTACTATTCATGATAAGAATGGGAAGAAGTTTATGCTTCTGCAACTTGCATTTTAAGAATTTTGAATTGCCAGGCTTATATGTTAAGCTTTGTTCTTACTAATTGTAAAAATATGAGGAATGTTTTGTCTGCAGTTTCTTACTGTGATGAAAAATCTGCTCTAAGTTTCTTCTGTTGTTCAAGTCACTACTCACTGTACAGTGTGTATTGTGTGTGTCTGTGTGTGTGTGTGTGTGTGTGTGTGTGTGTGTGTGTGTGTGTGTGTGTGTGTGTGTGTGTCTGTGAGAGACTGTGTTCATATTTCTTCATGGACTACAGCCACTGGTATTGTTTTGTGGAGATTTGCATGGCTGCATTCTCAGAACCCACCAGATGATGTTAAAAATTTGATTTTATATTCACCTTTTGACAGAGATTTAGTTTTTGGCCCATCTGCTGCAAAGATGATCAAAAAGTTTGATGAAAGGGGTAAGGTGATACAGGGAATTTCTAAAATTTGTCAACCCTACTATTGCAAATGGATTCTGTATCTCCTGATCCAGTTCTGGTAAAAAAAAAAAAAAAAAAAAAAAATAGACAGTCTCAGCAAAATGCATTTAAACAGAAGTTTAAGGAGAAAGGCAATGGGCTCCAAGAAGAACTCTGTAAACTCCCCAAATAAAGAACAGTCCGATAAGTCAGAATGACTGTTTAACAGACTTTGTTCTCAGACCGAACCACAAAAGGAGGGGGAGTTTCCATATTTATCAAAGATACCCACACCTCCAGGCTAGTGGCACTGCACGAAGCTTCAGAAACCATCCATGTGCAACTAACAGTGGGCAAAACTCCTTTCAGTTTTTTGCCTGCTACAGACCACCCTCCCAAACTCAGGAACCTCACACAGCTTTCCTGAGAACACTGGAGAATATGAAGGTCTCTCCAAATACTATTCTATTGGGTGACTTCAACTACCCAAACATCGATTGGGAAAACTACTCAAGCCCAAAGACCCTCGCCCAATGGTTCCTAGAATTTATAAACTCAAATGCTATGGAAAAACTGGTCACCACTCCCACAAGAGGGGAAAACATACTGGATCTGGTCATCACCAACATGGGGTCTCTATGTTCCACACCAGAGGTATACACCTCATTGGTAAGATCAGACCATAAACAAATCTCACTGGACATCCATATTCTGTCCCCACCCCTAGCCAAGGAAACAATGGTGAGGAACTTCTCAAAAGCAAACTTCACACTTCTCAAAACTGAGGTGGAATCCTTCAAAGCCCCCGGGCCAGTGGACAATACAGCCCAAAATGCAGAATCCTTTACAAAAGCATTCTATGGACACCTAAAGGAATGCATGGAGCATGCTATCCCAAATAAAACCAAGACTCACTCTTCCAAAGGCAGGAGGCCTGTCTGGTGGATCCCAGCCATAAATAAGCTATACAACAGAAGGAGACAGCTACTACATGACCGAGCAAAATCCCAAAAAGGGAAGGCGTCACTGGTCAGTACGAGCAAGAAACTACGATCCCTCATAAAATCTTCTAAGGCCAGCTTTGAAAGAAAAATTGCACAAGACACTAAAGATAATCACAAGGCCTTCTTTAGTTATGTCAGAAAACTGGGAGGCAACTCCAAGATATGCTCTGAGTTAGTGCAAAATGACAAAAAATTCACTGAACCCACAGACATTGCCAACATCCTGGCTGAAAGGTTCAGTGCAAACGTCCCCCCCCCCCCCCCCAAAGGAGCAAATGTCTGTCCCAAGAGAGTGTAGCCTTCCTGAGATCACAGATGCACAGGTGAGAGCTTCCCTCTCCCAAGCTAAAAACACAGCATCAATGGGACCAGACGGTGTCCCGGGCTGCATTTTACACGAGCTCCAAGAAGAACTAAACCCTCATATAAAGTCACTGTTCAGTCTCAGCCTTACTACAGGATATGTTCCCAAGGAATGGCATACAGCAACAGTGGTCCCACTCCACAAAGGTGATGCTACAACAGACCCCAGAAACTATTGCCCTATAAGCCTGACAAGCCTGGTCTGCAAAGCTATGGAGTGTATCATCATGGAAATCATAAACAAAGACATTGGGAATCTCCAGACACTGGATACTACCCAAACTCAGCTTCATTAAAGGCAGATCTTGCCTCTTGAACCTGGTCGACTTCTTTGAAACAGTTACCAAAGCCACAGATGAAGGGAAGGTAGTCCACACAGCCTACCTCGACCTTGCAAAGGCCTTTGACACAATACCCCACTCGGGCATCATAAATAAGCTCAACAGCTTAAATATCAACCCCTATGTCACAAGATGGGTTGCAAACTGGCTCTGGGATAGAACCCACATGGTCAGAATAGCAGGTGCCATGTCAGTCTCTAAACCAGTTACAAGTGGTGTCCCATAAGGCTCAGTCCTGGGACCTCTCTTGTTCAGTATATATTTCTCCGTGGTACAGGCTAACCTGGGTGGACTATGGCTGACCAAGTTCGCAGATGACTGCAAACTGGGTGCTATAATGGACTCTCCGACTGACACAAGCATCCTCCAAACGGGTCTCACAGAGACGGATAACTGGTGCCAGAGCCATGGCCTAAAGCTAAATGCCAAAAAGTGCATAGTCATCCCCTTTTGAAAAAAACAATGTGCCCACAAATTACCACATAGGTGGTAATCCATTAAGTACGGAAGAAGTAATTAGGGACTTGGGGACCAAAGTAGATAGCAATCTCTCCTTTGACAATCGCATTGCCAAAGTGGTTAGAAAGACCTTCTATATAGCCCACCTTATCATGAAAGGGTTCACATCTAGAGAGGTTATTGTGCCCCTCTACTCATCACTTATCAGGCCCATAATTGAGTACAATGCCCCATTTAGGATGTACCTTACCCGACACCTTCAGCAACTGGAAAGACCACAAAAGTATCTCACCAAGAGGATCAAAGGGCTCAAACAGATGCCCTATGCAGTTCGGCTAAAGAAACTCCAGCTCTACTCAGTTGCATACCGCCTACTCAGAGGCGATCTGTGTCTGACGTATAAAGCCATGTCCAACCCAGAATTAATGGACATGCTTCATCTCAGGAAATCTAAATCCCTTAGAGCTACATGCTCCAGGGACTTGAACCTCAGCACAGAAATAAATAGGACATGCTGGAGGGACAGATTCATATCCTAGAGGCTCCCCTCACTCTAGAACAAAATCCCAATCCATGTCAGGCAGAGCCCCTCACTGACCCTCTTCAAGAGAAATCTTGACAAATGGATGGGAGATTGTAAGTTTACCCCCTGGGATCTTGTCTGTGTCGCTGCTTGACAGAGGTACAATAAACAAACCTTAAAAGGGCTACCTTCTGTGACCTACTATACAGAGGCACAGTCAACTAATCTAAAAGGGTGGGGAAAGCCAAACATACTCTGGTTAGGCTTATAAATGCCCTAGGGCAGATAGCCTAGTATCAACCTATGAACCTATGAACCTATGACCCTATCTCACCCTGGCACTCCCATTTGTCTTCCAAATGGTCAGAATATTCACTTTTCTCTTAGATAAGAGATAGTTTCAGACAGCTAGATTCTGAAGATCATTCTTTAAGGTTGCAGATGACAATGGGAGAAATGTCCTACTTTCCAGAGGGTAATTCCTCATCCTCCATATTAGACTCTTTTGTTTTCACTTGTCCTTCATCACATGCTGTTCCATGTGGGAAAGAGTTTTATTCAATGATATTTTTAGTGACAAAGAAAATATTTTTTTTTCCTAAGCTTGTTTGTGATAGTGCCCAAATTCAAAATGATGTCACTTCATAACCTATTATATCTTCTTCTTCATTAATGTTACCTGGCAACCATAGATTTAAATGATACTTATCGCATCACTATTTATTCAGATTGCAGATATTTCTTATGGCTTTTTGTGTCTGGATTGCATTATCAGACTATCTGCTGAACCAAGAGTGTTCACAAAGTGTCTGGCTCCAATTATTGCTCATTGCAAGCTACAGGGTATACACTCCACATTTTTCCATATTTATGTGACTTGCTAATCTTTGCAGAGTAATTCTTAAAGTGTCAGGAATCTCTCTTTCTTCTTAAAGTAGCTGGGATTCAAAGAGAACATTCAAAAGTCTTTTTTGACTCCTTCTCACAGGATTGTGTTTCTGGGAAGTCAGCTAGACACCATAGTTCAAAGAGCTTTTCTTACATGGGAAAAAATAGATCTATATCTAGATCGATTTCTAGGGTATTCCACTCAGACCTTGGTCATTGCGAGGGAATGCTTCAGGATTTTGGGTATCATTCCTCCTATGACTCTCATGATACCCCTGGCAAGACTTCCTCAAATATACCTTTTTGCTTCCTTTCTAAACAACCATGTGGCAAGATTCTGCTCCAGAACCCCATGCAAGAAGGCCTGGAAGACAGATGCCTTTACCTTGGACACAGTGTTCCTGTATGCTTTTCCACCCTTTCTACTAACATCCATGGTACTTCTGAAGATTCTGAAGGAATCCCCAAAGATCATTTTGGTGACTTCCTCACGGCCCAAGCAATCCTGGTTCTCCTTTCTTTTGGAAATGGCTGGGGCAATTACCACAAGCTTCCTCACAGACTGGATCTACTCAGACAAGAAGAGGGGGTTTGATACACCCTGTAACTAATCAACTTCAGTTGACTACCTGGGTAAATAAGATCTTAATTACTTTAGGCACCACTTTACTGAAGGCATGCAGCAGGTAATAATGGGGGCAAGAAAGATGCTACCAAAAAATCATATATTAGCAAATGGAAAAGGTTATGTAGTTGGTGCCAACAACATAACATATGCCCATTCAGCATTCAGGGCTAGTTTTTCGCTGGTTTTACAATATTTGTGTGAGTTACCATCCTATGGTCTCTCTTACTTCTCTATCAAGTTTTATTTATTGGCCTTTTCAGCATGTCTGCCCATGGATCCTCCTGTTTAAATGTAGTCTCATGCCAAAAGATGTCTCCAAGAAAACTGCCCCGTCCCCCTTGGGATCTTAATTTGGTGTTAAAGAATTTAGCACTTGCTCCATTTGATCCAGCTAACCTGGCTGACTTGAAGTTCTTAACACTGAAACAATTTTGATTGCTCTGAATTCTGCAAGGAGACTATATGAGTTGCAAGCTCTTATGGTGAGTCAACACTACCTCATTTTCCACAGTGACAAGGTTTCCTTAAGAACTAATCCTTCATTAATGCCTAAAGTAGTATCAGAGTTTACTTTAAGCCAAACTATCCATCTCCCCATTTTCCTTCCTGAAAACAAAAGTAGGGAGAAAGGATTCCCCATATCTTGGGTGTCCATAGACAACTCACATACTTTTTTAACACACCTAAATCTTTTAGAGCTTCGAATCAACTGTTCATTTCTTTTGAAGGAAAGAAGTGACAACCTGTGTCAAGATACACTATTTCAAAATCATTGCCTAAGCATATTACCTTTTGTTATATTCACCGCAGCAAAACTATATCAGGCAGGGTCAAGACTCATTCTACCAAGATCTTGGTTTCATCTATGGCTTTTTGGAAAGGGTTGGATTCTAGAAGTATTCTAGAAATAGAAACATGGTCATCTGTACACCCGCTTGATTCCTTCTCTAGGTCCAGATCAGGCTTTGCAAAGACTATTCTCCAAGGGCTACTGGACTCTTCTACTTCCACCTCCCAAAGGTAGTAGGTACAGTAATCTAACCATATAGGTAATGCTACTGCAAGATGATCAATATACTGTACCTAGTATAGCTGTGGAAATAAACTTACCATAACAGGAAATGAGAGTAGCCACTCCCTCCCTCCATCATCTTTATTTT
Organism: Protopterus annectens; assembly: GCF_019279795.1. Taxonomy (NCBI): domain Eukaryota; kingdom Metazoa; phylum Chordata; order Ceratodontiformes; family Protopteridae; genus Protopterus; species Protopterus annectens. Next base: position 1,299,413,685 of record NC_056729.1, read on the forward strand.
CTAGTATGTTGTTTATGCCAGTGTGTGATTATTTTTTGCTCTTCCTAGCATTCTCCTTTCAGGGTCAGCCTCCCTCTCTTGGTTGGCAGCAAAGCTCTGATGGGATTGGGGCTCAAATTTGTCTTTCAGTCATTTTGGATGTGTGGAAGGTGCCCTGAAGCTTTGGAAGCTGGGCAACTGTTATATCCTTGGAAAGATATAACACACATAGCTAAGGCTACTGCAGAATTGATCACTCAAACATTATTTATTTATTTATTTGACTTTTGTTGACAGGAAAAAGTTCAACTGGGCAGAAACCCATTTTCAGTGGAGGTCCAGGGAGAAAAGCTCCAAATGTATAAAAAATAAATAAGTACACAGAGAATAGAAGTTAGCAATTCAAATTAAGTTTTAGCATCAATTAGCTGGGTAATAAAATAATATAAAACAAGAGTTAGCATATGCAATTAAGTTTTAGCATCAACTGAATAAAATAAAACAAGATGTACTTGCAAATTAGCTTATAGCTACAGATCGTTAGGTGAAAGGATGTTATAGAAGAGGCAGAATAGAATAAGCACAGTATTAAAGAAAAATATATGAAGTTATGGATAAGTATTTGTAGGTTAGTAATAACAAAACGGGAAACAGAGGAGAAGATGAACAGTTTTGAATAGGAGTACTAATGGGGTGTTATTAAAATAAGTGGGAAGGGGAAGATAAGCAGAACAGTAACAAAAAGCAGCAGGGAAATATAGACAGTAGAAGTGAAGAAAACAGGAAGATGGCTGGTATCAAAGTGGGATAGGGAAGGAGAGAGGAAGCAATGGTTACTGTCAGACTAGGCAGGGTTGTGAAGTGGATTATGTAGATGCTAGGCAGAATGAAGACAGGAACAAAGCCAGATGTTAAAGAATCTTTCTTTTAGTAGCTTTTTTAAATTGTGATAGTTTGGTATGGAGCTGATGTCTAATGGGATTCTGCTCCAGGCTAAGGCAACTGTACAACTGTATAGGTTGAGACCTGTACATCTTTAAGGTTTATAGATATTCAAGAATAGTTGGTCAGAGCTCCAGAGAGAGCAGTTAGGGATATAATAGGTGATGACAGATAAGCTAGATGGGCAGGAAGTATGTTTATTTGGTATGAAGTGTGTAAGGGCTAGTTGAGAGAGGAGGAAATAGTGAGGTAGTTCAAGCTAGTTTAAAGTTTTTAAAAATAGACAGTGGTGTGAGTTCAAGGGCTGGTTAGTGGTAAATCTGGCAATTTTGTTATATCAGAGTTCCATTTTGATTTTAAAGGTGGATTGTATGCTGGTTAGAATGGGAGAGGTATAGTACAGCGTGGGAAGTAGATAAGCTTTAGCAGTAGAGGGTCTGCAGTCATTAGTTAGGAATTGTTTAGATCTACAGAGCAAGCCAAGTTTCTAGTGAGTTTTTTTTAATACAGGTTTGGATATGGAGATCATACTTAAGTTGATCATCAATGGTAACACCAAACAGTTTGGTGTGTGGCACTACTTCTGTCTTGATGTTATTAAGAGATGTGATAGCAAAGGTTGATTAACAGTGGGATTTTATTTTGGGAGGAATAGCAGTAGTTGAGTTTTTTTGGGCTTGAGTTGAAGTTGTTTTTCTTTAAGCCAGGTTTCAATAGAGTAAAAGGATTGCTGGGTGATGGATTGCAGGTATGGCAGATTGTCAGAAGAGCAGATAATAGTGAAGTCATTGGTGTAATGTACAAGTGTGGACTGAGGGTAGGATGAATGGAGACTGTTTATAACAATGTTAAAGAGAATAGGCCTAAGGTTGGAGCCTTGCAGTACCCCATTGTTAACTGTGAGGAACTGGGAATATGAAGAAAGCCACTTAAGTGATTGCTGTCAGTTGGAAAGGCAGCTGGAAAACCAGTTGAGAGTAGGGTTAGAGAAACCATGAGCAGACATTTTGGAGAGAAGTTTATGGTGGGCCATGTCACCTCACAGCAAGACGTTGTCCCGTTCGATTCTCAGCTAGACCATCTTCTGTGAGGAGGCATGCATGAATGGGCATGCCTTCGTTGAAGGTTGTGCATCAGGGCTGGTAACTTGGCATGTAAAAATCCACTACCAAACATTAGCGGACCGGAGTTCCGCTGTGGCGACCCCTAACCGGGATAAGCCGAAAGACACAACAACTGTGTCAAAGACTTTGGAGAGGCAAAGAAAGAGGGAGGATACCAAGTTATTATTTTCCCTGGTGTGTATGATGGTATCAGTGAATGAGAGCAACGCCATGATTGTGCTGTAGTATGGAGGGAATCCATGTTGGATTGGGGAGAGTAGATTTTCATGTAGGAGATAATCTAGAACTTCTTTGTGTATGCATTTTTCGAGTATTTTTGAGAGAGGGGACAGTATAGCTATGAGCCTATAGTTTGTGAGTTCAGTAGAGTTCCATTCTTTATGAAGTGGAGTAACAAAGAATTGTTCCAAGATGGAAAGGACTATAGATTCTTGGCCTGACCTTTTGATCAGTATGGAGATTGGTTAGGCTATAGAGTTAGACTCAAGTTTTAGGAATTCAATTGTTAGATTGTCCGCTAAGAGGGAACAGGGCTTAAGTTTGGACAGCAAAGACTTGATGAAAGTGATGGGGAAGGCTTTAGAGAAAAAGTAGCAGTATTGTGGGAAGGTGAGAGAGGTGGAATTTGATTTGAGTTGTGTTGATTTTGAGTTAGGGTGACTATGAAGTGTATGTAGTAGGAGTTGAACTTTGTGGCCGTTGCAAAGGGAGACTCATTAGGGCAAAGCAAAGGTTTGGTATGCTAGGAGAACAACTGTTAAGAATCTTAATGGTCACCCAGAACTTTTTGGGATTTTTTTTGGTGAATTTGTAGTTCAAGATAATATTTTTTTTGTCATTGTTGACTTGTCTTTTTGTTAAGTTCTGAAGTTGTTTGTAGGTTTGTATTCATTTTCATGCTGGTCTGTCATTTGTCTGGGTGAGCGTGACAAAGCATCAGCAGGGTACAAATATTTGCCCTTTTTTAAACAATATTGAAATTGTACTTTTGCAATTTTAACATCATGCATTGCAATTGAGCTGGGGCTATGTGTATTGGCTTTTTCAAAATTGTATATATTGGTTAGTGATCATTCATTATTTGGAATGTTCTGCCATAAATGTAATCATTGAACTTCGAACATGCAAGCACTACTGCCAATACTTCTTTTTCTATTTGTACATAATGCATCTCTGTTTGAGTTAAAGTTCTTGATGCATTGAATACTGCTATGCCTTCTTGAAGACATGCTGCATTAATGCCGTACCTTGAAGCATCACAAGAAACAACTGGAACATCCACAGAGGTTCCTCACTAAAGGAATACAGGGCATAAATAATATGTCCTATGCAGACCACCTTGAGGCCCTGTCCCTACAGGCTTTTGAAGAGAGATCTATGCCTGGCATGCAGGGCATTGTCAGACCCCCACTCTGATGGACTTCCTGCATATCCACAAAACAAACAGTAGCAGAATTATTTGTTCTAAAGACTTAAACTTTGCCTATGATATAAATAGGACCTGCTGGAGAGATAGGTATGTATCCCAGAGACTACCCCATCTGTGGAACAGGCTCCCCATCCATGTGAAGCAGAGTTCCTTCCTAACCCAATTCAAGTGCAACTTGGACAATTGGATGGGAAACCGGAAATTCATCCCTGGTTTGCCACCTATGTCTCTAATGCAAACAGGTAACCTGTAAATGATTCATCTCCCAGGCCCATGTTTAAACTTATCAAGGGTATCAGAACTTGTCAGAGATTTGGGATGCATGGTTAGGCTTAAAAAGGCCCTTGTGGCCATTAGTGTAATAAACACCTATGAACCTAGGAAACAGTTAAAGATTTGTGAACATCATAATATCTTAATATGGGTGGACTGGCAATTTTCTTCTTCAGAATATCAAATACTCTTTGGGTGTTGTTCTAACCAGGATCAGTTTACATTTTTGTGTGTCAGCTCACATAATGGTGCAGAAAGCTCACTCATGTCTGGGATGACCTTTCTTAAATAGTTGACCACACCTAGAAAGCGTAAAGATGTGACATTCTCTGGAACTGGCATTTCAACAACTGCTGTTTGCTTAGATGGATTTGGTTGTAAGCCAGAGCTGATAAACAAATATTCCACATAAGTAGCTTCTTTCAAACTGAATTTACATTTCTGAGGATTCAGTTTAAGATTTACTTCAAGTGCACGGTCTAGAACTTTTCTAAGATTTCTATCATGTTCGTCTTCACCATTGCAATAACGTTCCTTACTATAATAGCACATGGATAACCAGAAAAAAATTTGTTTCATGGCATGTTGAAATACCTCACTTGCAGAATTAATTCCAAATGGCATTCTTAAACATCTTCGTCTACCAAATGGTGTACTGAATGTGGTTAACAATGAAGATTTGCGATCCAGTGAAATTTGCCAAAAGAAGCTTTTTTGCATCTAAGACTGAAAAAAACAGTGGAATTTGGCTTGAGACTGGCTACTTCTTCTACTGTATGCATTGGATGATCAGGTTGCTTAACTGCTTTGTTTAAGCCTCATGGATTAATACATATTTGAATATCATCCAAGCTTTTCTTATGAGCTATGACCATTCAGTCGGTTCTTCTACTGAAATAAAGACACCTAAATTCACCATTTTGTCTAGTTCTGCTTTTACTTTGCTCTGCATTGCTAATTGAATCTTCCATGCTGGACTGCCACCTGCTTAATTCATGGTTTAACTTCAATGAATACGTGACTGGAAGTCTACGAAGCTCGTCTTTGAAAATATCAGCATATTCACTAAAAATATTCTGTGGAAAACTATCGTTGCTATTCAGACTTATATTGTGAACATATTTATTAAATAAAATCAGTTCCATTCTCAGACTGTAGGCCTAACAGTGACTGCACATGTCTTTTGACTACATAAAACTGCAAGTCATATTTCTATAATGTTGTCTGCATGTATGATTTGGCAAAGTTTTACACCGGATGCCCTTCCTGATGCAACACTCTCCATTTATCCGGGCTTGGAACCGGCACAAAGAACTGCACTGGCTTGTGCATGTGATCTGTAGTGAGAATAGGGAACAGGTGGAGGAGACCATGGAGAGGTGGAGAGGTGGAGATATGCTCTAGAGAGAAGAGGAATGAAGGTCAGCAGGACTAAGACAGAATATATGTGTGTGAATGAGAGGGAGGATAGAGGAATAGTGAGGATGCAGGGAGTAGAGGTGATGAAGATGGATGATTTTATGTACTTGGGATCAACAGTTCAGAGTAATGGTGAGTGTGGAAGAGAGGTGAAGAAGAGAGTACAGGCAGGCTGGAGTGGGTGGAGAAGAGTGTCAGGAGTGATTTGTGACAGACGAGTACCAGTAAGAGTGAAAGGGAAGGTCTACAAGAGGGTAGTGAGACCAGCTATGCTATATGGGTTGGAGACAGTGGCATTGACAAAAAGGCAGGAGTCAGAGCTTGATGTGGCAGAGGGGAAGATGTTAAGATTTGTACTGGGTGTGACAAAGATGGACAGAATTAGGAATAAGTATATTAGAGGGTCAGCCCAGGTTGGAAGGTTTGGAGACAAAGCCAGAGAGGCAAAATTACGTTGGTTTGGACATGCTGAGGATGGATGCAGAGTATATTGGAAAAAAGATGCTAAGGATGAAGCTGCCAGGTAACAGGAAAGGAGGGAGGCCTAAGATAAGGTTTATGGATGTGGTGAGAGAGGACATACAGGTGGTTGGTGTGACAGAGCAAGATCCAGAGGACAGGAAGAAATGGAAACAGTTGATCTGCTGTGGTGACCCCTAACGGGAGCAGCCGAAAGAAGAAGAAGAATAAGAAGAAGAAAAGTAGAAGGAGAAGAAGGAGAAGAAAAAGAAGAAGAAGAAGAAGAAGAAGAAGAAGAAGAAGAAGAAGAAGAAGAAGAAGAAGAAGAAGAAGAAAACTGCAAGTCATAGCTGTTTTCCAGCAGAATGGCATGAAAGAACTACTTGTTTCTTTAGATACTGTCTTTTAATATAAGTTAGCAAGACTTTACACTTCCAAAACCTTATGAAATGATTTCAGTTTTTACATTTGTGACATTGCTGACCAAAACCTTAACACTTTTCCCATTTAGGTTCATGACTGCCTCCGCAATTGTGATAGTTAACATTGAGGTTGGGTGTGGCACTGCCTGTCAGTTTATATTTCTTTTTCATCTTAACTTTCTGCTGCACACTATCAATATTTGAACTAGCAGATACCGCAAAAATGCTTTTCTCATTTGTAAGCATATTTGCATACTTTTCTGTAATCTCATGTATTTCATAAATTGCATTGGCTTTGCTCAATGTCATTTCACTATCTCACAGAAAAATATTTCTCACTGCATCATTATTAACACCACATACAAGATAGTCTTTTACCAACTCATCTTGTAGATCTCCAAATCTGCATGGTTTTGCTTTACTTCTTGTCAGTATTATATGCTGCAATAGCTTCTCCAGGCTTTTGACTTCTTTTGCAAAATTTGTACCTTTGCATTATGATATTCATTAAAGGGTTACACATTTCTCTAAATTCATGTTTTAAGCACTCAGGGTCTTCCCGCGTTTCAACCTGTATCACAATATGGCAGTTGTCCTCCTCTCCTGCATACACAGCAGGTGCATATACAAATGAACATTCCCATTCATTGGCCTCTGAGCCAGCTAAATTGAGAAGTATAAATTCTCTTGTATATGTGTCTTTATCAGAAAATTCAGTTTGTATGAAAATATCATATTCTTACTCAAACACTCGCCAATTCTCAGCAATATTATTATCAAACACCAGCCATTCAGATTTGTGAAATCCCTCTGCCATAACAACAAAGTTCTTTTAAACATAAGTATAGACCTGGAGGGGAATTCAATAAAGCCTACATGGATTAATTTTCCATGTAGGCATAGTGGCATGAAGCTTACATGGAAGTAAGCAGCCGTGTGATCCAGTAAACAGAGCTGAGGGGCATGCACCAGTATGCCAACACGGAAGTGTCCATGACATGCAAGTCATCACATAAGCAGGTGAATTACATGCAAATAAGAGTGTAGAGCAATCCAGCAAGCAGATAGGCAGTTGTGCAGATCCCGTGTTGGTATCAGAAGTGTACACAGAAAACTTCCGTGTAGAAGAAATTAAAAAGTGAACAGAGGCTGTAAAAGCCCTGTTAGAAGGTCAGAAATAGCAAAGCAGACACAGATATGTGCAAAACTGTGTGTCCAAACTGTAATGACAAAATATTTAAAATATATATTTTTTAAATGCTCATATTATGTGTGCATGGCACGTAGCAGTGTGCAATCATGCAGTTATGGAAAGAAAAATATTTAAAAGTGTAAAACGGAAAAAATAAAATATGTGACAATAATACATTATAGGGCCTTGCATGGATTATGTACAATGGTAGATGTCTGTAGTGCTAAGGAGGCAGGTCCTGGAATAGCGTAGTATCCAAGTTGTGTGCACAGATCTGTATGCATGAGTTGGGGTTACTGAAGAGCAAAAATGGATATCCGTGCCCGTAGATGAAACCCATGTAGCCCCAGAACCATGTTGGTGTCCACAGAAGAGGTAGCTGACATCAAAAGAGGGTGTGTCTCTATTTCTTTAAGCTCATTGGAGGTCAGTGGTGCCTGTTTGCACTTCTTGCCTCTGAGCTGAGCGGAGGGAGAGGGTCCAGTGCTGCTAAGCTTTGTTTAGCCTTGGAGTGTGTGTTTAATCTGGTTTGAGCTATGCTGAGCATGTCCATTAATGGGGTGTGTCTATTGACTGCTGAGCATTGTTTATACCTGTGGTGCAGGTTTGCATGCCGCACCACAGTGCTTAAGAAGGAAGACTGTCAAAAAAGAAAAAAAAGAAAAAAATTGGCTGAGAAATCCAATCATATATAAATTACTGATGACCCCTGTCCCACCTAAACTGGGCCATTCCAACCCCTCAATGATGTACTTCACAGGTAAAATGCATCATAGTTAGCCAATCACACAGGCTGCATCTGCAACAGAGCACTATAAATATGCATATACCCTACAATCTGATTTCCCCCATACTCTGCACCATTGGAGTACAGACTTGGTAATTTTGACTGAGAGAATGCTAGGGGCTGCTGCATCTCTGCTACATCTGTATGTACTAGATGCTGAGGTCAGTGCTGATGCTGCTGCTGACAATAGGCCTATATTGAGAAGAAGAGTGTTCAGGCCAGGGTAACCTTCCAGGAACTACATGAGCTGGATATCGTAGAGTGCTACAGGGCGGACAGAGACATACTACAAAAACTCACCGAGCTTTGCCGTCCTCAACTCAGACCCAGAGCCAACAGAGGGGAACCCATGCCCAGTGGAAACAAAGGTATGTGTAGCCCTTAGGATAACTGCTGAGTCTATTTTATATGAATGAAAGTTCATATAAGCAAACGCTCAATGTTTGAAAATTCTGGACATCGAATACAATATTGTGTGGGGGCTGTGCCCTCCCCGCTAAATATATATTCCAACACTGAGATTGCACTACAGTGAGGAAAGGGCAAAAACTCCAATCTTCACTGTACTGAGATCCCACAACACGCACCTCGATGTCCGGGAGTTTTGATCATTAGAGCGTTTGCTTATATGAACTTTTGTTCATATAATATAGACCCTACTAGCTACAGGCACTTTTCAAGACTGACTGGGGACATAATGGGGGTCTCACAGGCATCAGAATTCAGGGTACTCCACCAATTCCTGGATACCATGCAAACACATGCCAGTGAGCACATTTATTTACCACGCAACCCTGAGGCAAGGGCCTGCAGTATGCACCTCTTCTAGCATGTAGTACACTCCCCTGAGGTACCGAGTGCCATAGACTCCACTCATGTCCACATCAAAGCACTGCCCAGAGGATGGTAGAGTCTACATCAATTGCAAGGGGTATCTCTCCATCAACTGCCAGGTCATATGAAATGCCCTGGGTATTATCATGAATGTGTGTGCTGGCAACCCTGGTAGTTATCATGACTCCCATATCTGGCACACATCACAGCTGTACCAGATGTTTGCCAGGGGGGACATCCCATATGGCCATCTACTGGGGGATCCTGGCTAAGCACTGGAACCGTGGATGATGACACCCATCAGAAATGCACACACACCTACCGAAGAATGCCATAATGAGGTACATGCACAAACTAGGAACATCACATAGCGTGTGTTTGGGCTGCTCAAGTCATGGTTCCAGTGCCTCAATATATCTGGTGGAGCCCTTCAGTACTCTCCAGCCACAAGTGCACAGATGTTCACAGTATATGCCATGCTACACAATATGATCCTGCAGAAACAGCTGTGGCAGGATCATCACAGGGAAGGGACGCACAGCCCACCACCAGTACCTAGGACCCCACAGCCACACTCACAGGGAGACTTAAAAGAGAAACCCGCTGAGGCTGTCCCTGTAGACAAACGTAGGTGTGCCCAGTATGCCGTGACTTTGGCCAAGAGAGAACACATAGCACATGCACTGACAACTTAGGGTCCTAGGGACTGACACCTTCCTCCGACTCGCATATATAGTAAATAGAATGCCAGCCACACCACATAACCTGTACATAACCATGTATTGGCTGTGTACTGTGTGCATCAGATAGAGTCATCCCTGAAACACAAGTCTCTCAACCACTGCATTCACAAAGTAAGTCACCCTGTTATAAAACAAATGTTTGGTGTACTAGACTATGGTAGCATATGTATGGATCTGCTGCATGTATGCAAGGGAATAGAGTGGGCTACTGGGCAACTTGCAAGAATCTAACAGCCACTTGGGACAACAGGTACTCTGTCCAATACTGAGTGCCCCATAATATTCATTAGGCCACATGGCTGGAAACCCCACTGCATTATGCAAGGGAAATGCCAAACAGTGGGGTCATAGGACAGACGAGTGACTGTCAATGCCAGAGTTCCCTACCCCCACCACATCTGTGTTCCCATACAACTGCAGTAACAGAGTATGTTTGCAAGGATACATCAGCAGCAGACCACACATTTCCAGGGCTGTGACATACAACCTGCACATATATTTTACTCACAAAATGCAGGGGTCAGCATACGTCTGTATGCTGTTGATAGTGTGAGGAAATAAAACTCTCCTTCTCTCTGATGGCTGGTGTGGCTCACTGGGCTAAAGGCATTAACATAGATGACGGTGTTGATGGTTTGAAGCTGGCAGCATCTACAACTTTTACATGTGAGTTACTCATATGGTAGAAGTCCCAGAGACTGCCTTAACACCGCAATCCATGACTGAAAGACAGCTGGACAAAGCCAGAGAAAATGGGGGGACAGAGGGCCAAACATACAGACAAACATTATACATGGTCTGAGTATCCTAGAAGTTGGTTAGTATAACAACAGGTTGCACCAAGTCAAATTAGCTGCAGGATGTAAAGGCCATCACTTAAATATCTCAGTAGTTACAACACTTCACTGCCTGCATTTTACAGTATAGTACCAGACAACCACAACGTTATGAGGAGTAGAGCAGGCATATGGGGCAATAGGTTGGACATTCTGCAAAAACATGTACAGGGAGAGGTATGCAAAGTGTCACCCTGTATGTAGTGTTATAGAATGTACCCCAGCACATCAAACCTCTCAACCTCTTACAGAAACAAATCTGGCCAAAGCCATGAATATAAGTGGGACAAAGGCCCACAAATAGAGGCAAGTGGCAAATACTGCACTTACAAACATAAAGAATTGGTCTACTAACAGGTCTTGTATTACCAAGAATCTCCTGAAGTGTCTGTAGTGTGAATCTTAAATGTCTGTCATTATTTCCTAATGTCAGTCGTTAAAGATTTGCCACTAATGTGCCAGAAAACCACAATATTATGTAACACGGACCAATGATAGGAGTCAAATATCTGGACATTCTGTGCAAATCTGTACAGTTGATAGGTATGAGTCACATATTGCATTCAGCAAACAGCCGGGGAATGCCTTGGACAAAATATTAGGGAGTCAGTGGAGTGTGGAAACAGGTGCAGCCGCCAATGGTCTGCAGTACACAAATTCCCGGACTGGAGTACAGGTAGGTCTGGCCTGAGTCACCTTGTAAGTACTGACAATCACAATGGGCATGTTCCTACACTTAGCTAACTTGAACCCATGTCTCTTGCCTCTTCCGCCCAAAGAACATCTATGTGGAAATATGTCTCTGCATACAGGCAGCTATGTATGTCTCCCCTATCCCTTTCACACATGATTACCTTACCTATCAGTATGTGGCAGATATATATATATATATATATATATATATACATATGTTAAAAAGATATGCATACACACACACACGCGTACACATACACACACACACACACACACACACACACACACACACACACACACACACACACGCACACACACACACACACACATATATATATATATATATATATATATATATATATATATATATATATAAATATATGTACAGCCAAATAATGGGTGAACTGACATAGACTCAACACATATATACATAATACATTTACATAACATAGATACACAGCAAGAGTTATGATGACATCCCTCTTATACACACACACACACACACACACACACAAACATATATATATATATATATATATATATATATATATATATATATATATGTACAGCCAAATAATGGGTGAACTGACATAGACTCAACACATATATACATAATACATTTACATAACATAGATACACAGCAAGAGTTATGATGACATCCCTCTTATACACACACACACACACACACACATAAACACACTCATATATATAAATATATATATATATATATATATATATATATATATATATATCTTTATATATATATATATATATATATATATATATATATATATATATTTATATGGGTCTACTACCGGAGATCGAAATTACACTATTTCGAAATCCGGTAGTAGATGCCCACTAACGTGAAAGTGCATTTCACCGAAAGTGCACTTTCGCAAACACCACTAGAACGAACAGGCAATGTCCTCCACTGTGGTGCGCTAGTCACGGACCTTAGGGTTAGGGCTTGGGTTAAGGATAGTGGATAGCCCTACTAGGTATCCACTATCCTTAACCCCAGCTCTAACCTTAAGGTCTGTGACTACCGCACCACAGTGGAGGACATATGTCCGTGACTACTGCACTTTCGCAAACACCTAAGTGCACTTTCGCAAACACCACTAGAACGAACGGGCAATTTCTTCCACTGTGGTGCGGTAGTCATGGACCTTAGAGTTAGGTCTTGGGTTAAGCCCTACTAGCTATCCACTATCCTTAACCCAAGCCCTAACCCTAAGGTCCGTAACCATTTACTCAAGTGGTGTTCATGAAAGTGCACTTTCAGTGAAGTGTACTTTCGCGTGACTGTGGGTCTACTGTTTATTTTTGAAAATGTGAGTTTTTGATTATATACAGTAGACCCATATAATACATATATATATATATATATATATATATATATATATATATATATATATATATATATGGGTCTACTTCATTTCACTGAAAGCTCATTTCACTGAAACTCAGTTGTCTGCGCAAAGTTCACTGAAACTCATTTCACTGAAAACTAATTTGACTGAAACTCATTTCATTGAAAGCTATATATGGCTTTTCCCCACTGTAATTTGATTCTGGAGTTAGTATATAAAGTAAGGGAGTATGGGTTGTGTAGCTCCCACATAGTTTGGTTATATACTGTCTTCTGGAATGAGTTATTCGTTGGACTTGTAAGTATCCAGATTTATGGTTTTGAACATTTAAAATAGGTGGGGGGCTGTACCCCCTACACACCCTTACTTTATATATATATATATATATATATATATATATATATATATATATATATATATATATATATATATATATATACATATATATATATATATATATATATATATATATATATATATATATATATATATATATATATATATATATATATATATATATATATATATACTGTATGTGTGTTGTGGGTGTAGGAATGTCCCCACTTACACGCATAATGCTGTGTTTGGATTATCTGCATCTACACATCACAACAGTTGTCTGATGGTAACAGACCAATGCCGCAAAAGGACAGAATCCACACACTCACAAAACCCTGCACCTGTGGAATATCGCCCTGTAGACAGACAACGGTGAGAAGGTGGTGTAATGTGCACTGATTGTAACACAGGCCTTGGACAAGCCATATTGTCCATAGCAAATTGTCCACTTATCAAACTGCAACCAGCCAGACATGGCCATACTGGGAAGTGTATACACATAGCAGGGGTGTTAACAGGTATGCCACTCTTATGACACTAGAGACAATAACAGCAGCATGCTGGAGCACTCTGCAGGCCACACATATTATGTAATACAAGGCCACTTTGCGTCGGCCACAAGTACTGTGGCTGTATCCATAAATACAACCAACGTAAGCTGTGGTGCATGCAATAAGTACTACAAGATGTAGTGTCTACAAATCGATAAGTAAGGGTTCTAATTGCACAACAGGTAACTCTTTGTGTGTGTACACAAATATATCCCCTGCAGCAATAAAGACGTGCCCATCTGGCCTATGTCTGTACAATGATGATTCATTTTATGGCCCTGTGACTCGCTTTCCTCAACAATGGCCTCCTTTACAAAGCCTGCTGATGTCATCTACCTTAACAGCACTGGCTGACAATACATTTTCAAGTAATCTCCATGCCGCATGTAATAAGTACTGTAAGCTGTAGTGTGTACTACTAGATAGTTAAGGGCTTTAATCTCCCACCAGCCATCTCTGTGTTGAAATGTCACCCCTTGCAACAGTACAGACATGCCTATCTCTGAGCAATGGTTATACATTTTAAGGCCTTTGACTACCTTATGGCCTCTACATTAGCTTCCTTTACAAAGCCTGCTGAAGTGATCCACGTTAACAGCATTGGCTGACAGTCTACTTTTAAGTATTCTCCATGGCACATGCGATAAGTACTGCAAGCTGTATTGCATACTACTAGATAAGTAGGGGTTCTAATCTCACAACAGCCAAACATGTGCGGGTGTGTGTGTGTGTGTGTGTGTGTGTGTGTGTGTGTGTGTGTGTGTGTGTGTTTGTGTGTGTGTGTGTGTGTGTGTGTGTATACATGAATCAATCTGCAGCACTATGGGGAATCTCTGTGCAATGGTTATGCATTTTATGGACCTAAGACTAGCTGTTGGCTTCTAAATGCCCTCCCCTACATGGCCTGCTGATGTCATCCACCTTAAGAGAACTAGCTGACAATCCAAACTCAGATAAACTCTGTGGCACATGTGATAAGTACTGTGAGCTATAGTGTGTAATAATGCATAGGTAGAGTTTATAGTCTCCCATCAGGCAACTGTGTGTGTGTGTGTGTGTGTGTGTGTGTGTGTGTGTGTGTGTGTGTGTGTGTGTGTGTGTGTGTGTGTGTGTGTGTGTCCATATGTTTGGTTACAGATATATCCCCTATTATCACTATGAACATGACCATATGGGTTATTTCTCTGCAATGGTTATGCATTTCACAGCTCTATGACAAGCTCCAGGTCCTATACAGGCATCACTGATGTCTACCAACATCTTTATATGGTCAAATAAACCCAGGTGACATGTATAAAGGGTAGCAAACCTTCTCACAACATATGAATGCATAATTATGGTGGCTGCTCCCATTGTCTCACACACAACCTCCTACACATATTCACCTAGGGAAACATGCACAAATACTGCCATACCTTGTTGACATCATATCTCTGCTGTGCTGCCATGCCATCCTGTGCTTTTGCTGTACTGCCATCATGCATCCATAGAATCACTACTCAAACCCCTGAAACAGAAACAGGTCCTTGATACACCTGTCATTCTGTCACACTACCACCAGTCTAACATCGTGCACCTAAGATACAAATGGTTTGCTGTGTAGTCATGACACATGCCAGAACACAGTACCTGTCATGGCCCACAACACCTGTAATGGCATAACAATACTGCACTACACAACTTCATTGCAAGTAATATAGTCACCTTGTACATCGGACACATATTTGCTTGTCCCTGCATCAATGGCATGGATGGCAGGAATGTAACACAGGTATCATCACATGCAGTGGATGTGGTGTTGGGGTGCCAGTGGCCTAGGCTGTGCCATACAGTTGGCAGCATGTGTGTGAGTCAGGAAGGGTGCTGGTTATGTATGCTGTAGAGAGGTGCCATGTGTGTCTGTGGGTAACTTGCATGTGACAGAGATATTTGAGAGTGTGCATGTACACAGTCAAGCCCAGTGCTAGCTCTACACATATGTATGTTGGGCAGATGTGGGCCATACATGGTAGAGTGTACAGTTCACCATCTCTGACCATGAGCACGGAAACTTGCTTTGTCAGGAATGGCACTGGCACCACCACACCCAAGATTGGATGTGGTGCTAGTACCTGATAGCGACTACTGTCGCTGGGCCAGTGTTCACCACAGGACCACCCAGGACCACATGCTCATGACCTGCAACATAGTAGTGTGGACAGCTCACTTCCCTCTGTAGCACTGGAGGTACTGCCACTACTGGGGCATGAGTGTGCACGGACACATGGTCTCTCAGCAGATGGCGTTGCTGACCTATGTCCACATGCCCAATGCCCTACCCATACTAGATGTTCCAGTACAGAAAATGTGTAGGCAAAGACAGACACTGTCTCAGCCCACCATCTACCTACTACATCAGTGAAAAGATCCACGGCATCTCCAATGTGGTGGAGGCAGTTACGGATGTCAGACTGTGCTGCATGCATGACCCTGAGCATCCATTTTGCATTTTATTCAGTATGTGCCTGTGCTCATGATGGCTTGAAACATGTGGTGAGTGACCTGTGATGTGACACGTATGACTGGAGGTGGAAGCAAGGTAGTCCACCTTCCAGCACCCCTGTCAATCTGCCTGTGCGGGACACCACCAGCTGTCTGGCTATGGCCAATGTCTAGATGCCATAGTTGGTACACTATCCAGTTCAATGTCAACACCATATGAATGTCCAATATCTGTGGCCTCTGGAGACTGGGTATGTGTAGGCATACTGACTGTGTGTGGGGACAATAGGGGCAGAAGAGGGATGTCAACCTCTGGGACAGAATCAGCCCCTGACAACTCCACCTGTGCCTCAGTATGGCCACCATCATCATCATCAGAGCTTGATGGAACACTGGCATCAAGATGTGAGGTTTACAGACTACAACTCCCCTCATTCACCTGTGAGGAGTAAGACAAAATCAGTACATTATTACATGCACTATTATGTATGGTAAGCCACAAAGACTCATACAGGAGAGGAGCCACAACTGCATTACCAGTCATAAATCTCATCACTGATCGCATGCACAACACACAAACACACAACATACACAGATAAGACAGGCCATTTCTAACATGCACTTCAGCTACATCCAGTGAATCTTGGCAGTACACTACACCTGTGGGGAACATAATATGACAGTGTATGTGATAAAACTACACATAATATCCAGTACACCTATCCTGAGAAAGACATGCCTGCTGTATTATCATTGATGCAGGTATGTACCATCTCCCTATAGTGAGTGAACAGGTATCCTGGAGTCATTACCTCCTGTATAGAAGACTGCATACTTCTTCATGACTATAACTGCAAACATGTTAGTGTTTGTATAAATGCACAGCTGTGATTATCCATTGTATGTACTGTAGTCAACTGCTCCGATATGGAGCATACAACTATTCCACTCTGGCTAAGCATAACAGTTGTGCCTTGGACGAAATGACAGTCCTTAATGTTCATATGGCATATATAAGCCATAAAACAATGGTATCACACTTACCAGGTACAGGACCACACACTCCAGTCACACCTGATGTACCTATGGAAATGTGAGGGAGATGGATTGTCAGCAATACCACATATTGTACTGTTATACAGTAATAGACAGTAATACATGCATACATATGTACAGTACCTTATGTGATACTGCCTACATTGCTGATAGTCTGAATATGTGTGCACAACTGTGCATAAAAACAACCCCCCGAATGCAGATAGCCCTGACACCCATGTACTGGTATGCAGAGCCTGCCACAATAACTGATGCAGTATTACACTGGTGAACAAAGTAAGCTTACCTAGACACTCCCCTGATATGGACGCTGTGACACACATCTCCAGGATGTATGGGGTGATGAATGCCTGGGAGCTGGTGGTTGATTCTAGGTTTGCCAGGACTTCCACTTTGGCTGTGAGTGCTTGTTCTCTTGCAGGCCCTACACCAGTGGCAGCATGATCCCTGGCCACAGCAGCTGCCCTTTGACATACAGCATTGAGCATATCTGTGACCCTATATTGGACCTGCTCGTAGGTACTGTCCTGATGTCCACTTTAGTTAACCACCCTGACAAGGCACCCCGCAATGCTGCACACTGGTCACAATGTTGTTGACCCCTTGACAGCAGAATGTGATGATGCAGTCTGAGGCCATCCAGGATAATAGCATTTTCAGCACCTGTGAATGAGGGAGGCCTCCTGTGATACATTGTTCCTGAAAGACAACAAGAGGAGGACACATTGCAGGACCAGATACATGGACATCCACTATGTACAGACCCTGCAAAACCAATATGGCCTGCACTATCCACTGCTCCCTCACACATCATACCTTACAGTGTATCAGCACACTACACATGTGGCTATCACCAGTATAGTAACAATACTGGGTATGTCCCTGTGTTCCATGATAGATTCTGCTGTATGTGTCTACACCCATCACTGCAGCCTACTGTGGTGTGTCCCCTACAGGCAAGCTCCCAGTAATATGTTATACAACCAGTATCGCACAAATAGCAGTGTGATATTACAACAACTATATGGGGACAGTCCAGCAACAGCAGTGTGCCACAATGACAGACAGCAATGCAAACCTGCTGTAGTATATGCTCCCAGTATGTATCCACCTCTCCACTACACAAATGCTTGCAGACTGTGAAAGTGTGCCTCATGAATGTGTTCCACTTGGCATAAACATGTGGATGTCTGAGAAATGGTTGGCCATTGATTTATGGTTGTTGATGGACTCTAGGAAATCTAGCTGTCACACGGCAGACCCCTCAGAAAAAACATATGCCACAGTAATATCTGTTAGTGTAGTCATTGTTTTATGTTGCTTGGCCAATATGTATCCCCTGTTACTGAGGTTGGACCTGTGACCCCCATTACTTATGGCTATGACCAAGTCTCTGCTGTAGGGGGTTGACATGTATATTAGCCGTAGATCTCAACCAAAGAGGGACAAATGTCGACAAAACAGTGATCTAGTCAGGGTACATTAGGGACAGTCAGGGACACCTGAAGAATGCCATCACTATTTATGTGTGGCATTGACAGAATGAGTGGTTGTGAATGACATTATATTGTTTGACTTTACAGGAGTGTACACCCTTACATAGTGACACTATGTCTAACACAGATTCCCCTAGCTTTTCTACAACAGCTGACCATTGTTGGAGGGGGTGACTGGGATTTGACTCAGAGCAGGGACAGTTGTGAGGCATGCCTGTAGCTACTGGACAGCAGAGTATTACTAACATGTCAATACCATAGATGTACGACAGGCCTACTGTTGTAATCTCTATTCTCCATACCTCCATCCTGCCATCTGCATCCCATTACATGAGGACATCTATTACATACCTCGTAGAGTGCAGTACTCCTTTTTTGAAGTGTTCATTAGACAATAGCTAGTAAAACCATTGCCTGTGTGAGCAAAACCACATACAGACCTGTTCCCCATAGGCAGTTGATTAGCTTTTGTAGGTACTGCTCCTTAATAGGTAATTGCCTGTCCATCAATCTGTGTTACAGACTTGCTAATTGCATCCAAAACAGCTAGGTCACACTTTCTTTAGCCAATAACATGGCACCACAGTGCAATATTTAAGGCCTTCATGTAGGCCTTGGACCCTTTGTTAGACTTTGAGATGGACATTAGTGAGGTGTGGATTCTACAGCACCACAGAGGGTAGGTACAAATACTGTCTACTGTTGAGATTTCTGAGGTATGTCCATAGATTTGTATGATATGTTTGGCCATTGTCCCATGACATTGTGATTATCTGTCAGTTCAGTGGTAAACATTTTGGGTTGAGGTCAGTAAGGAGAGGGAGCCATGTGAATGTTAGACATCATACCCATCAGACTATGCATGCTGATGCAGTAGCTGCTATTCTTTCAGCTCACTATCTCTGTAGGGGCAAAGTGAGAAACATGTCCCTGTCACTGGACCTTTGCCCCCTCAACCTTTATGTATGGTTGTGTCTGGATACCCTTATTCTAAAGGGTTGTGAGGTATGGTAGGTCTGTAGCAGCTAGCCAAACATAACATACAGCTGCATATGTTCCAGGCTGCAGCTGCTGCTGCTGCAGCCTACGACACATAGGGGTGTGTGTGACCTCTTTGGAGGACAGCAAACTGTACATGTAACTGAGGCAGTAGTGTCAGCTGTGTCATTACAGCACAGCCAGGATAAGGGTACCCTTTACAGTCCAGTCAAGGCATGTGCATAAGGTACATCTGGTATGTAACAATGCCAGTCACAGAGTAGTAGCTGGCATATAGTTTGGAAATAGAAATATGTACAGTGTTTCCCTACCTATAGGCCTTTGACCTGCAAACATAGGTAGCAGTTAATGCAGTTGCAGCCACCTGTGTGGGTTAAAATTGCATGACTTAGTCATTATTTGCTGTGTTCACAAGAATGCAATCGATGTACAACACACTGAATTCGAACCCAGGACTGTGGGTGGCAAATACGCAAGGCATTTAACAGACCAAGCTACTGAGTCAGTACTGTATTAAGTGTATTTGCAAGATATATATGCATACATACAGTCTGTGACACACGTTGTCTGCATCCATCAGTATGCACATGGCTTTCAAAGACAGTTGTGCAGCAGGGTCCCAGTTGAACACATGTACTTTGGCATTGCTGTCTTAGGAGGTGTGTTTAAAGATGTTGCTGATAAAAAGGTAACAATTAACTGCTATTATATCTCTCAACCTCATAGAGCAAGAAATCTGGATAAAGTCATGAATAAAAGTGGGACAAAGGCCCCAAAATATGGACAATCTTTACATATTGCTCTTACAAACATAGAATGTTGATAGAATAACAGGTGTTGCATTAGCATGTGTTTTCTGAAGGGTATGAAGTGTGAAACTCAAATGTCTGTCATGATGTTGTAACTTCAATCTTTGATGACTTACCAGTACTTTGCCAGAAAAATATGATGTTCTGAAACCGGGCCAAAAATAGGGGGCAAAACACTGGACATTCTGCAACAATCTGTACAGCTGACAGGTATGCCTGCTATCCCAAGCCTGATGTGCATCCATTATTATTTATTTGGCTGTCCCAGGTACACACCCATTTTTCCCATTATATGTACTTGCAATCTGTCAGTGGCAATCAGCACGTTTAGCTGGAAACACCTGTCTTCATTTAGAGCTGAGTAGCCTCGCAGAATAATGCACAGTGCTGTAGTTGACAGGGGCCTGGGTTTGCAATGTAACAGGGGTGATTGTTTTGCTGATCTGCCTAACACTGTGAGAAACACATAAGACCATTAAGGCACTTTTAAGCACTGTTATGTGGGTTTACACAAGTTTGTGTGATGTGCTGCACCGTGGTACTCTGTTTAGCTCCACGCAAACCCACGCTAACAATTAATAAAAAAAAAAAAAGGGGGTGATAGGACAATGGTGAAATGGGGACAAGCATGGGGAAAAGCATATTGAAAGGCAGGTAGGGTTGTACAGGAAGGGTGTAAGAAAGCACAATAGCTTTCCATTTCTTGTACAGCAACAGCAGTGCAGGTTTTACAGAATGTGTACATGAATTTGAAGCCTCACACCACAGAGATAGAGAGCTGAGGACAACATAAATATGTTAATTAATTAATTGCATAATTAATCATCTTCAGTGGACACGTGTGAAATGGAATGCTATTTATGGGGACAGGTGCTCACTTTTTTTTTTGTAAGGTGAGAGTTGAATGTTGGGGGAGGGATGTAGGTACGTGTGGGTAAGTAAGTTGATTAGGAGAGGTTGCATTTGCAGGCAGACAAGACAGACAAGAAAGCTGACAGGGGTGGTGTGTGACACATGAGGGACTAAACACCTTGCACAGGGAGGGTGTTGTGGAATCTGAGGTGCATGTGCCTCCAGCTGGCAGCAGCATCACTGAGATCCCCACCCATGGGCAGTTGGCACTGCTCCTTCACTGACAAAAGGTGGCTGTGCTGGAGGCTGGGTGCTAGTGCCACCAGGCCCTACCAGGTTGTCCAGTCTACCCTCAGTCTACCACAGGTGCTGTTAATTGCTCCTATGAACAATCCTGCACACCATAGCCAGTAGCTGATCCTGGGTGACAATTTCCCCTGGCCCTGTCCCAGAGGTGGTTCTACCAGAAGGTGGTGCAGGGACAGTGGAGGGGCACCACCAGCTTGGGTCTCAGACATGCTGGGACCCAGTGCCAAAGCTGGCTGAGGTAGAGTAGGCGGATCACCAGGAACCGGCCAACCTTGACACAATAATAAATAAGAGAACAGTCAGTATATTAACAGCATGCTAGTAACAGTTACAGCTTAATGCCAACAAAATAGGTAATTCAACAAGATATGTTAATATGCAACTATAGTAATACATAACATTAGTAAAACACATGCCCCAAAATAAAGTTTATGGAACAACATATGTTAATAGTAAACCATAACCAATATATAACAATAATACATGTATAAAGATAAGGGGTGGGGAGAAAGAGAAATATAGTCCATTAATTCCATCATGGGCTATATAGTTAACAACAGTAATGCTATCTACTCCACAGGTCTATTCTTTTGTTATGTGTAAGTGTGCCCTACTGCTGCTGTACCATGTACATACCACTCAAGCTATCTGCATGGGACACTATGGACCAAGCAGTAACAACTGCAGGTACACAACTACAAAGAACACTTGCACATCAGGTGGACCTATACAACTACCATGGTGTACTGTGGGCTGATGTACTGTTAATTTGCTATTGACATATAACCATGTCATGATACATCTGTGACAGAGGGATCTCATAACAGTAATTACATTCTGTAACAGCGTGAGACTTGAGAGACATGCATGTGTACAGTAAAGAGAGTACACAACTGTCATGCCTTGCTTGGCAGGCATGGGGATAAAAACCAATAGCAGTGACTGCAGGGGACATGTGCATCACATGTATTAATTGAATTCAGCAAACTGTACAAGACACACCAGGCATACAGCCATACCAAGATTACACATTCTATTTATTTATTTTATTTTATTATATTTTACTATTATTTTATGTATTTCCTTTATTTTATGCATTAATAGCACATTGGTGGTAATGATGTTAACAGTCTGTGACATCTGAACAAACAATTATTTACACAATAATATGAGCTATCTCACCCATTTACCTGCAGTTCCTCTGGAGAAAATGTTATCTGTAATCAGTACGTGACTGATACCATAATATTTCTGGCAGGTATGGGGTTAGAACCCAATAGCACTGCCTGCAGGGGGTATGTGTGTCACATGTATTAAATGACTGCAGAAACCTTCCCAAGACACACCAAGTATTCAGCCATATCAAGAGTATACATTTTATTTCTTTAATGTTAATATAGTTTATTATTATTGCACATATTTCCTTTATTTTAAGCATTAATAGCACATTCATGGTAATGATTTTAACAGTCCATGAAATCTGAATAAACAATTATTTACACATAATATAGGCTACCTCACCCATGTACCAGCAGTCCCTGTGGAGGGAAAGTCTGTCATCATAATATATCTGATTCAGTAATATTTATTAGTACATAGCACTGGATTCGAACCCTGGTCTGTGTGTGGAAAAATGTACTTCGTACACAGCATTTAACAAACTGAGCTACTGAGTCATTTCTGAAATCTGACTGACTGATATTTACCTAGAGCTCACCTGGAAATAAAATATGACTTGATAGTAGTAGTACTACAGTGTTATATTACACTGCAGTGACAGATGAATACACATGCATGTAATGCAATCACAACAGAGATACTAGGTAACCTATATATTACTAAATAAAATTGAGGTGTACTCAATATATTCTTCCTGGGTTGAAATATCAGCTCTAATTCCACAAACATTGCACACCAATTTGTTACAGATACCTTCCTGCAGTTACTGGAATAGTTTCAAGTTTTTCTTGCATAACAGTTGGCATTATGCAGCTGCAATTCCACAGTTATTCCACTACAAATGTTTTGTACAATAAATAGTTCATGCTCAACTCTTTTTCTGTTTCATTTGACTATAGGTACCATATTACCGTTGCACTCACCTCACTCATGGTGCTCTGCATGTGCCTCGACGTTATGAGCTCTCACGTCTACAGCTGTTGGGAGAGAAGTACATCATTATGCATACCAGTTTAGCAGAAATTCAAGACTAAATATTGATGGAACGCAGGTAAACATACTTCCACACATGTGGAACATTGCCTGCCTGGAATTCTTGGACCCAAGCATCCAAGAGAGCCCCCGTCCTTTTCAGGTCATCATGGTGGTGATGACACTGCTAACCTGTGCGGGGGATACCAGTTCCACTGTTGAGTTCCCTTGCCAGTCGGTCCCAGGCCTCCACTTTGTACTCCAAGTCCTGGTAACCTTCCTGCATGAGCGGGTCTTCATGGTTTTTCACTAGGAGTCCAACCATGACCCTGGACTCCTCAATGTCCCATAGCTGCACCTGAAAGCATGAACCTTTTCTAATACCTGCCATTGTTCCTTCAGAGACAGAATTCCAATGGATTATGGTGTGTTCCCACCTACTGGGCTTAATATACCCCTTTTTCCCACCCTTACACGCCACTGGGCAATATTGAAAAATGTGGCATGTCACTTAGCAGTGTGCAAACCAGCTCACCTCAACTGAGCAGTGTTTAAACTGGCAATGCTTAGCAATGCTTAGCAGTGTGCAAACCAGCTAGGCAGAGCCAAGCAGTGCTTAAACAGAGATTGTTTAAGCAGTGCTTATCATGGCTTAGCAATGATTAGCAGAGCTTAGCTGAGTACAGAAGATCATGATTTGAAAATAATTTGTATAATTATATTGCAAAACGTATTGCTTAATTTCCCTTCCATGTATTCAAACCCCACACCTACAGGAGGCCATAACTTTATTCATCTAGCTACAAGGATATGTAGAATCCTGCTGTACTTTTACATATACCTCTCAGCTACATTTAAGCACTATTGAGCATTGTGCTGCACCATGCAAATCCTCTTAGTATGCTTAAACTTGACCTTTGAATCCATAATTAAATGCATACAGTTTCTATTTTAGATGTCTGGCAAATGTCAATTGCTGTGTGCCATCTAAATGTCAAAAAGAATAATAATAGATATACATATATTGATATAATGCATTTTGACAGTGCAGGGAGTGTGTTACTCATCTGCGGACACAGTTAGTAACACACTCTTTAGACTGATTCAATAACCATGTTCCATGACTCTCTTTTAGGAATGTGCCATCATTAATATGTATGGCGTACTACCAAGGGGGAACCGCATACATGGCCATGGTACCCTCTGTGTATGGTATGCACTATGCATACACAGATTTTATTAAATCTTGTGGCTGGTACTTGTGATATCACTTACGTACACAACAATATCACCAAAAATGCTTTACTTTTAACACTGCAAATAGCTTCAACACTTTGAACACTTCAGACACTTTGAAAAGTCTTAGTTACTGCAAAAAAAGTCAGACATTGTGAAAGAATTCAGACTGTTTAGCCTTTTCAAACATTTTAAACACTTTGGAGATTATTTTAAACACTTTAAATATTATGCAGCTATCTTGGACATTTTGAACATCTCAGAAATTATTTTGAATGCTTTGAATGCTATGCCACATGATTGGCGACTGAAAATCATTTGAAATTAATTTAAGTAACTTTGAATAACCACTGACCTGTTAGTGAGTTCACTACTGGATATTACTCCACTTCTAACCACGTGTCTCATGGTTTGTGAGCTGCTTCAACTTCAGATCTCATTCAGACACCCTGTCCCATGTTTCATGTATCGAAATGAGACACTGAGGCTGAGTATGCATTCAAGTAGTTTATTCTACATACACACATCGCG
Source organism: Protopterus annectens (assembly GCF_019279795.1). Classification (NCBI taxonomy): domain Eukaryota; kingdom Metazoa; phylum Chordata; order Ceratodontiformes; family Protopteridae; genus Protopterus; species Protopterus annectens. The sequence continues at coordinate 1,299,439,003 of NC_056729.1, forward strand.
AGCTGTAATGTGTACATATATTTTGCTGTTTATATGCTTACTGACTGACTTGCTAGTTCTAACACACACATACATCTCCAGTCAAGCTTACATTCACACTCACTGACTACACAAAATGGCATTGATTGTGCACATGCTCAGTAACTTATATGCATATGCTGTCTAGCTGTAGTGGCTCACTAGGTTCAATATACACACTGATCTACAGAGTGAAAGAAGAGTTGGTAAATGAGTGTTGATTAGATGAGGTAGACAGGAACAATAGGGGAATGTTGGGGAAGGGGTGGAGTTTAGAGAATATAAATGTAGAGTAAGTGGAGGAGGTAGGAACTGGGGTAGGGTAGGTGAGCAAAGTGAGCAGGAGTGAGACTCCACCATCACAGTTGTGAAGCACTACAGAAAAAACAATCAATGAGTGGTGGAAATTCTCAAGTCAAGGTAAGCAAACTAATAGAACTTAAGGAAAAGAGAGAAAGGGAAAGTTTTTCTTTATAGAATGCAAGGTTAAGACAGGAACTGACAACAGCAAGTCAAGTAGAAATAGAAGGGATAAGGAACTGAGGAGAAAAAAGCAAAGAATAAAGTTATATATAAAGTAAAGTTTCTAGGTTCTGTTATGAAGGAAAAAAACATTGCTACTGACAGAAATGTGAAGTTGTTAGGTGGGGGGAGAATATAATATATCTCTTGGCAGTGTGCATGCTGGGAGCAGTTAAACATAAGTTATAAGCTGTTAAAATTGCAAGAACACTAGTAGGCTATTATAAAATTGCTTGGCCGTACTGTAGCTATGTTCAGTGGAGAGGTCCTGGAACTTTGTTAGCTGGTAGGGAGCAGTCTTTCAGGCATGGTAATTGTGACTAAATTAGTCTGTAGTGGATAATAGGTGCATCTCATGTTATGATAAGTTTAGTTACACAACTGTACTTTGATTCTGTTGTAGGACCAGGACCATCCCTCCACAGCTGATCCTTTCAGTACTTCAGTGCTTATTTGAATGTGGGTTAACTAGGTTACTTTCTCACTATTTATTAATGATCTCCATGTAGCAATCCCTGTAGCCACCTGTATTCAATATGCAGATGACTCCACACTAATTTGTTCTGCAACCTCTCCATCTGAACTACATTCTCTTACTCAAAATGTTTACAACACTGTAGAAACATGGTTTACCAAACGTTGCCTCTTACTTAATGATAAAAAAACTAAACTCCTTCTCTTTACACCCACTACTAGGTTCCCCCCCCCCCTTAGATTTCTCAATCTCTTCAAATAATGGCACTGTTGTTCTCCCAGACTCTACCACTAAACTTTTAGGAATTACCATTGACAATAATCTCTCATTTGATTACCATATAAACAACACCATTAAAATAGTCAACAGAAAAATAAGTTCCTTATATAGAATAAAACCTTTTTTAACCTCAACAGCTAGACCCAAGATCGCTCACTCCCATCTAATTTCAACCCTTCTGTATGCTTCACCTATATTTACCAACCTTAAAAAAACTAACCTTAACAATGTAGCAACTTCCTATAATAACATTGCCAGATTCGCTACTGGCAATCCCTTTAGAACCCACCATTGCTCTAATCTCAGGCAACTCGACTGGCTTGAATTCCAAAACCATCTGAAAATCCCCCAACTCACAATTGCCCACAAGATATTTCACCAACCCAATAATGCCCCTATACTCTCAAAACTCCTAGTCCCATACAATAATCTGAACTCCCTATGTTCTTCTAACAAACTCCTTGCTAGCTTAACAAAGTCTAATAATGCAGCTGGTGACTCTCTGTTTACCAACACAGCAGGAAAAAACTGGAACCTGCTACCCAATGAACTAACTCTAATAACATCCTTGCCACTTTTCAAACTAGAACTTAAAAAACACCTCCAAATGCACTGGCTTTGCCCTTGTAGTAACCCTGACTAACCACCCTCATCACCCCTGTTTCTTCCTCTTCTAACCTAACTTCCTCTCTTCTAAACACTTAGTCTTGTAAATAAGACTGTCACTAGTTAAACTCTAACCTATTGCTTAAATCCTTGTACCTTATGTGAAGTATTGCTTCCTTAATCTGTAAATAAGATTGTCACTAGCTAAACTCTAACCTATTGTTTAAATCCTTGTACCTGATGTGAAGTATTGTACGTAACTCTCCTGTACTACAACTGTTTTTAGCTTCCTTAAGTAATATTCTGTTTATTGCTACTTTATATCTAGAATGAAAAAACATCTGTTTTATTGTTTATTAATCCTTTACTTACCTTGTAACAATATTTTTATACTTTGTATATCTGTGTGGAGCTTTTCTCCCCGGGCCTCTACTGAAAATGGAAATATGTCCAGCTAGACTAGCCTGGTCAACAAATGTAAAATAAAAAAAAATAAAAATAAAAAGGCTTTATCCCTCTGCAGCAAGGATCTGGCCACATCATTCTAGCATTTTCATAGGATCATAAGATCATATGAGATGACTAGGCTATCAACCCAAAGGTCATTTTAAGCCTAGCCATTTCATCCCAATGTAATACCATAGAAATGCTAGTCAGTGCCAAAGATTGCATTTAGTGATGCCTGCCCATGTACAGGAGGGTTGTGGGTGCTTTCCCAGGTAAGACTTTATGGTGCCCCATCCACTTGTCCAAGTTCATCTTGAATGGTGTCATAGAGGTGCTCTGTTTCACATGAATTGGTATCCTGTTCCAAAGACGTGGCAGTTGCTGGGAGATAAATCTCTCCCTCTAACATGTCCTATTTAATTCACAGGCCATATTTAGGTCCCTGGAATAGGTAGCCCTACTCCTGTTTGATTTATGGATATGCAGCAAGTTCATTAGGTTTGGGTCTTGGATTGCTCTGTAGGCAAGGCATAAGTCTCCCCTAAGAAGTCTATATGATATGGAGTATAGTGACAGGGATTCTAGTTGGTCTGTGTAAGGCACATGCTGCAGCCCCTCAATCTTCTTTGTTAGAAACCTCTTAGGTTTCTCTACTTGCAGCAAGTGTTTAGTACGATACATGATGAATGGGGCATATGCTCAATTATGGGCCAGATAAGTGCCAAGTATGGGGGGGGGGGGGTTATAACTTATTTTGCTCTCAAGGCAATGCCTTTACTAATCAAGTGGGCTACACAGAAACCTGGTGGTCAAAGTTAAGGTCACAGTCAACTTGTGATCCCAGGTCCCTTACCACTTCATCAGTACTTAGGGTATTGTTGTTGATTTGATAGCATGAAGGGACATTGTCTGTGCTGAAGGGAATGATGATGAATTTCTTTGTAATTGGTTTGAGACTGTGATTAATACACCAGTTGTTTGTCTGTGTGAGACCCTCCTGTAGTATACTGACATTATTTGGGGATTCAATGATTGCGCCTAGTTTGCAGTCGTCTCCCAACTTGGTCAGCCACAACCCCTTACTCTTGACCTGAACTTCTGAGAAGTATATACCAAACAGTAGGGGGCCGAGCACTGACCCCTGTGGCACCCTGCTGGTAATAGGTCTGCTGGTTGATGTGGAGTCACCAACTTTGATAATTGTAAGCCAGCTGGCAACCTGTCTTACAATGAAGGGGTTTACATTCAGTTTGCTAAGTTCATTGGTAATGCCTGGATGTGGGATTGTGTGGAAAGCATTTGTCAAGTCAAGGCATGCTTTGTGCACAGATTTGCCCTCATCAATGGCCTTGGTCACACTTTCAAAAAAATCCACCAGATTTAACAGGCAGGATCTGCCCTTCACAAAGCTGATTTGGATAGGATCTATGGTTTAGAGGTCACTTATGTCTTTGTTATTAGGTCCATAATGATACATTTCATGGCCTTACAGATGAGGCTGGTCAGGCTTATGGGTCTGTAATTCTCTAGATCTGATGCTAGACCACCTTTGTGGAGGGGAATAACTGTAGCTGTTTCCGTTCCACAGGAACAAAGCCTGTAGTTAGGAGATTATTGAAAATGGTAATTAGTGATGCTAGTTCATGTTTTAACCTGTTTAGAAGACAGCCTGGGATGTCATCTGGCCCTGTAGAGGCCATGTTTTTTGCCTTGGACATGGCTTTGATCTGCTTTTTAGATATGTAGGGTAGGGCGGTTTAGGGGACAGTTTGTTGTAAGTTAGGAGGGGATAAGGGAGTTACATTTTTACCAAACCTATCTGCTAGTAGGTTTGCTATCTCTGTGTGGTCAGTATGGGTGATACCGTTGGCCACCAATAGAACTGGACATGATGGGGTCCTACCCTTTAGGTTACGTACATAGCTGAAAAGGCCTGATGGTTATCCTTGGCTGTACTTGCTAACTTTCTCTCAAAAGAGCAACTGGGGATTTGACAAGTTGTCTTATTTGCATGTTGAGGCTGAGGAGGGATCTTTTCCATTTTTGGAGCCTTGTCTTTCTTTTCTTGGACAGCAACGTTTTGCATTTATTGTAAAGTTTGTTGATACTGGATGTCCACTATGGCAGCTTGTTTTTTCTTGGGCCCTAGCTTTGATTCTTTCTGGTATGGCCAAGTTTATACACTTATGCAATTGATTGTATAGGGCTTTACTGTAAGCTTCGGTGTAGTTACCACTTCCAGGTTGGGTGGAGCTTAGAATGCATTTATACCTTCACCTAGGAGGGTATAGTTTGCCTTGTTGAAGTTTTTCATCTGATTTCACCCTTTGTGAGTTCTGGTGTTACTGTCAGCTCGAAGGTAACTGATTTATGGTCAGTTTTAACTAATGAGGGTCCAACAGTTGCAGCAGTGCACCTGTTTGACATGTTGGTGATGACCAGAGCTAGAATGTTTGTTCCTCTTGTTGGGGTATAGAAAATTTGTTCCAGGGCATTTGAATTAACAAAGTCAAGGTACCTTTCTGCTAGCGAGTTAGGGGTATCTTAGATTTCCCTGTTGATGGAGGGATAATTGAAATCCCCCATGACCAGTATATTCTGTAAAATTTGGATTGTCTTCAGTTTGGTCAAGTAGGCTTTGTGAGTGTTGTGACTCATGGAGGGGGATCTATAACTGGCTATGACTTGAATGGGGTCTTACCCGCCATAACATGGACCAGGAGTAACTCCATGGAGTTGTCAAGTCTAACTAGATAGGAGGTGAACTTACCTCTAATACAGATTGAAACACCACCTCCTTTGGTTTTCACATGTTCATTTTGTGGTCTAAAAGTGTAGAAGGCATTGTGGTCTTGCAGGGTTCGGGTACTGTCCAAGGCCTTGAACCAGGTTTCTGTGACTGCACAGACATCTACATCATCTAGTGATAGAAGTGCTTCCAAGGGGTACAGTTTTTTTCTTAAGCTCCTAGCATTTAGCAGCATGACCTTTATTTTGCTCTGATTAGTTAATTTCATGTCAGTAATGTTGTTTTTGAGACCTTCCCTAAAAAAGGTACTATGGGAGAGGCAAGAGCTTTTGCCAGCAGCCGAAAGCCTATAGGTGCCAGGTGCAAACCATATCTGGCAAAGCAGTGAGGTTTGTCGACCATGGCTTCCCAGGCTGAAAGGAATTGGATCCCCTTTGAATGACACCAAAACCTAAGTCAATTATTGAAATTAATCATCTTTTATTTATACTGTGGCATCATTCTAGGTGAGGATAGTTTGCTGCTCAACTCTAGGGACATACCTACCTGGTACACATACTCAGAGAGCTCAACCATGTCTTTCTTAATATAGTACACTGAGATATGTCTCAGGTCATTCACACCAATATGAACTGTGACAGACTCATAATGGTACTTGTTGCTGAGAGACCTAAGTTGATGCGGGATTTGATGAATCCTGGAACTGGACAGGCAGCTGACCATGACTTTCTCTCTGTCCAACCTTGTGAGTGGGATATCCATGTGTCTCACTATTGAGTCTCCTATGACAAGAAAACTTGTTTTTTGAGTGTTACACCTAACAGGCTTGGTTGGTGAGATACTGATGTTGCCATGTGGCATGAGTGCTCTAGGGACTGTGTTAGCTGTAGCAGTCTTGTGCTTTGGTGGTCTCTTGTGTTTCAGTACATTTTTAAGAGAACTTCCACATATGTGGATTTATATGTTTGATGCATACTATGTGTTGGGAGGGTGGCCTAATGGTTAAGGTGTTTGCCTTACAAACACAAGGTACAGGGTTTGAGTCTCACAAAGGATAATTGGCCAGGCTTAAAATGGCTCGCAAGGGCAGTTAGCCTAGTATGAACCTATGAACCTATGAACCTATGAACCTATGATACTATGTGAATATGTAGTGGTGAGTGAGTTGATAACCCTCTCCATGTTACTGTTTCGAGTGGGAAGAGCATGTATTCTAGATTCTTGGTGTAAATACATCTTTCACACTCTTTACTAGAGTGTGTTATTAGTAGAGGGCTATCTGTGTACATGAGCCAATTGCTACACTGCCTCAAGAGACCCAGGTCAACAAAGTTGCCAGGAGAAATAAGGGTAGTCCAACTGTCCATAATGCTAGGTCAAAGACTGTTGTCACTATGGGTAGCTTTTCAAAAATGATCACAGAGGAGCTCAGTGGATGGATATTTCTGCCTGAGATTAAAGGAAAATTTGTTGAATTTAACTGTCTGGCTTTGGCGCACAATTGTGCAGCAGAGTGCAGTGCTGCACATCACACAAACAAGCAGAAACTTGCTCAAATGCAGGTCCTAAATAGCAGGAGCTAAAACTGGAAAAAAATTTTAAAAAATTCAAAAGGACCAAAGAAGATGCTTATTCCAAGACCTAGATCGGCCTCCCTTTACCAGACAGGTCCCAATCTGCACAATTCTCTCGTAAAAGTGCAGATAGGCCCCTTCCAATCCAAGATGGCCTATAAAACATGCTCAGAGCAAACAAACCACTACAAACAGTTCCAGAAACAGCAAGCCCGTATCTGGACTAGGCTACAGCTACCAGTTACCCTAGTTTCAGTGGGAAACACTAGAGAATGTTTAAAACAGGAGAAAAATAGCAGTGAAACACAGAAAAAAATGTTTAAAGAGCAGAAGGCCAGTAGGCTCTAAAGAATTTTTTAAACAGTTAACAGATCAGTTATTGAAACACTGTTTGGTGGGAAAACCAGAACAAGCAGCTTTAAAAGAGTGAAAAAATATCAGCATTATAAGTAATAGAGGACCAATCTGTAACCAAACTGGATAAACACAAAAAGGGAAATTAGCTAGGCCTGCAACAGCAGATAGGCTAATACTTAACTATGAACCTATTATGTACATGCATATAATGTACAAGGCACTAAACTATCACATAACATACTGTCCCATAAAGCTGATATTGTTTGTGAATTACCTAAAGTTTATCACGCCCTTTTTCAGAACATGCTGCTATGGCATGAGATGTCTATAATGATTGAACATAAAGTGGTGGTATGAAACATGATCCACTGGAATTTTGGGATTTTTAAGCTCTTGAACCAGTAGCATGTTTTACATCATAGTCTCTCACTGTGTGCTTATACTAGGTTTAAACTGCTTGAATCTGATGGCACATCTTTTATAGCATAACCTCATGAGTGGATATTATGTTTAGAATTATTAAATTTGATTGTAGAAATAAAATGTACAACATGCCATCATGGGCATCTGGACATTTGTATTCTTTTTACTTTATAAATCACATGACATTATTTTTTAACACTCACTTCCAGATATCAGACTTCCTGTGTGAATCCTCTATTGACAGTCATCCCTGGACAAGAGTAGATGCAAGTTTTTCCCTTGTTTAGATGAAAGCTTTATAGCTCATTCATTTCTGGGGGAGGTGAGAGCCTGTCAGCCCATTTATTCCTTTCCAAAGGTAAGAGATGGGAACCAGAAGGATTTAATCCATGTGAGAGGCCCTCACTTTCCCTGCTTATCTCCCTACCAGTATCAGCTGGTGACTAACACTTAAGCTACTACCTAGGATGTCCCTCACATGCTGCTGCTGTGGCACAAGCCCTGCAAAGTAGTAGCTGCTAACAGCAAACCCTCAATATTCCCAATGGGGTCAATAGGGCAACTGCTCACACTACCTCCCTCAGCCCAGGATGGGCAGGTCATCACTGGCCACTCACTCCCACTTTCCCTGCCTTGGCACTTTCCACATCTGTGCCACAAACTGAACCTGGTTGAGTTTAAATGACTCTCTTTTCAAAGTATATAACTCCCATCTCCTTAATCTAAAGAAATCTAAACACCTTTTATTTTTTCCCATATCTCTTATCTTTAAAATTGCATCCTTAAACAATATGCCAATTAAAGTAATGACCCATACAAAACTGGTAGAGGTTTCAATAGATGTTAACTTCAGATATGTCCTCTGTGTACACAGCAAAGCTCACAAAAATATAGGAAAGCTGTACAAAGCCAAACAATTCCTTACTACATCCACAAGAATCACAATGGCCACTACAAACCTACTCCCCTCTCTATTAAATGGTTTTTCCATCTTGATTAACCTCAATGCCACTCAAAAATCTAAGCTAAAATCTAAACTAGAACAGTGTTACAACAAGATAGCTAGATTTGCAGCTCATGTAAGTCACATAACTCATTACTGTTCAGCACTAAAAATTATAACTTGGCTAGAATTATCCTAATAACTAAATTATATCAATCTTCTATTAACACACAACATTATATTTAATCTCACTTCCTGCCTAACTATAAGTACAATTGTCCATCACCACCTCCTAAATCATCACCTTTGATCTTCTGACAAAAATTTACTTGTCATCTATATAAGTCTAGAAAAACATTTCAAAGTCAGTACTCACACCATGTAGCATAAGTGCGGAATATGATCCCTACACCAACATTCATTTATTTAAGCTTCAACTAAATGAATTCCTCTCTGACTCTTGGCTTTACACTTGCTAATAATTTCAGTTCCTTCTCCACTAATACCTATATACATTCTATCTCTCCTTTTCCTTAATTACCTCACTCTTAATGTTGCTTTCAGTCACTATTTCTCCTGCCTCCAATATATACTCCATTGTCTACCTGGAAGAAATGTTTTTTTCTCATGCTCTTCTCTCTTCCTCTCCTCCTTTTTACTCAGCATTTGAATTTTTACTCTAATACTTGTTTTATGAGTGAGCAATAAACTGTTGTCTATGTAATAGCAGAGCCTTTCCTGTCTCTCTTCAAATGCAATTTGAATCAATGGCTGGGGAATCACAAATTCACACCTGGTGTAGTGGCTATGTCCCTTACAGACAGGGGCAATCTTTAAGATGCTCAAGACATAGGCACAACTCCATGCCATCGTCTTGGTCCGAAGCAGCATATATTGGGTAAAATCAGTTTATATTGGCTATGCTTGTAAGGACTCTTAAGCCGTTAGACTGCTAATCTCCTATGAACCAATTAACCTATTGTCACCACATTTTAGTGCTAATGATATTGTATTTGTCTTGTTTTAGTGATAGTATATGAGTATTATTATACATATCATATTTGTATTAATTTATGAATTGACAGTATATTGTAACATGTTGTTCTGTTCCTTCATTTGTGGGACTTGTCTCTCCTGGCATCCGCTGAAACTAGATAAACCAGTCAACAACTAAATAACTTAATATTCCCCTCATATGTATCATCTCTTTTAGGAGGCTCTTTGGAAAAATTCTTCCCCTTAAAAACACATTTCTTTTAGAACAGCAAAAAAATAGAACTGGTGCAGCAAAGACAATATAAAAAGGAATGTATACCTTCAATATAGCTAACCAATTATCAGTTACAGCTTTCTTATACTGAATAGTCAAAATGCCAGGAAATATATAAACTTGGTAATCCATGCAGTTCCAAACGAACAGTGCCTTTTCTGTGAACAGTTATTGCACACTGTTTTCTAATAAATAGGAAAAGGTTATTCAAGTGAAGCAATACATCATGGAATATTTTACATTTCAGCATATGAAAGAAAACGACATGGCTTCTGAAAAATGTTCCATTATCTGCAGCACATTGTTGCAGCTACTGTAAGCACAAGTTAATATGGACAGTAGTGGTTCTGAAACAACTAGGGACTAAGTACAAACAGCTTGTGACTTAGATGTTGTGTACTTAGCTTCCTAGGTAGAAAGACAAGCAAGTCAAATGAGACACACTTATGGCATTATTTCATTTATTTAGTTATAGTAGTTTAATAAAAACCAGTCCAAAACTAAAACAAAGTATTTATATATATATAAATATATATATAAATGTATATATATATATATATATATATATATATATATCTATATATATATATATATATATATACCCCGGGATTCAGTACGGTTCCATGCAGGAATAGCTTATTCTTGCACGGAAGCGACCGTTTAGGAGCAGCACAGCAGCATGCCATGCATAGTAATGAAAGTGTGCTGCCTCAGCTCCTAAACAGATGCAGAGCATGGACAAGTGCAGGCGGCATATCTGAGAGCAGAGCTCTCACAATATACACACCCCCACAGTCAAGAACTGCTTTTTGGCAATTACAATGAGTGAGACCACTCATAGGATCTTTTCCCTAGCTGCTATCACATCTTTCTGACAAATTCCTTCGGGCAAGCAAGTCAAGATTATAGAGTTTCTGTGTGCTGGGTTGTTATAAAGAATCAAATCAGGAAGAAAGTAGATATTTATGAATGTTCTTACTACTGATCCTCATAGATTACCAACCTACCCAAAATTAAATATATATTCTTCTTTAATTTTGTCATATTAAAATGTTCCTACTATTTCCCTGACAAAAGACACAGGTTTGCATACCCCCAACAGCATAGATCAATGCAGAATGTCCAGATATGTGGCACGGGTTCCCCTCTATAATTTTGAAATACTGAAATCCCGACTTTCAGTATTTCGAAATTATAATACCGAAGCCTTGAAATTCCAAAACATTAGAAGTGTGAAATTCAAAATAATGATGTTTGGAGCTTCTGGTGTTGCGGTGTGTGAATGCATAGATGTAAGTGTAGGTAAGTACGTATGAGTGTGTTGGTGTGGCTTTTGTGCATGTTAGTGTGTGTTTTGGCTGTGATATGTGTGTGCAAGGGGCTGTGAAATGTGTGTGTGAGTTACCTTTGTGTGTGTGATTGTGCGATCTCGGAGATAGTATATATAAGTAGGGGGGTGTGGGGGTGCAGGGGGGCTTGCCCCCCTGCTTGTCTAAAGTGTAGGATTGTTTGATTGTGGGGAGAGATTGTGTGTATGTGTATGTGTATGTGTGTGGTGTATTTGCACTGTAGGTTGGCGATTTTAAATTTCGCGGTTATGGGGTTTCGGTATTTAAAGGTTTCGGCTATAGAATTTTGACATACTGAAATTTGGGATTTCAGTATTTTGGGATTCTATACTGAACCTATATGGCACATATGTCTGGCCTGTCCCTCAATTACCCTGCCAAATCACTGGGATGATCTCATCAATGAAGTCTGAAATAATGGCAAACATACGAATGTCAGACTTCAAATCAGTCAGAAAATATACATAAAAATAAATCCTGTTACCCTAGCAATACCCCAAGCTTATAAAAGCAATATTTAAAATATAATAATATAAAACTTTTTTTTTTTATCAAACAGATTAAATTTAACCGTAAGTACGCAGGTTTGCCCATTGCTTAGCTACACATACTGTAGCTTAAATGGCACAAGAAGATAAATATCAAGATACATGCAAGTGCAACAATACTGCAATAGTGTAGTGGTCAGAGAATTTGCCTTACGAGCAGTCATTCCCGGTTCAAATCTCACTCCACTAAGTTCCATTTTTTATGTCAAATCACTTTATGAACAATATGTTTTGTTGTATAACCTACTAAATAACATATATTTGTGAACTGGAGTACTGCATTAAATGCAGATGTGAGATGTCATTGTAATAATGTTGTAAAATCCACAGATAAGCACAAGTGCCCCATACAGTATATGTAGACATGAATCAGGGATACAAATCGAAGGTATAATGTGTAATGAATGATAAATCCATAGAGTGTCCAAATCCACCACATTCCCAAGAACCATGTTACATTTCTGTTTAAATTAGTGCAGGGGTAAGCAGGAGTAAGCACTTGTAAGCAGTAGTAAGCAGGTATAAGCCTGTTTGCGCGGGGGTAAGCAATGCACACACAGGTTAAGCAATATTGAAGCTAACTCCCTGTAAGCACATTTAACTGGAAGTTAGCAGTGCTTATCTTTGTACAAACCTGTGCAAACCCGCTTACAATTGCTTAAAAGTGCCTTAATCACTCTGTGTCCAACAGCTGCTGTTCTGCCCAGAAACAAAAAAAAAAAAAAACAGCCCTTGCACGTCTTGAACCCAGGACCCTGTACACTATAGTGACAGTAGTTAACCAGTAAGCCATCACAGCAGTACATAAGACTGAGGTATCACCAAACAGATCCTCACTATAGAAAAATCAAAATTAACACGTGAAAGGAATCTATATACAGTTTTATGTTGTATAACCTACTACATAACATAAATACGTGAACTGGAGTACTGCATTAAGTCCAGATGTGAGGTGGCATTGTAATAAAGTGTTGAAATCCCACAATAAACACAAGGACACCATACAGTGCATGTACACATCAATCATGGATACCAAACACATATATAACATGTAATGGATGATAAATCAATGCCAAAGAGGAAATAGTGTGCAAATTAAAAATTAAGCAGCGCTAAGCATTTCACACCCCTCCTTACTAGGTGTAAGCAATGTGTAGGCCAGCTAAATCAGTTTGTCCACTGGTATACCCCTTTAAGCAATGCCAACCTTAGGTAAGCAGGTCTGCCCATAGCTTGGCATTTTCAAAACCATCCAATCACAGCAAAGTGTGGGAAATCGGCCCTATTGAAACCCCACAGGGGGGAAGGGAATACATCTCATAACTGGTTACAGCTTCCTCCTGTAGGCACTGTGACCGGTGTGGGTGACGGAGTGTGCTTCCAGGCACAGCACTGGGGCATCCAGGAGTCCAAAGTCATGGCAGGACTCCTTGTTAAAGACCATGACCAGAGACTGCTGCAGGGCCAGTACCATGATCTCCAATATAAAGCGGAAGCCTGGGACCGTCTCGCCCATGACCTCACCAGTACTACTGGAATACCTCGAACTGGTGAGCAGGTCAGGCATCACTATGCTGACCTGAAATGGAGAAAAAGGGAGCTCTTGGATCAGTGGATCCAAGAGGCTAGGCAGACAGGTGATGTCCTAGTCATGTATAAGTATCAGTCTACTACCTATTTAATATTTGCCAGCTCGTGTATATTATGGATAGGTATGGCTAAATATTCCTCTTATGTCTTTGACAGTGGCAGATGAGCAGGCTGTGAACTGGAAAGCCCATGCCTGTAGATTGCAGAGGTTGCCTCGCGAAGTAGGTTAGTAATAATCTTGTATGCACTGTCATAAGAAATAAATCTAAAAGTAGTAGAAAGTTAATTGTCTGTATAAAACCTGTATTGTGTATGGCATGTACTGAATAAACCAGACAATATGGCAGGAAAAGTCTCATATAGGTTGTATGTAAATAAAAGGTTAATAGCCTGGCAATAAAGGTCTAACTGCTGGACTGGTTGTGTTTACTCTGGTATCATATGGTAATGTAGTGTTGCAATCTCTTAATAGTACTGTTGTATTAAGCACTGTTACCCACACTGTGCTACATAAATAAATTCTGAAGGAATGTCTGTATACAACTGTTGTAATCACAAGAGGTCATATTGTACAACTGAGAGAGACTTAGACAGAAAACAGTGAAAAGATAGACAACATAATCCAAATAGTACACTCAACTGAGACATGAAGTGTTGTATTTTTAGCACACACAGCCACGGTTCGAATCCTGGGGGTAGTAGTAAGCTGTATGCAGAATCATACCCCACAACTGTACAGATATTGTCAGAAAGTCCAGATAATTGGAGTAAGTCCCCTGCCTGTCACCCTGTTCTCCTGGCAAATCAGTGGGATGATCCCAGAAGTTTAGGCATCAAATAATGACATACAACTGACTGTCAGACATGATAACTGTCAGAAATATATCCATAAGAACAAACCTGTCACTCGAGCAACTCCCCAAAGTGCTATGAGAGTAATAAGCAAAGTATGTCCCAACTCCACCCCCATGTTGTGAAGCTATGACCAGAGTGTGTGCAGTAACAGAGTGAGACATATTTGCATAATAATAATGATGTGGAATCTAGTAATATGTGTGACAACATTCAGGTAGTGTTAACAAACATTCTCCCCACAGGTCTGTCAGATATGAAAACTGTGCCTAGAAATAAAAGACTGAAGTCTTGGACTGGTACTGTTTAGTCTGGTATTGTATGGCAGTGTTAGTGTTGCAGTATCTCTGACTAATAAGGTATTACTCATCACTGTCACCTATACAGTGCTACATAATAAAACTGTCTAGGAAACCCTGTATAAGAGTGTTGTAATTACAAGGTTAGATTGTATTACCACGGGAGACTTATAGAAAGAATTCAGAGAAAAGATACACAGCAAATATCTATATAGCACACCGAACTGTGATGTACACTCTTTTATTTTAGCACACACAGTCATGGTTCGAATCCTGGGAGTGGTAGTAAGCTGTATGCAGAATCATACCCCTCGACTGTACAGCTCTATCCAGAATGTCCAGAGAATTGGCCCATATCTACTGGCTATTACCCTGTCCTCCTGGCATATCAGTGTGGTAATCTCTGACATGTATGCAGCATTTATTGTCATATAACTGACTGTCAGGCTTGCAAATAGTTGGAAAATGTCTATGAAAACAAACCTGTCATTGTACAACTCACCAAAGGTTTAAAAGGGCAATAGTCAAAATATGTCCTGGTTTCACCTGCATGTTGTCAAGACATGCCCAGAGTATGTGCAATAAGAGATGGAGAGGTATGTGCATAACATCAACCTGGAATCTGGGAATATGCGTAGAAACAGTCAGGTAGTATTAACAAACAATACCTCCACAGGTATACCAAGTAAGAGGTGTATACTGCAGGTAAACCACAGTTCATGTATATAGTTATCTATATCCATACCACTGTCCAAACTAAGGCCATAGGGTAGTGTAATAATATCTGTAAGGTACAAATCACAGCACTGACTAGGAAAGTAATGAGAACTACAGGGATATACAAGTTGTTAATTGACATCTTTCTCCCCCCCCCCACCATATCTGTAACAATAAACTAAATACACAACTCACTCGGTATGTGCACTATTAAATCTACTGTTGGGACATATGTTCTATTGTTTGATAAATGTTGAAACTTGTTCTATGCATGTGCCATGTTGAAATACTCCCACAATGGTGCCATGCTGCCATCAATGAACCTGCATGCTGTTGTAATAGCCACTGTGGGTCCATATATGCATGTGTTCAGTTTGCCATGCAACTGTTCCCTATCTGGTGTTTTGGGTTAATGGGAATATCTATGCATGCTGTTATACCTAATTCTGGAATGTAGTAAAAAAGGATGTTCCAGCGATACAACAAATTTGCAAGCACACCAGACGGTGACAAGCGCAGGAACCGATTCTGTGCTGGAACACTTGTTTATTGACATAAAATAGGTTAAGCGCTTTCTACAGAAGAAATCTGTCTTCATCAGAACATCGTAGCATAGCATCGGCGCTTATATATGACAATTGATCTAAGAACCGCCTAAGATGTAATTAATCAATTAAATCAGTTATCAAACAATAACCATTTTTAAGGATGAAATACATACATCATTCTGCATAAACACTCTGAAAATGTGTGATTTGATTTGTTTGCAAAGCCCAGTTAAACTGAGGAACAAAATATATGCTGACAAAAAACCACAAAATATACAAATGAATAAACTAACTATACTGTCAAAACGAATCTACATAGTTAAAAACAAATCAGTATCATACTGATTTGTTTTTAACTATGTAGATTCGTTTTGACAGTATAGTTAGTTTATTCATTTGTATATTTTGTGGTTTTTTGTCAGCATATATTTTGTTCCTCAGTTTAACTGGGCTTTGCAAACAAATCAAATCACACATTTTCAGAGTGTTT
>NC_056729.1:1299460058-1299552558 GCF_019279795.1 Protopterus annectens
CAGCCCCCCGACACATGTTGAGGAGCTCCTTGCCAGCCTTGGGGCACCTGCCCGCCTGCACACACAACTGCTGGTGGAGAGCATAGTGGAGGTGGTTGTTACTCACACAATGGCAGAAGAGCATGAAGGTAAGGCCACAGGGCACATCAGTATACCACTGTTGTGTATACTACTGCTGTGTATCGATCTGCATCTGTACAGTTAGATCTTGCATATGTGAGATGACATATATATAGTCTGTTGTTGCGTAGTAGTAATAAATAGATGTGCATAATCTGTAGTATTGTGGGCTTATACTGTTGATGTACTGTAATGCTGCACCAAACCTGTACCAATGCCACAGCTGTGGCTACTGACATCACATCTCTCACACACTTATGTAGGTCTTTCTGGTATACCTCCAAGGCAGCAGCCTGTCGCAGGTGAATATGGTGTTTGTTCAGGTTTGCCAATACACTGGTCATGTTATGGCCATGGTATATTCCATGCACACATTTAACACACCTACCCATAATGCATGCTGTACATGTTTACGTATTGTTGCTGTTAACTGTACTGCATCACTGTGGTCGCCATGATGGTGTATCTGAAGTGTATGTCAGACTCCTGCAGTATAACTAACATCCACTCATTGCAAAATGTGTGCACAGAGATGAACATAATGGTGGGACAAATGGACTACAGTAGGGACATGTGTGAAACATCACCATTATACAGTGCTACAACAGTGTATATACCAGTATTACAATGGCAACTGTTACAGATCTAAACTATGGCATATCACAATACCTCAGTCCACAATCCTTACAACCTGCAATGTGGTCCTAACATGAGCAATGAGTGTGTAATATGGAATTGTATGTTAGGACAGCAAATATGGGGAATACATACCTTTACAAACACTGGAAGCATATGTGTGCACACACTCCAGATAAAATATAGTGGAAGCAGCTGTTGAGGTACTGACCGCATGCATTTGTCATGGAAATGCACCTTTTAGCAAGTACACATCCCCAATGTCACACCAAGAAATGGTCTGCTGTCCAAGACATTTGGCCATCAGATGTGCCCACTTACCTGCAACAGAGGTAGCTGTGGCTTGCACACATCTTACATGCCATGGTGTGGACCCCATACCCAACAGGTAGCACCCAGGAGTTGGACATGTAGCCATACCTCACCATTGCATATACCAT
This sequence comes from Protopterus annectens, assembly GCF_019279795.1. Lineage (NCBI taxonomy): Eukaryota > Metazoa > Chordata > Ceratodontiformes > Protopteridae > Protopterus > Protopterus annectens. Next base: position 1,299,461,255 of record NC_056729.1, read on the forward strand.
GGCAAACAGTGCAGACAGTCACGTATGTGGTGAGGATGTACGGGACAGGAATAATGCAGGAAATAAACAGATGGACATCCAAGGCAGATGATGTCACATGTAGCAAACTGGTCATGCAGGCTGCCTAGTAACATGCCACAACACTGAGGGAGTTGCAGGAATGTCTAGCAAGTACTAGCTGTGCAGTACCCATGTCAGCAATTGCCAGGACTCTGCAAACGTGTACGCCATGGGTTAGGGTAATCGATGGGATAGTTGTACCACAGGAAACATCAGCCAGGCCTCTTTACAGGTAGTGTATGCATAACAGAAAAGGTCCCCAAAAGGCATGCATTGCAATGTGTACTAGTGTACCAAGACCACATTGGAAACCTACAGACAGTATCACGTAACATACATGTGCTACACAACCAACACCTCACCCCACCTCAGGCCCACCATCCCCATATGTACCATGCCGGTGCCAGTGTACATCTGTAAACTGACACACATGTGTAGGCCATAGTTGTCAAGCATCTGCAAAAAGGCTGAAGTTGGGGAGGGGGTGTCATCATGACACAACAGTGCACTGCAGCAGGGATCCAAAGGATGCTACGAATGGCTGTATCTGCGCACAGTCAGGGTCAGGAACTGTGGCAGACATAACCCTGACTCCACAGCAATAGTGACGGCAGGGTGTGAACTCCAAGGGATGTGCACATGATTTGACCTTGCAATCATGCAGAGTTGGGGGACATGTGTAGGGCAGACTGACCAAATACTGGCAAATGCAGATGGCCCATGCTAGTATACCTCTGCCAGGAATAGTGACTGCTGTAGTACACATAACAGTAGGTGCAACAAACCATCATGATAAGGGCGTGCACACATATGCACCCACAAAGCGCATGCATCTCAATCAGTATCAGCACAACTAACACATTTGTTTGACACTTCATTTGATTGTAGAGGACATATGTCACATATCAGGCTCATGTAATGTTAACAAATGGAGTAATGTGGTCCCATGGCATATCAAGGAAGAGGGTGTCATATCAATAAGGGTGTGTACACTCCCCATAGCCATGGTAAGCTTTGACGATTGTCAGTGTAATTGTATGGTTTTGGTCAAGCATGCACTGCTGATGATGACATCTGTAAATCAGACATCAGGCTTTCACAAATGACATCTGTCCACATATCATCTCAGGTATGTGGCAAACAAACACATAGGGGCTGTGAGCAGTAGAGCAGACATAACTGACACAGTAATACACATTCAGCAATGGTGTGTACACCTGTGAGGTATGGTGCACAGTACATGCCAGGGTGCTGAACAGGTACACAGCAATACTGTGTAAATTGGTGCAGTGTGTTCCAGGGGGAGAGGCATCACCTACTAACACAGCCCATGCATCAAACACATGTATACTGTTGCTAGCATAGATTGACTATAGCGGCACTGCATGCCGTTGAGTACCATATGTTATGCATGTTGACAGATGGGTAATCGGAGGTCTGTGTGTAATATCTTCATGCAACCTCAATTGTAAGTGTGTGTGGGGGGGTTATTTTGTCTGTAAGTTCAATCTGGTGGAGTGGAGGGGGGTTGCTGTATGTAAGATGTGTGTGTGTGTGTGTGTGTGTGTGTGTGTGTGTGTGTGTGTGTGTGTGTGTGTGTGTGTGTATGTGTGTGTGTGTTTGTGTGTGTGTTAAGGTATGCACATGGGTGATTGTGGGGTTGTTCATACGTCTCGACTTCCCTTTCAAATCATGCAGTACATGGACATGGACTGACACATGAGACAACAGGAATACTTGTCTGATATGTAATCTCAGGACAGCTGATTGTATAATAAGGTCTGTAGCATGGAACATGCATTGGGAGGGTAACTAGACACCAGGTATACTGTTATAATTGCAATCAGCAGAAAGGTGAAAGAATACCCACATATGCAGCACTACAGATGCAGTGGGGAATTACTAGACAACACCAGTGAGTGTATCCAAATATTACTGTTGTCCACATAATAAGTTAATAGAGCAACAGATATTGCATCTACTGAGCAATAGTTATTTATGACAGTCCAGTGTGTGACATTATTGAGTGACTGCAGTAGCCCCTAACATATGGGGGCCATGCTCACAAAGTCTGTACAAACTCAGGGTGAACACTGGATGACAGAAGTGAGTTCTTGTAAAACGGACTCCAATCAAGTCAAAGAGGTAATGGAGCAACAGGTCATGTTTTGTGATCACTTGTCTAGGCAATTAGAATAATGACACATTAATGCTTGATATTAATGAGTGTAAGTTTTCAAGTGTGATGCAGGATGGGAAACTTAAGAGAATAAACTTGGGACAGTCTGTAAACTCAGGGACAGGTAGGTATTATGGTGGAATGGCAGGGTGTGCGTGTGTGTATGTGTGTGTGTGTGTGTGTGTGTGTGTGTGTGTGTGTGTGTGTGTGTGTGTGTGTGTGTGTGTGTGTGATGTTGTGCAATGATGTACAGGTCTTAAAGTGCGTTTCTTGTTTCCCCACACAGGTGGTGAGGTGGGTCAGGGTCCCTCCTGCAGGCAATCTGATGTTGGTGTCCATATAGACACTGAAAATGATGATAGGTATGTTGAGGTACAGGCTGGGTTGTCAGAGGCCGAAACCGTGTCATTTGACATCCCCCTGTTATCCACCCCATCCCCCACACAGTCACAGTGCCTATAGATGCCCCATCACCAGTGGCCATAGTAGGGGGACAGTTGGCATTTGGTGGCAGTGTACAGGACAGTGTAGTATCTATGGCTGTTGTGCCTGGACACAGAAGCCATAGCCAGATGTCCGGCAGGGTACCACATAGGCAGATATACAGGGGTGCTCATGGGAGGACTGCTGGTCATCAAGCCCCTGGCAGAAGTGCCACATCTGGTACCACCAGACGCATGTTTCAGGCTGTCATGGAGGTGCAGGCACATATGGAATGGTACACCAGACAGGGTCTGAGGCTACAGAGGGCTGCTCTTTCAGCTATAAGTGGAAACATCCGTGATCTTGCAGCTGCCCCCATTATTTTACAGAGGTCATGGATAGATGGTGGGTGTGAGATGGTGGGACTCCTCGACCTTGGATTGTCCATGCTAGAGCATGTGGTGGGAGTGGTGCAATGGCCACGTGGACCTAGGCCAGCAACACTAACATCTGGAGGTCAAAATGGACATGCATGGACACCAAGCTCCTCCCATAGTGGCAGTACCAGCCCTAGTACTGCAGGGGAGGCTGTCCATACCACACCACAGCAGGCGATGTGCACTTGGCCCTGGCCAGTCCCAGGAGGTACATGGTACCAGCAGACATATGTCATCATCAGGGAGAGTAGCATATCAAAGCTTGTAGCTGGACGTGCCCATTGAACCCCTGGCAGGCACACCTTTTGTGTCTGTGGCTGGAGGTAGTGAACTGCACACCCTGCCATGTATGGTATGCAGCTGTTCAACAAACACATGTATAGGGCAGCCACATGGCAGAACTATGTGCATGTATACTCACACACAATACAAACACACCTAGGGCAACCCCATACCTACACACAATACATCACCACGGCCATATCAGTAATTAAAACCCTCACTCACACACACAGTGTCAAATGTATGGCCCAGCCTAGGTCTCTGGAAAGCCAACAGCACACCCTGTACATTTGATGATACCTGTGCCACATCCTTGTCATCTATAACATTGATGCAGGGACAGGCTAATATGGTTCTGATACACACGGTGACTGTACTACAGTGTACCAGTGTACTGCTCTGTAACATGTTGTCAGCAGTAATGTTTAATGCTTACATGTCAGGTAGTGTAGTTGTCCAGCCATGATGCGTTATAGGTGTTGTTAACACTGAGTGATTGTGGTCTCCATAATGTTATCCATTTCCGTAGTAGGTGTCCATGTGTCAGCAGGAGGATGGTCTGCTGTCATATCTCACGAGGAGTACGACACTTTGGTGACACTTTGGCTGTGCCATATCCTGGGTACAGGTGAACACGTCATAGGTCTATAACAGTTTCTGCCTGTGCCACATGGCCGATAGGTCTTGGGGTGGTGTATACAGGTGAGTGCATTGTGGCTGCTGTTAGCAGCCCTTCCACAGTGGACAATGGTAGTTGTACTGGGTGGTATACACCACATGTTTGTGTATAACACACACAGAGCCTTAGGTGTTGATGCACTACACAGAGAATACTGTACACATGGATGTATGTACCTGTGCAAGGAACCCATTGTAGCCTATGTAATCCCACCAAGCTAGACTACGCAGAACAACACATTGTGAAATAAGCAGTCTGCTAGTTTAATGTCACTGACGATGGTACAGTCTGGGTATATGCCCCTTTCCCCATTGTAGTGCAATCCTCAACACGGTAAACATATGTGTTCTGGTATGGGTGGCACACCCCTACTCTTTGGAGGGTGAGAGGTGCTATAGAACCACAGATAGTGTGATAGACAAATATGTAACCTGTTAACATGAACTGTACAGTATTACGGCCAGCTACATGGGGTAATCACTCAACAGTAATCACAATGATGTTGGCTGTGTTCACAACAGCCACACCCAGCTCTATATACCAACCCCAGTATCGCTGCACACCTATAAAGTGAGGAAGAGGCCATTTACACAGCTAACAGTAGTTGTGATGGAATGTATGTTCACAGGATGATACCTGTAACATGTTAATATACGCCACACAGTTCTTGGACAGATAACCCCCTGGGACATGTATATTCTGCAACCTGAAGTAAATGCCTCCACATACACGCACACTCTGACTTGGCAATGCTGGGAGTAGACCCCTACCTAGGTATGTAGTGCTACTGATGTGTGTGGCTTTAATTGCACACACCACACAGCTTTTAGGATGAGGAGTGTTCCAGGTTATATGTTACATGCAGAACATCCCCAGGCATGTAAAGTATGGTAATGGGGGATGTAATGGTTGTATATTGGCAATACATAGTGTGACATACCACCATATATGCATTGACAAACATGTAACAGTCATACACACATCTGAGAGACCTGGGCCTATCAGTGCTAACTACCTTGTCAGTGTGTCCATTGTGTTACAGGTAGGTTGCACAATGCACATGCATAACTGGGCTGCATAGTGTTATCAGTTACCTGTATGGTTAATGGTGACAGTGGTCAGCATACAGTGGTACATGGGACATGTACATGGGGGTACCATGGTGTAATGACCGTATACCCACCACCCACACCCCACTGTGGATATTGTACACACTGGAACCCATGGTGACACTCTGACACACCCATCATCACACATTGACCAGGAAGGCAATGCAACCCCTTGTCCATCACAAGAGTGCTACTACAGGGATGTGCATCTAATGCACATGCCACAGGCATAGTAGGATGATGCATTGTCATGCCTCTCCTATGAGCAGCAACATCACTATCCCTAATACTGTGTGGCAATGCATATTGCAATAGGAGTATGTGGCCTTGGAATGCTGTACCCTACATATATACACACATGCACACATACACACACTTGCCAGAACTCAGTGGGTATCCCATGCCTAGCAACCCATTTGTACAACAGTGTTATGCCGGTACTGCAAGGCCCAGGTAGCCCTTAGGGAGAGGAGCATAACAAGGTACATGTAATGTCCAGTACAGCACCAGCCACAACTAACTATGGCAATGGGTGGTGTGGTGGGTGTGAAGGGCCTCAGGGTATTCCCAACTACAGGTCTACAAACACACAGACACTGATATTCTCAGTAATGCACACATACACATTTGTCAGTACTGGGGTGCATCGGTGCACGTGTTCATAGGTGTGTACCAGGCTATTGTCCATGCAGAGATGGGAAGTGTAGGGGATATGTGTACAGTGGTATCATGCCACCTGCCATGTGCCAGCAGGTCACCTATCAACAGACACCACTGTGGTGACCCTCAAGGTGAGAGTGACATACATCAGCCAATCCTCTGGGTGCCTCCTGCAGAGAGCCGGTGATGTGCTCCAGTTGACATGTATGCAACATGTATTACATAACATGGTTAGTATCTGTCTTGGAGACCTGTACCCAAGCATGTTCTGTTTACTGTGGTAGTGTAGTTGAGGTATCCATGGCATGTGGTGCATACAGGGTGTTGAGTCATATCTGTGGCATTTATAACACAGCTGGCAGACATGTCAGTGTCAGTCAAGCATATATTGCCGGTACGTATACAAGATGGATACCTGACATCTGCACATCTGTACAGGGGCTGACAGACATCAGCTCACCAACTAGCTATGCATTAGGATGAATGTATTGACAGAAAGACATCTGACACGGATAGGTATGCCATTACTACATGATGGCAATCCTCACTGACATGTGCTATACACACAGCAGTCTACAGTTATTTTCCACATGTCAGATCATTATCCAGTAGGAAATATATCATGATACACAGCTCACACACCAAGAACACGATAGTGAGGAATCAGAGTCCATCTTTGCATGCAGGGGTGGTTGTTTCCAGTATTGAAATTAGCAATCTACCCTTACTTGGAAAAGCACTGTCAACAGTAGTAACGCAATGATACACTACATGCCAGTGTGACTGCATATAACCTGGGATACTACCCTTGTATGTAACACAATCTGCACTGTAATGATAGCACATAGATGCATGTTATATACATAACATTACATACACTTATTACAGATGCCATTACCCTGCTATGATATAAGACTGGAATGTGAGCACTGGTTACCAGGGCTGAGCCATGCTTCGCAGATGTTGGCATTGCTGCAGTGTAACAGCTAAGTACATTTGCACACTGGTAAGCGAAGCCTACATGGTGAAAGTGACCGTACGTTTAACCGTACCTTAGCACAACTTAGCTTCATGTAAACCCACGCAAAAAGCAGACTTCACTCTTCTTAAGACTGAGATGGTATCCTTTAAGCCCACTGGGCCAGTGGATACCACATCCCACAATGCCGAATCCTTCACAAATGCTTTCTATGGACATCTCCAAGAATGCATGGATCATGCAATCCCAAATAAATCCAAGTCCCTCTCCACCAAAGGCAAGCGTCCTGTCTGGTGGACCTCAGCCATTAACAAATTGTATAACAAAAGAAGGAAGCTACTGCACGTCAGAGCAAAATCCCATAAAGGGAAGACATCTCTGATCAACATTAGCAGAAAACTACGTTCTCTCATAAAAACATCCAAGGCCAACTTTGAGAGAAAAATCGCTAAGGACACTAAAGATAACCACAAAGCCTTCTTCAGCTATGTTAGAAACCTGGGCGGAAACCCTCAGATATGCTCAGAGTTAGTTCACAACAACAAAAAATACACTGAACCCACAGATATTGCCAACATTCTGGCTGACAGGTTCAGTGCAAATTTCTCCCCTCCCTCACCCCCAAAAGAAGAAATACTTATCCCAGCTGAATGCAATCTCCCCGTCATCTCAGATGTCCAAGTGAGAACCGCCCTCAACAAACCTAAAAACACAGCATCAATGGGACCTGACGGTATCCCGGGTTGATGCTACGTGAACTCCAAGAGGAGCTAAACCCGCACATAAAAATGGTATTTAACCTTAGCCTTACTACAGGATATGTACCCGAACACTGGCGTACAGCAACAGTGGTCCCACTCCATAAAGGGGGTATCTCTACAGACCCTGGGGACTACCGTCCCATAAGCTTAACCAGCCTGGTCTGCAAAGCTATGGAAAGAATCATTATGGAACTCATAAACAGAGACATAGGGGACCTACAGACACTTGACCCCACCCAGTTCGGCTTTGTAAAGGGCAGATCCTGCCTTTTGAACCTGGTTGACTTTTTCGAAACAATCACTAGAGCCATTGATGAGGGCAAAGCAGTCCATACAGCCTACCTGGACTTGGCTAAGGCCTTCGACACAATACCCCACTCAGGCATCATAGATAAGCTCAACAGCTTAAACATAAACCCTTATGTCACTAGATGGGTTGCAAACTGGCTAAAGGACAGAACCCATAAAGTTAAAATCACTGGAGCAATGTCAGACTCAAAGCCAGTCACAAGTGGTGTCCCACAGGGATCTGTCCTGGGACCCCTCTTGTTCGGCATTTATTTCTCAGATGTTAAAGCAAACATGGGAGGGTTGTGGCTGACAAAGTTCACAGATGACTGCAAACTAGGCACCATAGTCGATACACCAGCGGACACATACATCCTACAAAAAGGCCTCACAGAAATGGACAACTGGTGCCGGAGTCACGGCCTTAAACTAAATGCCAAAAAATGTATAGTCATCCCCTTTGGGAAAAACAAAGTACCCACAAATTATCACATAGACAGCAACCCACTGAGTATGGAAAAAGTAATCAGAGACCTAGGGACCCAAGTCGACAGTGACCTCTCATTTGACACCCACGTTGCCAAAGTGGTTAGAAAAACATTCTACCTTGCACACCTCATCATGAAGGGATTCACATCCAGATCCAAGGATTTCATTGTACCCCTATACTCCTCCCTCATCAGACCCATGATTGAGTACAATGCGCCATTTGGTATGTACCTCACCTGGCATTTGCAACAGCTGGAGAGAACACAAAAGTACCTCACCAAGAGGATCAAGGGTCTCCAACATATGTCTTATTCTGCCAGACTAAAGAAACTTCAGCTCTATTCAGTAGCATACCGCCTGCTCAGAGGTGATCTCTGCCTGACGTACAAGGCCATGTCCAATCAGGATCTGATGGACATGCTCCATCTCAAAAAATCCAAATCCATCAGGACCACGAGCTAAAGACTTAAACCTTGGCACAAGTATGAATAGGACATGCTGGAGGGATAGATTCATAACCCAGAGGCTTCCCATGCTTTGGAACAAGATCCCAGTTCATATTAGGCAGAGCCCCTCACTGACTCTCTTCAAGAGAAATCTTGATGAGTGGATGGGAGATCGTAAGTTTACCCCAGGGGTCACATCTGTGTCACTGCTAGACAGGGGCACAGTAAACTAATTCTACTATATAAGGGGACCTTCATTGTGTCACTACTAGACAGAGGCACAGTATTCTAAATTTATTCTGTACATTTTTGTACCATTTCATGGGGTGGCAAAAGCCACATCACTATGGCTAGGCTTACAAATGCCCCAGGGCAGATAGCCTAGTACTAAACTATGAAACTATGAAACATTCACATGGATGTCATGTGTCCCAGACAGGAGACTCACTCCCCTTGTTACTGTAATGATAGCACATAGACGCACGTTATATACATAACATTACATACACTTATTACAGATGCCATTACCCTGCTATGTTATAAGACTGGAATGTGAGCACTGGTTACGAGGGCTGAGCCATGCTTCACAGATTTTGGCATTGCTGCAATATAACAGCTAAGTACATTTGCACACTGGTAAGCGAAGCCTACATGGGGAAAGTGACCGTACGTTTAACCGTACCTTAGCACCACTTAGCTTCATGTAAACCCACGCAAACATGTTTAAAGCTGCTCAAAACTGCCTTAACCACTCTGTATCCAGCAGCCCTTGTTCTGCTCAACAATAAAATAAACAGCCCTTGGAGGGCTTGAACCCAGGACCCTGCACACTACAGTCACAACAGTGAACCACTATGCCACAACAGCTGTGAAGACTGTTGTTTTTCCAATATATCTGTCAGTACACATATTGAATAGTATTGAACAATTGTTGCGACTTCTACAATTGTGTAGTACTTGTTAGTGATATTACTGTTCCATCACATATGTTGTTGTATCTAAATATACACATATCAGATACATAATGTGTGATACATCTGGGAAGGTATACACAACATTAATGTTTACACATGACAAGGATATGGTTATATACATATACATATGTAGATATATGTGTACATGTAAATACACATATATATTCATATGTATGTATTTATATACATCTGTATAGTGCATCATATATATGGCCATATATAGATCTGTATATATATATATATATATATATATATATATATATATATATATATATATATATGTATATATATTATACATATATATATATATATATATATCTATATATATATATATATATATATATACATACATATACATCATATATGTGCATATATATATATATGTTTATGTTGATATATATGTAGATATCTATAACTATATGTTATATTTATATCTGTATATGTGTAGACATATATAGATGCGTATATCTATATATATATATATATATATATATATATATATATATATATATGTAGATATGTATATGTGTAGATATATATATATATATATATATATATATATATATATATATATATATATATATATATATATATATATACATATATGTTTACCATATGTCCAGAACATGGAGTGGAGTCACATCTCAGAACCAGTAGTCTCAACCTCTTAGTGCAAGGGGATGTCATATATGTATTGCAGGTATATATGTAGACTGTTGCTACTGTAACAGGGGCTGCCTTAATAGAAATGTTGTGTGTGGGAGGTCACATCTGCTATTGACATGTATGCCATCAGTTACTGACAGACATCCTAAGGTCATCATAGTACAGTACCACTGATATCACAGTAATGTTCCTGTGGACTTAAGCAGAGCTATGACCACTAAATGTGGACAGTCTGGCACACTCTGGTCAGTCCAGAGGAAAACACAGATCACCTTAGTGTGAGACATGTGGATCAAGCCTGACAATGTGGATGTTAACAGCCATGTAAATGGGTATATCACGTAAATACTGGACTACATATGCCCGCACAGTTTATGCATTCACACACTCCTGTCTGTCCTGACACATAACCGGTGGTACAGAGGTCACATGGCCACATACTACCCACTAGTTAGTGACATACATCTGTACAGCATCCCACTGCTTTGTCAGAAATACATGACAGTTATGATGGCTCGGCAGCAGTACATCTGGAAAATATCTGGACATAACATTACACTGGGTAATTACACTAAGCTGCTAGGCATGTAACAATGCACTGTGCAAACTACAGGCAGACTGCCACAACACTGCCCTACATTTCTTATGGGGGAATACACATGTACCTGCAAATAAAGCAGGCTCTACAGGCATGTCACAGCACAGAATAACAGACACTTGTGTGAAAGTGCATACCCACAAATAATGTGAGTGCAGTCACAGCCACATATGGTAAACAAGCTTAATATTACAGTATATGGACTGTCTGATCAACACCATCCTTATATGTGCCATTCACACACAAAAACTACATATACTGTGCCACGAAACAGTGTGGTGCGATGCCTGTCTGTGGTATGGGACATGTGTGTGTTTGGCCCTACAAACATGTAAGCCGATATTGTACCATACACTGGAGCAGTATGCGACATCAGATAGAACAGGACCAAGAACAATGACATCTACCACAGTCTGTACACAGGCAATGTACGTATTCGCAGTGCACATACTGTCGACAGTCATGATAAGTACACAGACTTCACTACTATATACACAACCATAGAATGCCCAGGTTACGTCCTTAAATATAACCCCTACTATACATAACATGTCTAGCAATCTGATATCTCACTGGCTTATTATCACATATGATGTCAATAAATAATGGTGTACAGAACCTGTGCACCTCTTACTGCATGAAATATTTACAAAGGTTGACAGACTTGTGGCTGGAGGCACAAACACAGGGCCAATATTGACATGTTGCTGTGAAAACCTCATACATTTACTGTTGTAACAGCGTTTGTTGTGACATATGTGCTACAAGGGATATGAAGTCAGTAACTCTCGTGGCTGTCATCATGTATTGACTGCAATCCTCAGACTTTGCTTCTGCAGTTCTAAGATAGGGAATCTGTGAGTAAAACAAGACACATAAGATTCCAAACACTGGTCAGTTTGCAGATAACCCTACAGGTGGGAGTATCCTCAAACACATAACACTGTCATGACAGGTATTAAATCATGTAGACAAGCCATATCCACACAAACCCTGTTAAACCCACATTACTCCAAATGCAGAAGAGCAACACTTACATTCTGCAATCATGTCTGGAACATGGAATATCCCCCTCCTTTTTGTTGGCCTGTCTCCACAGTGCATGTTGTTAGAGGTATATCCCACTACCCTCTGTGATGCTGTTTGCCAAACACTGACATGAATTCCTGCTTACAGTGAATGAAAAAGGCCAACACCCAGATGATTTTCCTAACTATAGGAGTGTGTTTTCATGCAATTGGCTATGGGGATGTTACCACAGCTGTTCCACATGCAATCAGCTAGTGGGGACTGCAATTCGTGCAGAGGCCATCAACTGATCCTGAGCTTCACTTACAAAACACAAGCTGCTGCCTAAGCAAAGCATGTGTACTTCTCCACATCCACCAGAGAGGGAGGGAGCGAGACAGACAGAGACAAAGTAAGACAGGAAGGGGGTGGGAGAGTAAAACCTAATCATGTTTGTGCCACACACTTACCCGTAAGGGGTTTTAAACCCCTGCCTGACTATGTATTGCTATTACATGTCTATGCAGTTATTGCATGTGCCACAGAGCTTACATGTCGGGGAGCTGTGCAAAGGTATATTTGATGGTGAGTGACATCAGCAACAGTGATAAAGGAGGGATAAGGTAGGTGTAGTACATATGCCTGTCCACAAGAACAGGTGTCAAGGTCAACACAGAGACACTCTTTCAGGGACTCACACACATTATCACAGTTGGCAGGGTCAGGATTCGACCTTCTAACTAGCTAGTTTTCCACAATACAGTAATACGAGTTATCACATGCACCACAGGGGTTATCAGGATGATATATGGGTAATGGGTATGTCAAGGTGTCTGACATCAAAAGGCATGCTTCAGTAGGTCAATGGGGGTGTAGTGAGTGTGAATGGCATCCTAATCATTATACTTCACATATATACACACAGACACAGGTTTGCCAGGTTTGCCAGTACTGACATGCATGGGTGCATTGCTTCACAGGGGTGTAGTGGTTGACTGTGCTGAACAAGGCTTGGTAAAGGATATACCTTAGCATCAGGCCACATGACAATGGTCTGCAGTGTGGCTCAGGGGTGTAGTGTCTGGATTGGCTCACACAGGTGGGTATTGTATTCACCATCCAGTCATCTGGGTTACTACTGTGGGTGGCCAGTGCTGTGCAATGCTTGCCATGTATGTGTTCTATATTCCATAGCATGGATGGTGTCACTTCCCACATGCATGTTCTGTGACATGTAGAAGTATACTTGGGGTATCTGGGGCATGTTATGTACACAGATTGTTATCATCAGATTTGCCTTTCCTGACCTCATGTGGTGAGAACTGGCAATGGACACCAGTTTGACCCTGCACCTACATTGACAGCATGATACATGTATTTCCTGGTGTCAGTGGCATCTGTCCATACAGGGCATGCGTATAAGGCATGATATGTCCTTTGTGGGTTACATTTGCTGGCTCTACAGTTGTTGCAGGTGTCCAGTGGGGAAAATAGTGAAGGACCACTGTATGCAATGATTTGCCTATTGTAGGGATGGGACAGGGTGCCATGTCCTCTCTAGTCCACTGCAATCACACCATGGTTACTATCTGTGGGCAATATGCAGGGAACTACCAACATAGTGGTTGTTGCCTAGCCGAGTGTGTTTGTGTATGAGACAGGGGTGGAGAGTGTTCTCTGGGTAATACAAGGGTTGCCTATATTGTTCCCTAAGTCACAATGTCACATGTAGGGCTATGGATTGTCTACCCTAGCCTCTCTGCTGTTTGACATCTGTTATCCTTTTAAGGTGGACATTGTGACATATAATAGGCCCACCATATAAGAAATCTGCAAAACCCACTCCACAATGAGTCCTGTTATTACACACTCACCACTACCTCCACACAGGATACATATGGTACACACACGCAACAAGTCTTGCAGTTGTTATGTCTGGGATTAGAACACCTACCTAACTAGTACATCTCACTACAGCATTACATAGTTATAGCACGCGCCACAGAGATCATGGGGCTGCTTTTTACGCAAAGGTGTATTCCAAAGTGAATGACATCAGCAGGCTTGCCAAAGTAGGACAATGGAAGTTGTAGTGACTGTGAATGGCCTCAAAAGCATTGATCCCTACAAAGACAAACAAACACACACACACACACACACACACACACACACACACAAAGTTTTACAGTTGCTATGTCTGGGATTAGAACTCCTACCTAACTAGTATATCACACTACAGCATTATGTAGTTATAGCATGCGCCACAGAGATTACTGGGTACCTTTTCCCCAAAGGTGTATTTCAAAGTGATTGACATAAGCAGTCTTGCCAAGGTTCGGCAATGGAAAGTGTAGGTCATAGCTTCATAGGTTGGTACTAGGCTATCTGCCCTAGGGCCTATACATGCCTGGCCATGACAATTCCCTGGCTATGTATTCCCACAATATTACTTCCATGGACCCTTGTCTATCAGGGCAACTGACATGATCCCCGGGGTCAATTTCCTATCTCCCATCCAATCGTCCAGGTTCCTTTTGAAGAGAGCCAAAGAGGCACGCTGCTTGACATATATGGGCAGTCTATTCCAGAATCTGGGGAGTCTCTGGGTCAGGAACATATCCCTCTAGCATGTATTGTTCATTGTGATGACAAGGTATGGATCCCTTGAGCATGTGGCTGTGAGTGTTTGGAATTTTTTAAGTGTAGTATGTCCAACAGCTGTGGGTTTGATATGGCATTGTATGTTAAGCAGTGATTGGCTCTGAGTACATGATATGTAAAAGAGTATTGCTTGATGATTTTCAGTCAGCTTAGGGCATCTGGTTTAGGGCTGTGATTTTTTTACTGAGGTATGTCTGCAGCCTTTTTAGCTGTTGCAGATGTCTTGTGAGGTACACAGGTAACAGGCCATTGTAGTCTGTACTGGGTCTACTGAGAGATGACTACAGTGGGACAATGGCCTCCTTTTTCCTGGATGTAAAGCCCTTAGTGATGAGGTGTGCCACATAGGTGGATTTTCTGACTGTTGTGGTGATGTAGTTATCAAAGGTGAGACCACTGTCCACCTGTGTCCCTACGTCTCTTATCACACTTTAGGTGTTTAGTGCACTGCCACCTATGTGGTACTTCACAGGTACATGTCCTTTCCCAAAGGGGATAACTATACATTTCTTGGCATTGATTTTGAGGCCATGGCTCAGGCACCAAGCATCTTTTTCTGTAAGGCCCTTCTGTAGAATATCCACATCATGTGGAGATTCAATATTGGCTCCCAGTTTGCAGTCATATGTGACCTTTGTTTGCCAGAGTCCCTTAGTGTTGGACTGTACTTCAGAGCAGTAGATGCCAAACAAGGGTGGTCCCAGGACTGAACCTTGAGGTGCTCAAATTGTCACTTGTCTGGGGCTAGAGTTGGTGTCACCTACATTTACAGTGTGGGTTCTGTCAGTGCAGCAGTTGACAGCCCATTGGGTGACATAGGGATTAATGGCCAGCTTGGTATATTTATGTACCAAGCTGGCCATTAATGATACATTAATGGACAGCTTGGTACATTTATGTATCATTCCAGACTGGGGGATGGTATTGGAGGCCTTGGCAAGGTCCAGATAGGCTGTGTGAACCATCTTACCCTTTTCCACATCTCTGAAGACTGATTCAAAGTTGTCAATCAGGTTGAGGTGGCATGATCTGCCCTTCACAAACCCAACCTGGTTGAGATCCAGTGTTTGCAGGTTGCCAGTGTCTTTGTTTTAATTTCCATGATAATACATTCCATGGCCTTGCAGATCAGGCATGTCATACTGCTGGGGCTGTAGTTACCAAGATCCAAAGTGGATCCCCCTTGTGGACTGGGATAACTGCAGCTGTGCTCCACACAGTGGTCATGAAACCTGAGGTGTGGCTATGATTAGACATGGCACATAGGTGAGGTGCCAGTTTATTTTGTTCTTCATGTAGTACACAGCCCGGGATGTTGACTGGTCCCATGGCTGCTGTTGTCTTAGCTCTGGAGAGTGTGGTTTTTACCTGTGTGGGCATTATTGCCAGAATCTAGCAATCTTTCACTGTTGAGATAGGACCTTTCTTGGGTGGGAGGGGGGTGTAGTTGGCACTGAATCGATCTGCCAGGATATTTGGCAATATCCTTGGGAGCAGTATATTTAATACCATCATGTTGTAGCTCAGAGCAGATCTGACCATTGCCATTTAGATTCCTGACATAGCTATGGAATGGCTTGTAGTTGTCTTTGACATCTTTGGTGATATTATGTTCATAACTAGCTTTGGTGGATGTTATGAGGGATCTCAGCTTCTTACTGTGGCTGGCAAGGGAATATTTGACATCCTGGAATTTCCCCCATTTCTGCAACAGTTTCTTCCTTTCATTGTACAGTATGTTTATGGTAGGGGGCTATCACATTGGCTTCCTTTTCTTAATGGGGAACGTCTTGGTTCTATAATGGATGGCACAATTCATGCATGAGTGGATGTGCTTGTACAGTGCCTTCAAGTAGGATTCAGCAGTCGTCCTTTCAGTTCCCATCTGAATGGTCATCATGACATTAGTCACTTCTGACATGTGTAGCACAACATTGGCTTTGAAGATGTGTGTTACGGAGGTTTCCTTACCGGGGTGTGGAGGAGGGATGTGGATGTTAGCTTATGGGCAGACCTGATCACGGATGGGGTGACCATAGGTGTGGAGCATTGATTTCCCATGTTGGTAATGTCCAAGTCTAGGATATTTGAGCCCCTGGTGGGTCTATTGGCTACTTGATCCAGGGCATTGAAAATTATGACTTCCAAGAACCATTGGGCACATGTGTTGGTACACAAGTACATTTCCCAGTTAATGGCAGGGTAGTGTAAGTCACCCAGTATTAGGGTGTTTGGTTGTATCATAATATTTCCCAGTATGTTTCAAAAGGTGTAGTGGGAATCATGGGGCATGGTGGGGGATCTGTAACAAGCTATACGATTTGGATTGCAGTCTGACCTAGTGTTAGTTGCACTGGGGGTATTTCAGATGCATTCTGTTGGGCAAGTAGCCTGGTGGTGTGAATATTCTTGGTGAATATGGAAACTGCTCCACCTTTATTGTTTTGGTCCTGGTTTGGTGGCCAACAGGTATGGTGAGAGCTTTACCTGGTATTGCAGGGGTGCTCTCTTGAGTCTTGGATCATGTCTCTGTTACGGCACAGGTATCGATGTTCTCCATGTTTAGGAGTGCCTAGTGACTGTGAATGGCCACAAAAACATTGATCCCCCCCCCCACACACACACACACAAACACACACACACAGAGTTTCACATTTGCCATGTCTCGGATTAGAACTCCTACCTAATACATCACACTACAGCATTACACAGATATAGTATGCGCCACGAAGCTTACTGGGCTACTTCTTCCCCAAAGGTGTATTTCAAAGTGAATAACATCAGCAGTCCTGCCAAAATAGGGCTTTTGAAATTGTAGTGAGTGTGAATGGTCTCAAAAGCACTGATTCCTACACAGACAAACACACAACGTTTTACAGCTGCCATGTCTGGGAATAGAACTCCTACCTAACTAGTACAGCACACAACAGCATTATGCAGTTATAGCATGCGCCATGGAGCTTACTGGGCTACTCCTTCCCCAAAGGTGTATTTCAAAGTGAATGACATCAGCAACCCTGGCAAAGCAGAGCATTTGAAATTGTAGTGAGTGTGAATGGTCTCAAAAGCATTGATCCCTACACAGACAAACACAGTTGCCATGACTGGGATGAGAACTCTTACCTAACTAATACATCACACTATAACATTACACAGTTATAGCATGTGCCACAGAGCTTATAGGGCCACTCCTTACCCCAAGGTGTATTTCAAGGTGAAGACATCAGCAGGCTTGCCATAGTAGGGCAATGGGGAATGCAGTGTGTGTGCATGGGCCATAACCCATTCATCTGGAAGCAGACACACAACACTAAGGCACAGGTTTATATTTCACAGGTACGTGTATACAACTGCTAGATAACTACTGACTTGTACAGTCATGTTGCACAGTTATCACAAGCACCACAGACACTATAGTGCTGAGAGATACCATAGGCAAATGTCTGCACTGATTGACATTTGCAAATCATGTGGTTTTAGCCAATTGGATGTGTGCTGGGTGGGATAGGCCTCATGATGAGAGGCTCTGTGTCACTGTCTGTCACTCTCTTCCACACATCTATGTATGTGTAATTTTGGCCTATTATAGTTTATTGTCCTTAGATATATGTGTGTATTCCTATCAAATGTGTGTGAAAAGCATGTGTACTGAGGAATGTGTGCACAAACATCTGTGAATGTCAGATATGTATAGTCCACTGTTGTTGCCAGACATGGGCTTCATTTATGTAAGTGTGGGAGCATGCCCAGTATGACCTTCTGTATTAAATGTGTGAATCCATTCCAGGTAGGTTGTACTCCAGTGCATGATTTGTGTTCTACACCTAAAGCTAGCAACCTATTTCTGCAGGTTATCTGTAGAGCAGTTGACAATATGGGGCCAAAATGGGCAAAGGATAGTGAGTTGCTGTAGGTAATTGTGTCTGTGCTGCTTCTGCTGCATGGCCTTGGTGTTAGCAGAGATATTCAGACATATGTACTGTTTTACACTGTGATATTTTATGTCATCAAGTACTGTCAGGTAAACATATTTGCTTGCAGTAATGTCCTGGGGTACACAGGGTAAATGCAGATGTGTCCAATATTGTGGTCTGCAGCCTACAAATTCTTTCACGATCATGCCATTCTGGAGAGGAAGCTGCAGACACTTGCTGATGGGACTGTGTAAATGGTTCAGCACCTTGGTACAATGGTGGGTGAGGATCCCATGCTTGTTCATCCATCGACATGACAGTATGGCTATATCCTGCTGTGGCCATACCTCACAGCTGTACAGATTCACACAGGTTACCCAAAGGCAGGGGACATAATTCTGGACTTTACCGCTTCACATTGTGGTTTATGAGCAGGTTTGTAGCCACCAATTCCTGTGTTTGCAGGCAGGGATAGTATGTACACATGGCTGAGTTTCAAACTGCACACAATCCATGTCGTCCATTCTCCTACCCCCCCCCCACTATTGTTCTATCCTCTTCCAAACATTATGCAAACATTATCTGATAAGTTTCCTATAGTTAACACCTCATCCCAGCAGTAATTTGATGTTGGTCCACAGTTCATGCAGTAGGACATAGTGGACATGTTACTCGGATTTGTCCACATGGCCTTGCATTTGGGTTCTGTGGACTGTGTTATGATGTAATTTGGGAGTCCATGACATAACATACATTGGCAGTACAGGTGAGACACAGGCCTTTGGCAGAGGACTGTAGGCAATTTGGTAGTGATGCAGTCCAGCTGTAGCAAGCTGTTGCATTGTGTCACGCCTACAGTCCCAGACTGCAAGACACTATATTCCCCTGGGGTGACCGGGTAGGTGTGCAAGGTGTTAATGCCAATACATTCTGTCATTATTGATCCAGTGGTGTGGATGCTGGCAGGGTGCTGCTTACAGCTAGGGATACATATGCATAGGGCCCCTGTTCTGCATGCTGCATTCTTTGGCTATTGCCATACAGAGGTAGGTGTCATATTGTACTCATTCCCAACAGCAGGGATAAGACCAGAGAGGTACATGTGGGTTATGGTGGGGTGAGTGACTCACAGATATGCATGGGGAATTCCACTTATGCTGGCTTGTGCAAGGACTTCAGCAGTTTCTCAATACTTCATACCTGTGGCCTGTGTGGTTTTCCAGTGTTTGTCCAGACAACATCAGTATTCCATACTACAAACCCAACTAATGTGCTGCTAACCTGTATGTACAATTCCAAAGATGTGTCCATTTGACAGTAACATATTATACACTGTCTGTCTGGGGTACTTCCACCTGTGTAGTGTTTGTATGTCTGGGCCCACATTCATGTCATGTCCATCTTTCAGATGGTGACAGATATTACTTCCAAACATTTAGTATGGCTTACTGCTGGAATGTGTTTTCCTGGGATGCATTGTTTTTGTCACTGCAGTTGTGAGGACTTGGCCCTGTCATTGGCAGTACTGGCCAACTGCCACCAGGACAAACCTCACCATGCCTACATACTGTCCACTCTCACACAGTATACAACACACACCAACCTAACACACACAGCCCTGCATATTTTACACATGCTACAATCTATCCTGCTACATTGGCCAGCTCAGGTAATCTGTGCTCCACTGTTATTATACCTACACATACATGTTACTACATTTCTACATAGGATTGGGGGGGGGCACACCTGACACTTGTACACACTTGCTATGACTGTACTGGTATTTCAGGTACTCCATTTCATTCTGTATTCTGACCAATCATGCTGACTAGAGGCATAACAGTGTTCTACAGGTTCTTAGGTTCATACGTTCATAGGTAGGTACTAGGCTATTGGGCCTAGGGTCTATCAAAGCCTAGCCAAATGGTACTCTGCCTTTCGCCACCCAAGAAAATTATTTTCCTGTGCCCCTGTTGAGCACAGCCACAGAAGTGATCCACGGGGTGAATTTCCTATCTCCCATCCAATCATCAAGATTTTTCTTGAAGAGTGCTAATGAGGAGCTTTGTTTGATATAGGTAGGTAGTTTGTTCCAGAGTATGGGAAGTCTCTGGGACAGGAATCTATCCCTCCAGCATGTTCTGTTTATTGCGGTGACAAGATTTAGGTCCCTAGAGTGTGTAGCTCGGAGGGATTGGGATTTCTATAAGTGAAGCATGTCCAACAGCTCTGGGTTAGACATAGCTTTGTATGTTAGGCAGAGATTACATCTGAGTAGGCAATATGTGACGGAGTAAAGCAGGAGTTTTTAAGACGGTCTGCGTAGGGCATCTGTTTAAGACCAGAAATCCTCTTTGTGAGGTATTTCTGTGGCCTTTCCAGTTGGTGTAGATGTCTTGTGAGGTACATACCAAAAGGGGCGTTGTACTCTATAATGGGTCTAATGAGTGATGAGTAGAGGGGAACAATGTCCTCTTTTTTCCTGGATGAGAAACCTTTTGTGATGAGGTGTGCCACGTATAAGGATTTCCTGACTACTGTTGCGATGTGATTATCAAAGAAGAGACTACTGTCCACCTGTGTCCCAAGATCTCTTATCACACTTTCAGTGTTAAGTAGACTACCGCCTATGTGGTAGTTCATGGGTACAGAGTTTTTACCAAAAGGGATGACAATGAACTTTTTAGCATTGAGCTTGAGACCATGGCTTTGACACCAGGCATCTGTCTCAGTGAGGCCCTTTTGTAGAATTCCACATCATTAGTAGTTTTGATTATGGCTCCTAGTTTGCAGTCATCTGTGAACTTCATTAGCCAAAGACCTTCTGTGTTAGCCTGTACATCAGAGAAGTAGATACCAAACAGGAGAAGACCCAGGACTGAACCCTGTGGTACTCCACTTGTCACTGGTCGTAAGTTGTATTTGGAGTCTGCTACTTTCAGTGTGGGTTCTATCAGTGAGCCAGATGGCAACCCATCTTGTGACATAGGGATTTATACCTAGTTTAGTGAGTTTATCTCTAATTCCAGAGTGGGGGATGGTGTTGAAAGCCTTGGCAAGATATAGATAGGCTCTGTGAACCACCTTACCCTTATCTATGGCTTTGGTGACCGCTTCAAAGAAGTCTATCAGGTTTAGGAGACATGATCTGCCTTTTACAAACCTGAACTGGGTGGGGATGAGAGTTTGGAGATTACCAATGTCATTGTTTATAAGTTCCATGCTGATACATTCCATAGTCTTGCAGACCAGGCTCATCAGGCTAATGGGGCGGTAGGTCCTGGGGTCCGTGGTGTTAAGGTTTGATAGACCTACATTTCAGTTTCAGACTTTTTACCCTTCAGAACTAGCATCCAACTGCCTGACCTGTTGTAGGCTGTCTGTGTAGGTCTGGAGGGGGGATGTTCTCCATAGCCATCAATCAGAGGCCTTAGCACAGCCTTTGTTTGTGTTTGTCTATGCCTGTCCTGCTGGCTGAGACTGTTGTTGGGTATGTGAGCCTCCCTGACTGACATGGACACACATGTGGCCCACCACATTTCCTGCAGTGAGTTTTGTCACCTTGTCTAGTACTGGCTACTATGGTGACACCAGTATTTGTTACAGATTTCATGCTGCCACTATAGGTGTCTACTATCT
This sequence comes from Protopterus annectens, assembly GCF_019279795.1. Lineage (NCBI taxonomy): Eukaryota > Metazoa > Chordata > Ceratodontiformes > Protopteridae > Protopterus > Protopterus annectens. Next base: position 1,299,483,507 of record NC_056729.1, read on the forward strand.
GCTGGCATCCAATTCAGCTGGGTATATATTATAAGCCTGAAAAGACTAAACCGCAAACGCTCACATGAGCAAAAATGCCGGTAATCAAACTTGATATTGTGGGGGGCTGCGCACCCCACCCCCCGCTAACTATATATTCCAACTCAGTGAGGAAAGGGCAGATATCCCACTCCTCACTGTAACACGACCCCACAATCACAATTTCGATTCCCAGCATTTTCACTCATGTGAGTGTTCGCAGTTTTGTCTTTTCATGCATCTGATATAGTCCCCATTTAGCCACCCGATTCCCTTGCATGCTCACATCCATACCATAGATACAAGTCACAAAACATACTACTCCATTCGACAATTGATAGGGAGAGTGACTTACCTTGTGGCTGTGCAAGTATTGAGGATGGTGCTAGAGGGCTAACTATGTCGGATGCACATAGTACACTCCCTGTACATGATTAAGCACAGGTAGTGTCATGTTTGGCAACCGTTTTACTGTATGCACAAGTCAGTCAAATGTGTAATTGTCTGGGTTCCTACCGTGTCAGTGTATGTGCTATGCCTTGCCTTTTTGCCATGGCCTGGGCATACTGGGCATGCCTCCTTCTGCCTACTGGGGTAGGCTCAGGTTGTTCCTCCTCTGAGTCACTCTGTGCCTGTGCAGGCCTTGGCAATGGTGGGGGGCTGTGTGGCCCTGTCCCATGCTGTTCCTGCTGCAGTTGTTTCCACAGGATCATATTGTGTAGCATGGCACATACGATGACAATTTGGGTACATGTAGCTGGTGAGTACTGCAAGGCTCCACCGGATATGTCCAGATACCAGAACCGTGACTTGAGCATCCCAAACACATGCTCTATTATGATTTTGGTCTGTGCGTGTGCCTCATTATGGAGTTCTTGTTTGGGTGTGTGTGCATTTCTGATGGGTGTCATCAGCCACGGCTCCAGTGCATAACCAGCATCCCCCACTAGGTGGCCGTAAGGGATGTCCCCACTGGAAAATCTCTGTTACAGCTGTGTCATATGCCAGATGTGGGAGTCGTGATAGGTTCCAGGGCTGCCAGCACACACATTCATTATAATGCCCTGAGCATCGCACATGACCTGGCAGTTGATGGAGGGGAAGCCCTTGCGGTTCATGTAGACCCTACCCTGCTCACTGGGTGGTGCTTTGATGCATATGTGCATGCAGTCTATAGCACCCACTACCTCAGGCTATTCTGCTATTTGGTGGAAGAGACGCATATTGCTGGTCAATGCCTCATGGCTGTTGTGGAAATATATATGCTCACCGGCATGTGCTGACATGGCATCCAGGAACTGGTGGAGTACCTTGGATGCTGATGCCTGTGAGATCTTCACGATAACCCCAGTTGGCCTTTGGAAGGTACCTGCTGCTAGTATTCTTAGGCTTACACATACCTTGGTATCCACTGGGATGGGTTCCCCTCTGTTGGTTCTGTGTGTGAGGTGTGGCCGGCACAGCTCAACAATTTGCTGTAGGAGGTCCCAGTCCACCATATAGCTCTCCACTATCTCCAGCTCATGTAGCCCCTGGAAGGTTACCCTGGGTCTGTACACTCTTCTCTTTCTCCTCACTTTGGGTTGGTCATCAGCATTCTCATCCTCACCACCCTCAGCCTCTTCCACATGTTGATTTATGATAGCTGCTGCAACCCCTATCATTTTGTTGCTTTTGTTTGGTAAAATTTCCCCGCTTTTGTACACCGGTGGTGTAGAGTATGTAGGAAAAAGCAGAGGGAAAGGTGTTTGCATAGTTTATAGTGGTGTGCTGGGCTGGGCTGCTGCCTGTGTAATTGACTGATTCTGATACATTTCAGCTGCCACCTATGCTAGTTCTCCTTGATTACCTTCCTACTGCTGTTTTCCCTTCCCATTGCTTTCCTGTTTAGGCCCCAAGACGCGCCACACAAACACAGTGCTCAGATGTGCATGGAGCTGATATTTCCTGGTTTACTTTTTTTTCCTTTAAAACACAGTGTGGGGTGTGCACACCTGCTTAGTCAATGTAAAGAGTGCTTGGCAGCTTCAGACATACCCCCTTGCTTAGCTCTGCTAAGCTAAGAGCAAACCCAAGCCACAGGGCTCTATTAAGCTTACAGTATGCCTGACACACCCCTCTATGATGTCAGCTAGGTCTTAGGCTTGCACCATGGTCTTCCTGCACCTACACAGTTGGGTGCAGGCTAGCCATTAGGGGGAATCTGGGATTCATTATCATTCCTTTCATTTGCATAGGATTGCCTGCTAATGCCTAGTTACAAGTCTGACACTGAGCCTTCCCCCTTAGCAACCACTATTCACTGGCCATGGTGTCTTCTGCCTGCCATTGAGTATAATGGCAAAGTTATGATTTTGGATAGAATGTTTATTTCAAGGTTTTTTTTTCTATTTTCGGGCCGATCCCATTTGCATGCCGCTGCCCTATGCTTAAACAGTCGAAATCAGCCAAAAAAAAAAAAGTTTTTTTTTTAATTTTTGCAAATGTTTTCCATGCCAATGGCCATATATTTGGCCATTGGCATGCTTTACACATTATTTACACCCTTTATTTGGAGCTGTCATAGCTCCATTTTGTAGTTTGCAGAAATGTACTCGGTTACTAATTGAGTACATTTCTGCAGGTTACACTAGTCCTGCATGGCCGGCTGCCAGCTTCCTGGATCCCAAATTCACCCCATTTACATAGTTTTCACCTGCAAATGCGGTAATTTGCATATAGGAGCTGTGTCCGTGCAGGAATAGTGCAGGAGAGCTCGTGCATGTCCTGGGAGCTTATTCCTGGATCGCACGGCAGCCATATTGTCAACAGCAGCTCTTACACTATTCCTGCACGCCGTGCAGAGCTTGCTGAATCCTGGGGATAGTTATATTAGTTTACTGATCTAATGCAGTGATCAATGTTGACCAATTTCAGGTTCTGCCTATGTCAAATATAAAGCATTTCACAGCAAAAAAGACAGAAAAGTAAGAAATGACAGGGTGGTTAGCTTAGCTACATAGAAAAGTGCATATGCACATTCTAGCAAACAAATATGGATTGGTGTACAATATATACATTAGTTTCTATTGTGGGCCAACCTTCAGTAATTCTGTGAGAAGTGGAAAGGAGATAGGTATTATAATGTGTTGGGTGATATGCCCTGTGTTGAAACTAGAACATTTGGCTTAAATGAAGAGGTGCTTTTCAAGTTGCTTTCTGAATATGGAGTAAGTGTTGCTTTCCTGTTAGGTCAACAGGGAGAGCTTGACAAAGAGGCTTAGTGGTGCACATTGATAATATCACTGGACTCAACAACTTCTAGCCAGAGAATGTAGCCTCAGCAAATGACATCATTTGTTGTACCTGTTCTGAGCAACTCTTGCTACCTGCTGCATTGAAGACATGGTAAACTATATCAAAACATTTACGGGGCCATACCAGAAGTTTTCCAGTTGCCCATAATTCCAGTCTAAAGTTGGTATAATATTGGGTTGCTGGTGGAATTCTATGCTAAGATGGGAAGGATCCATTCTGTCAGTAGCTGACTCAAAGTGCTTTTGTCAAATTCCATTATTAATTATTCTTAATGGCACCATGGTGACCCTCATTGTAAATAATTGTTTCTAACTCAGCCTCACTGCTATCCTTTGGTATAAGCTTCAAATCTGAGTTTTATGAATCTGGTCTTGGATCAACTGCATGAATGTCATGACCTGTTTGTTAGCATTTAAATACAATAAGCTTTGGAGTTTTCACATTTTAAATGCTGGTAGTAGTGTTCTATGTCTCTTTTCTTTATGTAATTACTTTTTGTTACTGGAGTAGTGGACTGATCCACAATGACCCATTTCAACCCTTGCTTATGTTTTAGCAGTATTGCATTTTCTCAAGTTAGAATGCAGTGTAGTGATTATCAACAGCTTTTCTTTTCATTATGATTTCAAGTTAAGAAGGTATTCTGGTAAAAAAAAAAAGCTGATAGTTATGATTAAAGCATTCAGAATTTTGCCCATCTAAATTTGGCAGTCGGAATTTTTCTAAAAAGTGTTCTATTTATTGACAAACCCACAGGTACAGTTAAAAAAAAAGCTTCTGTGAGTTTTACTTTAAAGTGTGTATGATTATGACCACCACACATCATCCAGCTTTCAGATGAGATGTTAAACTAAGGTCCCATGTGCCTCAGTTGGTGGTAGTTTAGGAGGATGTAAAAACATCTCACGGCACTTATAAAAAAAAACAGAATTTGCCTGCTTCTGTGTACAAATTTCCCCTAGTAGCTTTGAACACTACCTCGGAAATCCCCGAAAAGAGGATACTGGCCTAGTGGGACCAACCCATTCAACAAAGATTAAAATAAATAAATATATCATTAAGTACTTGTATTTGTGCTTGCAGTATGCATCACTCTATATATGTTTGTATTACTGCAAGATCCAGTCATCATAAAGCAATTCCTGTTAATTTTATGGTACCCTTTTACCAGATGACCTGGGTCATGCTTGAAAATGATCACTAGTCCAGTGCACTCTATCAAAATGTTAACTGAGTAAACAGTATGGGGTGCAAATTTTAGTTTTTGTAGTGTGTTCTTTATAAAAGACTAGATCAGCAAAATTAGAAAGTGGGCAAGACAAAATTGTTTTAAAAATGTCTGCTTTATCAAGTTTATGTAATGAATGGAGAGTGCAGATGCACACACGCACGCATACACACACACACACACACACACACACACACACACACACACACACACACACACACACACACACACACACACACACACACACACACACACACACACACACACACACACACACACACACACACACACACATACACACACACACACACACGCATGCACACACGAACAAACCACTGCTGAAAATGTGTGCCTTTTGTTTGAAAATTATTGTCATTTGCCATAAATATAATTAATGAAAGACATTTTGGAGAACATTGTAAAGTTATATAGAATTAGTTAAAGAAAAAATATCAGAACAATATGCAATAATTAAGTAAATGAAACGGGGATTATGGGCTAAGGATGTCAGCAACTGAATGTTATTCACAGTGTCTATTATCAGAATATTTGATGAGATGCATAAATAAAAGCCATAATTTATATGGAATAGACATAAATGTGACTGCCAGCAAATACTTTGCAAGTGAATTACTGCTGTATAAACCATGGCAGCTGTTACAGGAATACATCTGAGATTCCCTGTAGAAGCATGATTTACATTGTCCTGTATTTACTGTAGTGGATTTGCCTGGATAACTTACTTCTTCATGAATAACTTCCTTACAGAGCCACAAGCTATCTCTCATCAAAATCAAAACAGCTTCACTCATGTTACTTAGCAAAATGGCTGTGCTTTGATAACTAGTTAAGGTAAATGTTTTGAGTGTCACTTGTAATGATTTGTAGAGCTCTTCGCTGAGTGATTATCCTGCAAATAGTGCAGAATGAAGAGATGTGGTACTAGCCCTGATATATGTCTGTTTTAGTAACCAGGCATTCATTTAACTATATAAATCCCAGGTGGGTAGAACAGAAGTAAGAAAATAAATTGACGCATGGCAGCCAAAAGACCCTTACTCAAATATATCACAAAATTACCGTCCTTCATTTTTGTAAGCATTAGTGAAGTCTGCAGTGTTATCAAATGTTGAGAGCCAAATAACAACACATGCTTGATTCTGTGTGTACTATCAGTTTATATCAATTATTTACACAACAAATGTTTGTATTAATGCACTGTGAGGTCAATTATTATGTTATAAAGTGAGAATATTGTTACTAGGAATTTTTGAGGTTTTCTGCAAGTGGTGGAAGATTGGAGTTTGTAAGGGACTTTTTTTGATTTTAAAAATCATTTATGAAACATTGTGTTAAAACTTCAGACTAGCTGAGAAGGAATGCAACCAAGACATCTCAGTTTTCTGAAATGTGGTATTTAAGGAAGAAATTCTTGAAACATAAAAATAAACAGTGTTAATATCAGTTTAGGTAATGGCAACCCAGGATTCCTGAAGAGCATAAATTATTAGGAAACAATAACATGAAAAAGACATAAACCATTTGTTAGGACTTACTTGTCTTGCAGCGAGTGTTTCTATAATGTGCCTTTATAACATTTATAGTTAAGACTGGATGCCTACAGATTATCTGGATTATCAACTTCAAAGCAAAAGACAAATCCCTTAATAAAGTTTCTTTAGCAAAGACATAAGCTATTTTTCCATTAAGTAAAGATGACTCAATTTATATCATCAATGGATGAAATGGCTGAAAAACCATATAACAACTTGGTAGCATGCATACATAGCTAGTAAGTATGTATGTCTGAAATATTTTGTGAAACTTTGACATTCCATTATAATATTTACATCTATGTCTTACAAAATACTAAGGGCAAATAATAACACAGTCTGGAATTCTTGCATAGTAACCGTTTATAGCATTAGTTATTTATATAGCAAATTGCTCTGATTGTGTCGGAAATTATGTTAGGAAGATGGGAGTTTGTTGTGGAATTATTTACCTTTTTAGTCTTATATATTAAAATTCACTGTTGATTCAATGCAATGAAGCTTCAGTCCAGCTAAGCACTGCTCTCGGTCTCTCTATCTATATATAGATATGGATATAGATACAGATATACCTACATGCATCTTTATCCAAATCTATATCTATGTAGGTATTTATATATGCATGGCTTCAGTAATTTTGAACATTGTGCTCAAATATTGATTTCTGTTTGGTTGGCATTCTTTGGGCAACAGAAACAGATAGTTGACAGATGTGTGAGATTGACAATCCCCTGGTAGTGGAGTATGCCAAAGGAGATAAACAACATGGTGCATGCTATAAGTACTGTGAGCTGTAGTGTGTAATACTAGATAGGTAGGGTTTCTAATCTCATCTCACAGCATCCGACTTGTGTGTGAATATGTGTGTGTGTGTGTGTGTGTGTGTGTGTGTGTGTGTGTGTGTGTGTGTGTGTGTGTGTGTGTGTGTGTGTGTGTGTGTGCGCGTAAATATGTCCTCCGAGAACACTAGAGTCATGCCCATGTGGCCTACCCCTGTGCATTGGTTATACAGGGCTTTGGGTCTAAACATGGGCTAAACTCTTGGCTAGGCTTATAAGGGCCTCAGGGCAAATAGCCTAGTAACTTCCTATGATCCTATGCCCTTTCCCAAGGGATTGTTGAATCTTAGAGTTAGTATATATAATTAGCAGAAGGTTTGGGGGCTGCATGATGACTTACCTCTCTGTGAAAACACTTTAATTTTATTTTGCATGATCTGAGGTTAAACCACAAGGCATGCACAGTAGCCTGTCAATGTTTTGTTGTTAATATTATTGCATCAAGTTTTAGGATGCAAATATTTCATCCATTTGCTATGTGTGTGTGTGTGTGTGTGTGTGTGCGCGTGTGCGTGCGTGTGTGTGTGTGTGTGTGTGTGTGTGTGTGTGTGTGTGTGTGTGTGTGTGTGTATGTGTGTGTGTCTATTTATATTTTCTCCATGTAAAATATATATGGATGATTTGCATGGCTGAATTAGGTATGACTGTTGACAAAGGTAAAAAAGTGGCTCTGAATAGAGAAATTTGATGAGTTTTAACACAATGTCCTGACTCCATGTAAAATGATTTCTTTGCTGAATACTTCTGATGTTAGAACAAGGAAGACTGATTGCATGCAGGTAAGGTAAGTGTGGGTTTGTAGCTGAAACTTTTGGATATATCAAAAGGTTTGATATTGGGGTGTGAGTGTTTGTGGATTAGATTTAGAGTAAGGGCTAGGAAAGTGGACAGATTTACTGTTAGCATGTGTGCTGCTGTATATGGTGTGTGTCTGAGGGTTTAGTGTAGTGAAAGTGTAACAGAAAAGGGTTTTATAGGGTAAGATGTCATGTTTGGGTTAGGGGCAGAGGCATGGTTGAGGTTAAGGCTAGTATGCATTAGTAACTTTTCAATGGAGACAAAAGCTAATGCAATTAGCTTTATCAGATGAGGAAACAACTATTTTCCTAAGCATCACAACCTTTGTGGAATGGTCATAAAAAGTTATAATTTTGTATGTCATATACAGGTATCCTTCGGATGAGACATTAATCTGTGGCCCCATCTGCCTGAGCAAATGAATATAAAAGATACAAAACCACCTATCGAAAAGTGTAGGGATCCTTTATATATCCTTCATATCTATATATGCTAATAACTCTTATTTACAAAATATTTACATATTTACATCTATACAAATATATAAATCAACAAATTCATGTATACATATTCATAATTTCCTTTACAATCATGCTAAATTTTCATCCTTATTAGATCTATATTTTTAATAGCCATATCAAACATGCCGTTACGCAAAAAAAAAAAAATGAAAAACTGTAAGATCAAAAAACAAGACATATGTGAGAATAATGCACTATAGGGCCCTGCAAGCAGTATGTACAATAGTAGATTTCAATGGTTGCTAAGGAGGCAGGTCCTGGAATAGTGAAATATCCAGGCTGTGTGCACGGATCAGTATGCAAATGAGCTGGGGATACTGAATAGCAAAATGGGACTACTTTATCCGCAGATAAAACTGATGTAGCCCCTGAACTGTGTTGGTGTCCACAGAAGAGGTAGCTGACATCTAAAGGGGATGTGTCACATTATGTTTAAGCGGATTGGAGCTGAGCTGCACCCATTTGTGCACTGTGCAGCTCAGTTAATCGGGGGGGGGGTGTCTTGTGCTGCTAAGCTTTGTTTAGCTGCCGGGCACATGTTTTGGCTGGTTTAAGCTATGCTGAGCATGTGTGTGCATGGGGGTGTGTCCAGGCAGCTGAGCACTGTTTACACCAGTGCTGTGGGTTTGCATGTCATGCCTCAGTGCGTAGCAGGGAAGGTATTAAAAAAAAGGATAATAGCCTGGGAAAGTCAATCATGTATAAAGTATTGTTAAGCTCTGTTCCACAGACACTGGGTCATTCAAACCCCTCAATGATATACCTGACAGGTAGAATGCATCATAGTTAGCTAATCGCATAGGCTGTATCTATAGCACAGTACTAAAAAGTATATATACACTCTACAATCTTATTTTTCCCACATACCCTGCACCGTTGGAGTACACACTTGAGAAATTTAACTGACAGAATGCTAGGGGCTGCTGATTCTCTGCTACATCTGTATGTACTAGAGGCTGAGGTCAGTGCTGATGGTGCTGCTGACAATAGTCCTAGACTGAGAAGTAGAAGAGTATTCAGGCCCAGGGTAACCATCCAGAGGCTACATGAGCTGGAGATTGCAGAGTGCTACAGGGTAGACAGGGACATAATACAAGAACTCACTGAGCTTTGCTGCCCACAACTCAGACCCAGAGCCAACAGAGGGGAGCCCATCCCAGTGAAAACAAAGGGTATGTGTAGTCCTAAGAATATTATCTACAGGTACTTTTCAAAGACCAACTGGGGACATAATGGGGGTCTCAAAGGTATCTGCATCCAGGGTACACCACCAGTTCTTGGAAGCCATGCAAACACATGCCATTGAGCACATTTATTTACCCTGCACCCCTGAGGAGAGGGCCAGCAGTATGCATCCCTTCCACCATGTAGCACATTACTCCGAGGTGCTGGGTGTCATAAGCTGTACTCACATCCACATCAAAGTACCACCCGGTGAGGAGGATAGAGTCTATGTCACCCGCAAGGGGTATCACTCCATCAACTGCCAGGGTGTGTGCAATGCCCAGGGCTTGATAATAAGTATGTGTGCTGGCAGCTATCACAATTGCCATATCTGGCACAAATCACAGCTGTACCAAATGTTTTCAAGGGGGGACATCTCATAAGGCCATCTACTGGGTGATGCTGGCTACGCACTGGAACCATGGACAATGACACCCATCAGAAATTCACACACACCTACCAAACAATGCCATAATGAGGCACATGCACAACTAGAAGCATCATACAGCTTGTGTTTGGGCTGCTCAAGTCACGGTTCCACTGCCTTGATATATCAGGTGGAGCCCTACAGTACTCTCCAGCAACATGTGCACAGATGTTCACAGTATATACCATGCTGCACAGTATAATCCTGTGGAAACAGCTGTGGCAGGACCATCACAGGGAAGGGACACACAGCCCCCTAACAGAGCCTAGGTCTCCACAGCCACAGGCACAGGGAGACTCAGAGGAATAATCCCCTGAGCCTGTCCCTGTAGGCAGACATAGGAGTGCCCAGTATGCCCTGTCCTTGGCACAGAGGCAACGCACAGTGCATGCACTGACAACCTAGGGTCCTAGGGACAGACACCTTACTCCAACTTGCATACAGAGTAGGATGCCAACCACACCACACAACCTCCACCTTACCATGTATTGGCTGTGTACTGTGTGCATCAGACAGAGTCAGCCCTGAAACACAGGTCTCTGTTACATCCACATGGTAAGTCACTCTCTTTTACTATAAATGTATGGGGTACTACATTATGGTAGCATATGTATGGACCTGCTGCATGTATGTAAGGGATTAGAGTGGGTTGCTGAGGTATTTGCAGAAAACTAACAGCTACTTAGGACAACAGGAACTCTGTCAAATACTGGGTACCCCATAATATGCATGAAATCACAGGGCTGGAAAACCCACAGCAGTATGCAAGGGGAATGCCAAATAGCCAGGTCATAGGACAGATGCAACATTGTCAATGCCAGAGTCCACTACCCCAACACACCAGTGTTCCCATACAACTGTAGTAAGAGCATATATTTGCAAGGATATATCAGCAGACCACACAATCCCAGGGTGGTCACAAAGAACCTGCCCAAATGTCCTATTTTACACAAAATGCAGAGGTCACCGTAGGGCTCACACAGTGTATGTCTGTTGGTCTGCTGTTGATACTGTGTGGAATTAAACCTCACCTTCTGGTGGCTCACTGGGCAAGTGCATTAGCATGGTTAATGGTGTTGATGGTTCGAAGCTAGATGCACCTACAACTTTTGCATGTGAGGTACTCCTATGGTATGAGGCCTACAGACTGTCAATATGTCTCAAGCTGTTCATGCTTGAAAGATGGAAAATGCCAGAGACAATGGGTGGCAGAGGGCAAAACAAACAGACATTATACATATGTTTTGAGTAACCTGGTAAGTGGCTAGTAAAACAGCAGGTTGCAACAGGTCAGATTAGCAGCAGGATGTAAAGGCCATCACTTAACTGTGTCAGTACTTACAACAATTCAGTGGAATGCATTTAGTAGTATATTACTGGATAAACACAACTGTATTAGGAACAAAGCAGGCATATGGGGCGGAATGCTGGACATTCTGCAAAAACAGGTACAAAAAGAGGTATGTAGGCTGTCACCCTGTGTGCTGTGTTATATCATGTACCCAGTCACATCATACCTCTCAACCAGTTAAAGCAGGAAATCTGGACAAAGCCAAAAACAGTGGTGGGACAAAGGCCCAAATACAAGGGGAATGATTAACTATTAGCCAGACAAATGTATAAAGTGCAGAGAATAACATGCTGTGCATTAGCATGGATTTGCTGATGTGTATGGAGTCAGTAATTCATGTCCTAATGTAAACCTATAACGATTTGCCAATAATGTACCAGAAATCAACAATGATGTGTACAACGTAACATACATATGCAGAACTCCATGCATTTTATTATAATAATCATGCTTGATAGGTATGAAATATATATTACGTTCAGCACACAGCTAGGGAATGCCTTGGACAAAATATCAAGGAGGTGACTGTTGAATCAGGTGCAGCAGCCAATTGGCTGCACATACAAAATCCCAGAATGGAGTACAGACAGGTCTGGCCTAGATTCACCTTGTAAGTACTGACAGTCACACTGGCCTTGATCCTGTGCTAACTTGAGCTTATGTCTGATGCCTCATTTGTCTGAGGAACTGATGTATGAGAATATGTGTGTGCATACAGGCAGCTATGTAAATGTATTTGTCTCTCCTTATCCCCCCTCACACATGATTACCCAATCTGTTTCACTTCTTTGAACCCACTTTACCGATTCCACTTGTTTGAAGTAGTGAAACTTCAAACATTGATTTCGGCAGTCACACTACAGCATGGAATGGGAATATTCCCTTTTCCCCGCTGTAGTGTGATCTAGGAGTTGGTATATTTAAGTAGGGGTGTGTTCATAGGTTCATAAGTAGGTACTAAGCTATCGGCCCAAGGGCCTACGTAAGCCTAGCCAACAAGGTTCCCTGGCTTACGCCACCCAAGAAAGTTATTTTCCTGTGCCACTGTCGAGCAGAGACACAGAAGTGATCCCCAGGGTGTATTTCCTATTTCCCATCCACTCATCAAGATTTTTCTTGAAGAGTGCTAATGAAGAACTTTGCTTGATATAGATGGGTAGCCTGTTCCAGAGTATGGGAAGTCTCTGGGACACAGGGGGGCTTGTCCCCCTGCAAAAACATGTTTAACTGTTTTTTTTTTGGGTTGCCCGGGAACTAGACTTCAGTGAAAGTGCACTTTCATTGGACTGAACTTTCGCTGAAGTGTGGGTCTCCTGCTCTATTTCAAAGAAGTGTTTTTTCAATGTAGAGCAGTAGACCCATATATATAAATATATATATATATATATATATATATATATATATATATATATATATATATATATATATATATATATATATATATATATATATATATATATATATATATATATATATACATACATATATATGTATGTATATATATATATATATATATATATACATATATATATATATATATATATATATAGATATAGATATGTACAGAGCTACATAAAGCTGTAGAGTGATTTAGACCCTCCACATATATCTGTATAACCCAGTCACATAACACACCCACACATACACACACACACACACACACACACACACACACACACACACACACACACACACACACACACACACACACACTGACACACACACAGACAGCTACAGTTACATCCCTTATATATATATATATATATATATATATATATATATATATATATATATATATATATATATATATATATATATATATATATATATATATATATATATATATATATGTCATTATGCAGCCTTGGTCTGCTACCATCAAATAACTGCTGTGTGTGTAGGTGCATGTACCTTGCCAAGCAAATGCAGCAGTTGGAGAGACTAAAGAGGTTCCTAACAAGAAAAATCCAGGGTCTCAAACACCTATCCTATACAAATAGCCTAAAAGCCCTGTCCCTCTACTCTGTCTTGTACAGACTGCTCAAAGGTGACCTGTGCCTGCCATACAAGTCCATCTCAAAGTCAGCCATGATGGCGATGCTGCATATCCGTAAGCAAACTCCACTTATGCAACCCACATGCAAGGTTTCAACCTGGTCTGTGAAATTAATAGAACTTGTTGGCGGGATAGATTTGTGTCCCAGTGACTCCCCCATCTGTGGAATAGACTTGCTCTCCATGTGAAGCAGAGTACCTCACTAGCCCTCTTTAAGAGGATCCTGGATGACTGGATGGGAAACAAAAATATACCCCTGGGATCCCACCTTTGTCCCTATAGCTGACATTATGGGAACATGGGTGAAGTTCTTGGCTAGGCTTATAAGGGCCTCCGGACCAATGGCCCCCTGATATATATATATATATATATATATATATATATATATATATATATATATATATATATATATATATATATATATATATATGTGTATATGTGTATGGGGATGTAGGAATGTCCACACGTACATGCAAGATGCTGGGGTTATCGCCACCTATACACACAGCAGTTGTTTGATGGTAAGAGACCAAGGCCGCATAATGACATAACCGCCCAAACACAGAACCCTCTGCCTGTGGAATTAAAGCCTGTAGACAGACAATGGTGAGCAGGTGATGAAATGTGCAATGGCGTTAATGCAGGACTTGGACAGGCCATATTGTCAATGGCAAATTGTCCACCTAGCAAACTGCAGTTGGGCAGACATGGTGGAACTGGTACCTCTACACACATAGCAGGGTTATTAACACTTACCCCACTGCTAGGACACTAGACACACTAACAGCATAAAGCAGGTTCACTCTGCAAGTCACATATGCTGTGTAATACAAAGCCACTCTGCATAGTCCACAAGTACTGTGGATGCAGCCATATGTACAACAGATTTAAGCAGTGGTGCATGCAATACATACTGCGAGCTATAGTGTGTAACAGTAGCTAGGTAAGGGGTTCTAATCTCATTGCAGCCACCTTGTGTGTGTGTGTGTGTGTGTGTGTGTGTGTGTGTGTCTGTGTGTGCGTGTGTCGATGTAGATATTTCCCTAATATCATACAGACATGGCCATCTGGCATTTGTCAGTGCAATGGTGAATGTACTCCTGCATATTGTCCTCCCTGTCAACACCTGCTTATTTCACCCACCTTAACAGCACTGGCTGACATTTATTTTTATTTATTTTACATTTGTTCACCGTGTTTGTCTGACTGAACTAAGTAACACTATTTCAGTGGAGGCCTGGGGAGAAAAGCTCCACATGTTCTACAGATTATGATTTACAAAAATAGGTAAACAATCAACAACTGGTTTATAGAATATATTAAAAGCAACCGTCTCAAAAAACTCCAGCTTTACTCCATCGCATATCGCCTACTCAGAGGTGATCTCTGCCTAACATACAAAGCTATGTCAAACTCAGAGCTGTTGGACATGCTCCACTTAAAGAAATCCCAATCCCTCTGAGCTACACGCTCTAGGGACCTAACCTTGTCACCACAATAAACAGAACATGCCGGAGAGATAGATTCCTGTCCCAGAGACTTCCCATACTCTGGAATAAACTACCTATCTATATCAATCAGAGCTCCTCGTTAGCACTCTTCAAGAAAAATCTTGATGATTAGATGGGAAATAGGAAATTCCCCCCCGGGGATCACCTCTGTGGCTCTGCTCAACAGTGGCACAGGAAAATAATTTCCTTGGGTGGCAAAAGCCAGGATACCTTTTTGGTTGGGCTTGTATAGGCCCCAGGGCCGATAGCCTAGTACCTACCTATGAACCTATGAACCTATGAACATATACATGAAAAACAAGAATTTACTACAGTAAACTAATCATTATGTCTGTCAGATTTAGAATCCTACATAATTCAGAAGGACTAACAATAGTTGTGTCACCAGACATAAAATCTTACATTATAAGGGTAAGAATGTATGTAATGTGCTTAGGATAGAGAAGTTAATTTGAGACAAAGTTTAGGAAGTTAAAGAAAGTTACATACGTTGGGACCAGATAGAGGCATGCAGTTAGGGTTGATAAGCTGTTTAAGGGGGGGTGGGTACAGAGGCAGTTCTATTGGTTTAACTGGTATTCTTTAGTAGCTAGCTTCAATTGACTAAGTTGCTTGAGTGACCTGATCTTTAGTGGGAGTTTGTTCTGGGCCTTGGAAGGATTATAGCTATAGAGAATACATCCTTTCTTAGTTTTAGGTTTATGGGTTTGTAGCAGATCTAGAGCTCCAGAGGTATCTAGCATGTGAACAGTGGGAGATAACAGATGATAAGGTAGGACAGTAAGAAGGCTGATAAAGGACAGAGAGGATGATCTGGAGTTGAGGGAGAAGAAGCTGGTGAGGTAGTTTTAGCCAGTTAAGGTATTTGAGTGAGAGACAGTGATGTGACTTCTAAGTTTGATGGGCTGCAAATTTGGTTATCTTGTTGCAGGCAAATTCAAGTTTGGCAAGGAGTGTGGCGTTGAGGCAAGTAAGAATTTGAAAGCCATATAATAGACTGGGTAGGAAGCAGGCATAAGAGAGAATTACTTTAGCTTCACTGGTGAGAAAGTTTTTGTTGCGGTAGAGGAGCCCTAGTTTCTGATGAGTTTTCTTGATACAGTTGTTAATGTGTAGATCGAATTTAAGTTGTTTGTCAATGATGACACCATAGGTTCATAGGTAGGTACTAGGCTATCAGCCCTTGGGCCTATGTAAGCCTAGCCAAAAAAGTTACCTGGCTTTTGCCACCCAAGAAAATTTTTTTCCTGAGCCCCTGTTGAGCAGAGCCACAGAAGTGATCCCCGGAGTGAATTTCCTATTTCCCATCTAATTGTCAAGATTTTTCTTAAAGAGGGCTAATGAGGAGCTTTGTTTGACATGAATGGGTAGTCTGTTCCAGAGTATGGGAAGTCTCAGGGAAAGGAGTCTATCCCTCCAGCATGTTCTGCTTATTGTGGTGACAAGGTTTAGGTCCTTAGAGCATGTGGCTGAGAGAGATTGGGATTTCTTTAAGTGTAGCATGTCCAACAGCTCTGGGTTTGACATGACTTTGTATGTTAGGCAGAAGTCACCTCTGATAGACGATATGTGACAGAGTAGAACTGGAGTTTTTTTAGATGGTCTGCATATGGCATCTCTTTGAGGCCAGTAATCCTCTTAGTGAGGTATTTGTGTGGCCTTTCTTGTTGTTGTAGATATCTTGCGAGGTACATGCTAAATGGGGCATTGTACTCTATAATGGGCCTGATGAGGGATGAGTAGAGGGGAACAATGACCTCTTTTGTTCTGGAGGAGAACCCCTTTGTGATGAGGTGTGCCATGTAGAAGGATTTCCTGACTACTGGGGCAATGTGATTATCAAAGGAGAGACTACTGACCACCTGTGTCCAAGGTCTCTTATCACACTTTCAGTGTTTCATAGGCTACCACCTATGTGGTAGCCCATGGGTACAGTGTTTTTCCCAAAGTGGATAACAATACATTTATTGGCATTGAGCCTGAGGCCATGACCTTGACACCAAGCATCAGTCTCAGTGAGGCCCCTTTGTAGAATGTCCACATCATTAGGCAATTCTATTATGGCTCCTAGTTTGCAGTCATCTGCGAACTTCATTAGTCAAAGATCTGCTGTGTTAGCCTGGACTTCTGAGAAGTAGATGCCAAACAGGAGAGGACCCAGGACTGAACCTTGTGGTAGTCCACTTATCACTGGTCTGAAGTCGGATTTGGAATCGGCTACTTTTAGTGTGTGGGTTCTGTCAGTGAGCCAGTTCCCCACACCATCTTGTGGCATAGGGATTTATGCCCAGTTTATTGAGTTTATCTGTAATTCCAGAGTGGAACCTAGCCACTGGCTATGCACAAGCCAGTGCATTTCTTTGTGCCAGTCCCAAGCCTGGATAAATGGGGAGGGTTGTGTCAGGAAGGGCATCCAGGGTAAAATTTGCTAAACCATACATGCAGACAATAGTACTGATATACATACCAGATCAAGTCGAGGCCCAGGTTAGCAATGACCGCCACCAGTACTGTTGGCCAACAGCATGCTGGTGGAAATTGGGCTACTGTTGGCTGAAGGAGGAGAAGAGGGGGTAGGCTTGCCCGAAGGCAGGTAAAGGCAAAGACTGTGATATTGAGGGTCAGAACTTTGAATGTTGGCAGTATGACTGGTATAGGCAGAGAGCTAGCTGATATGAAGGCCCAAGGAAGGTTGGTATATTGTGCGTGCAAGAGACCAGATGGAAGGGGAGCAAGGCTAGGTGTATCGGAGGCAGGTTCAAATTGTTTTATCATGGTGTGGATGGGAGGAGAAATGGCGTAGGGGTTATTCTGAAGGAACATTATACTAAGAGTGTTTTGGAGGTGAAAAGAGTGTCGGATAGAGTGATGTTTATGAAGCTGGAAATTGATGGTGTAATGATGAATGTTGTTAGTGCATATGCTCCACAAGTTGGGTGTGGGATGAATGAGAAAGAACATTTTTGCAGTGAGTTGGATGAAGTAGTGATGACTGTTCCCAAGGGTGAGAGACTTGTGATTGGAGCAGATTACAAGGGCATGTTAGTGAAGGGAACAGAGACGATGAGGAAGTGATGGGTAGGTATGGTGTTAAGCAAAGGAATGCAGAAGGTCAGATGGTAGTGGAGTTTGCGAAAAGGATGGACATAGCTGTGATGAATTTGTATTTTAACAAGAGGGGAGAACATAGGGTGACATAGAAGAGTGGAGGAAGATGCACACAGGTGGATTATATCTTATGTAGAAGGGCCAGTCTGAATGAGATTGAAGACTGTAAAGTGGTGGCAGGGGAAAGTGTAGTTAGGCAGCATAGCATGGTGGTTTGCAGGATGAGATTGGTGATCAAGAAGAGGAGGATGAGTGTGAGGGCAACACCAAGGATCAAATAGTGGAAATTGAAAAAGGGTAATTGTGAGGTGGAGTTCAGGGAAGAGTTAGGACAGGCACTGGGTGGCAGTCAAGAGTTACCGAATAGCTGGGTAACTACAGCAGAGCTAGTAAGAGAGATGGCTAGAAAGGTGCTTGGTGTGACATCTGGAAAGAGGAAGGAGGACAAGGAGACCTGGTGGTGGAATGAAGAAGTACAGGAGCGTATAGAGAGAATGAGGTTGGCGAAGAAGAAGTGGGATTGTCAGAGAGATGAAGAAAGTAGACAAGAGTATAAGGAGATGAGGTGCATGGCAAAGAGAGAGGTGGCAAAGGCTAGGGATAAGGTTGGACACTAAGGAGGGAGAAAAGGACCTGTACCAATTGGCTAGACAGAAGGACCAAGCTAGTAAAGATATGCAGCAGGTAAAGGTGATAAAGGATAATGAGGCAAACATACTCACAAGTGATGAGAGTGTGTTGAGCAGATGGAAAGAGTACTTTGAAGGGCTGATGAATGAAGAGAATGAGTGGGAGAGAAGGTTGGATGATGTGCGGATAGTGAATCATGAAGTGTAGTGGATTAGCAAGGAGGAAGTAAGGATAGCTATGAAGAGGATGAAGAATGGAAAGGCTGTTGGTCCAGATGACATAGCTGTGGAAGCATGGAGGTGTTTAGATGAAATGGAAGTGGAGTTTGTAACTAGATTGTTTAATGAAATCTTGGAAAGTGAGAGGATGCCTGAGGAATGGAGAAAAAGTGTTTTGGTACTGATTTTTAAGAATAAGAGTGATATGCAGAGCTGCAGTAACTACAGAGGGATTAAACTGGTTAGTCACAGCATGAAGTTAAGGGAAAGAGTAGTGGAAGCTAGGTTAAGAAGGGAGGTGATGATTAGTGATCAGCAGTATGGTTTCATGCCAGGAAAGAGCACTCCAGATGCGATGTTTGCTCTGAGAGTGTTGATGGAGAAGTACAGAGAAGATCAGAAGGAGTTGCATTGTGTCTTTGTGGATTTAGAGAAAGTATATGACAGGGTGCATAGAGAGGAGTTGTGGTATTGTATGAAGAAGTCGGGAGTGTCAGAGAAGTATGTAAGAGTGGTACGGGATATGTACAAGGGTAGTGTGACAGCAGTGAGGTCTGTGGTGGGAGTGACATATGCATTTAAGGTGGAGCTGGGATTACATCACGGATCAGCTCTGAGCCCTTTCTTATTTGCAATGGTGATGGACAGGTTGACAGATGAGATTAGACAGGAGTCCCCGTGGACTATGATGTTTGCAGATGACATTGTGATCTGTAGAGAGAGTAGGGAACAGGTGGAGGAGACCCTGGAGAGTTGGAGATATGCTCTAGAGAGAAGAGGAATGAAGGTCAGCAGGACTAAGACAGACTATATGTGTGTGAATGAGAGGGAGGATAAAGGAATGGTGAGTATGCAGGGAGTAGAGATGGTGAAGGTAGATGAGTTTGAATACTTGGGATCAACAGTTCAGAGTAATGGTGAGTGTGGAATAGAGGTGAAGAAGAGAGTACAGGCATGATGGAGTGGGTGGAGAAGAATGTCAGGAGTGATTTGTGACAGACAAGTACCAGTAAGAGTGAAAGGGAAGGTCTGCAAGAGGGTAGTGAGACCAGCTATGTTATATGGGTTGGAGACAGTGGCATTGACAAAAAGGCAGGAGTCAGAGCTTGATGTGGCAGAGTTGAAGATGTTAAGATTTGCACTGGGTGAGACAAGGGTGGACAGGATTAGGAATAAGTATATTAGAGGATCAGCCCAGGTTGGAAGGTTTGGAGACAAAGCCAGAGAGGCAAGATTACATTGGTTTGGACATGTGCTGAGGAGGGATGCAGAGTATATTGAGAAAAAAGATGCTAAGGATGAAGCTGCCAGGTAACAGGAAAAGAGGAAGGCTTAAGATAAGGTTTATGGATGTGGTGAGAGAGGACATGCAGGTGGTTGGTGTGACAGAGCAAAATGCAGAGGACAGGAAGAAATGGAAACATTTGATCCACTGTGGTGACCCCTAATGGGAGCAGCCGGAAGAAGAATAATCTGTAATTCCAGAGTGGGGGATGGAGTTGATAGCCTTGTCAAGGTAAAGATAGGCTGTCTGCACACCTTACCCTCATCCACGGCTCTGGTGTCTGCTTCAAAGAAGTCAATTAGGTTTAGGAGACATGATCTACCTTTTACAAACCCAAACTGTGTGGGGTCCAGAGTTTGGATGTTACTTATGTCTTTATTTATAAGCTGCAAGATGATATGTTTTATGGCCTTGCAGACCAGGCTCATCAGGCTAATGGTGTGGTAGTTCCCGGGATCCATGGTGGCACCCTCTTTGAGGAGTGGGATAACCGTCATTGTGCAGCATTCAGTAGGCACAAAGCCTGAAGTGAGGCTACGACTGGGCATGGTAGTTAGGTGGAGTGCATGTTTGTTCTGAGGCTGGCCAGGGAGTTCCTGCAATCATGGTATTTTACTCTTTTTTTGCAACAGCTTTTTCTTCCTGTTGTAGAGTTTGTTTATAGCAGGGGACCACCAGACTGGCTTCCTTTTTTGGAGGATAGCATCTTGGCTCGTTTGGGGGTGGCACGATCCATGCACTCATGTATGTGCTTATACAGTCCATTTCTATAGGATTCAGCAGTTGTACCTCTATTTTCCATCTGTATAGGTGTCGTGAAGTTTGCCACTTCTGTCTTAAGAAGCATGAAGTTGGCTTTGGAGAAGTTTTTTACAGTGGTTTCCTTAATGGGGGTGGGGGCAGGATACGGATGTCTAGGGTGAGTAGCTTGTGATCAGATCTGACTAGCAAGGAGTTGACCTCTTGCATGGAATATCAGTTACCCATATTGGTAATGACCAGGTCCAGGATATTGCTTCCCCTGGTGGGGGTATGGACAAGCTGATCCAGGCCGCTGGAATTTATGAATTCCAGCAGTAGCTTAGATATTTTTGGGTTAAGGATAAGCTGGTTATCAGAGAGCCAGTTTTCTACTGAGTTAAAGGAAATCTGTGTTGTAGAGATGAGTTAGGAGGGAGAGTCAGCAATAGTAATGACAGTAGAGTCACCAGCACATTGGACCAGTGATGACTGAGGACATGAAGAATAAAGAAGGTTAGTGAAGATATTGAAAAACAGTGGACCAAGGATGGAACCCTGAGGGACACCAATTTTAACTGGGAGAGGAGGGGAGAGTGTAGATTGCCACTTCAATGCTTGAAATCTGTCAGTGAGGTAGCTGGAAAACCATGCAATAGTAGCAGGGGAGAAGTTATGCTTGGTTAGTTTGTACAGAAGGAGAGGGTGAGAGATGGTGCTGAAAGCTTTGGAGAGTTCTAAGAATAGGCAGGAGACAAGTTTGTTGTTATCTCTGGTAAGGGATATATTATTAAGGAATGATAGTAGGACAATAGTAGTATTATGCTTTGGTCTAATGCCATGGTGAGTAGATGTGATCAGATTTTCAGAGAGTAGGTAATGCATAACTTGTTTATGTATGCATTTTTCTAAAACTTTAGAGAGAGGAGAGAAGATGGCAATTGGTCTAAAATTAGTGATGTCTGAGGAGTTACCTCCTTTATGTACTGGTAGAGTGAAGAATTGTTTCCATATGGAAGGGGCTTTGGACTCTGAAATGGAGCGGTTGATTAAGATAGATACAGAGAGAGCAAGAGAGTCAGCAACTAACTGAAGGAAAAGGGAAGGAATGTTGTCAGTAAAAGCTGAGCAAGGTTTGAGTTTAGAGAGTACAGATTTGATGTAGCTAGTGGGTACAGGTTTGAGGGATAAAGAATTTGATGAGAGTATAGTGGGATTTGATAGAGCGTGGTTTGAAATATTATTAAAGGTAGATGAGTAGGCACTGGGGTTAAATAGTTTGTATATAGAGTCAATGAAATATGTGTTTAAGGTGGAGGCAGTATCTTTGGGAGTCTTATCAGGACAAGGATTGGGGGAGCATTGACCACCAGGATGTAGTATGTGGTTTTAATTAGTTCATTTAGACATTCTAATAGCAGATATCTCTGTAGCCCATGTGATAAGCATATAGTGCTGGAGTGTAGCCTACTAGATAAGTAGAAGTTCTAATCTCACAACAGGCAACTGTGTGTGTGTGTGTGTGTGTGTGTGTGTGTGTGTGTGTGTGTGTGTGTGTGTGTGTGTGTGTGTGTGTGTGTGTGTGTGTGTGTGTGTGTGTATAACTATATCTCTGTGAAGCAGTGTACCTGTCTCTGTGAAATGGTCATACATTTTAAGGCCCTCTGCCTACCTGCCAGCCTCCCCATTCTCCTCCTTAACAGGACCTGCTGATGTCATCCACCTTAACAGCACTGGCTAACAATCTCCAAACAGATATGCTCCATGATGCATGTGATATGTCCATAGTGCTCCAGCGTATACTACTAGATAGGTAGGGGTTCCAATCTCACAACAGATACCACTGTGTGTGTAGAAATATACACCCTTGCAGCAGTGTGTCTGTCTCACCTATCTCTGCATACTGGTTAAACATTTTAAGGTTCTGTGCCTACCTGTTGACCTCCCCATTGGCATCCTTTATGAGAGATGTTGATGTAATTCTCCTTAACAGCACTGGCTGACACTCTTGAAATAGATAAGTTGCACTACTCATGCAATAATTGCTTAGGGTTGTAGTGTACGCAAGTAGATATGTGGGGGTTCTGTTTTCAATAAGAGCAACTCTGTCGGTGTGTGTGTGTGTGTGTGTGTGTAAATATATCATCTGTACAGTGTGTCTCTCTTGCACCTCTGGGTGCATTGGTATAACATTTTAAGGCCCTGTGCCTACCTGTCAACCTTCCAGTTCACCTCCTTTACAAGGGCTACTGATGTAATTCACCTTAACAGCACAGGATGGCACTCTCAAAACCAATAAGCTGCATGGCACATGCAATAAATACGTACTAGTATAGTATATACAAATAGGTAGGGGTTTACTGTCAGTAAGGCAGTAAGGGCAGCTTTGGGAGTGTGTGCGTGTGTGTGTGTGTGTGTGTGTGTTTGTGTGTGTGTGTGTGTGTGTGTGTGTGCGTGTGTGTAGATATATCCTCTTGTAGCAGTGGGTCTGTCTCTCCTATCTGTGTGCATTGGTTGTACATTTTAAGTCCCCATCAACCCCCACCCATTGGCCTCCTTTACAGGCACTGCTAATGTCATCCACCTTAATAGCACTGGCAGACACTCATAGGTTCATAGGTTCATAGGTTGGTATTAGGCTATCAACACTAGGGCCTATACAAGCCTAGCCATAACAATTCTCTGGCTATTTCTTCCCACACTATTTACTTCCCTGGACCCATGTCTAGCAGGGCAAATGACGTGATCCCCGGGGTGAATTTCCTTTCTCCCATCCAATCATCAAGGTTCCTTTTGAAGAGGGCCAAATAGGCACTCTGCTTGACATGTATGACCAGTCTATTCCAGAGTCTGGGGAGTCACTGGGTCAGGAGCCTATCCCTCCAGCATGTTTTGTTTATTGTGATGACAAGGTTTAGATCCCTGGAGCATGTGACTCTGAGGGATTGGGATTTCTTTATGTGTAGCATGTCCAACAGCTCTGGGTTTGACATGGCCTTGTATGTTAAGCAGAGATCGCCTCTGAGTAGACGATATGCGACAGAGTAACAGAGTATAGCTGGAGTTTTTTAAGGTGGTCAGCATAGGGCATCTGCTATAGGCCTGTAATTCTTTTAGTGAGGCATTTCTGCAGCCTTTCCAGTTGTTGCAGATGTCTTGAGAGGTACATATCAAATGGGGCATTGTATTCTATAATGGGTCTAATGAGGGATGCATACAGTGGGACAATGACCTCCTTTTTTCTGGATGAAAAGCCCTTAGTGAAGAGGTGTGCCACATAGAAGGATTTCCTGACCATTGTGGCAATGTGGTTATCAAAGGTGAGACCACCGTCCACCTGTGTCCCTAA
Organism: Protopterus annectens; assembly: GCF_019279795.1. Taxonomy (NCBI): domain Eukaryota; kingdom Metazoa; phylum Chordata; order Ceratodontiformes; family Protopteridae; genus Protopterus; species Protopterus annectens. The sequence goes on from NC_056729.1 coordinate 1,299,507,658, forward strand.
GTCTCTTATCACACATTTGGTGTTTAGTGTGCTGCCACCTATATGGTAATTCATGGGTACATTTTTTTTTTCCCAAAGGGAATAACTATACATTTCTTAGCATTGAGCTTGAGCCCATGGTTCTGGCACCAATCATCTGTTTCTGTAAGGCTCTTTTGTAGAGTATCCACATTATTTGGGGATTCAATAATGGCTCCCAGTTTGCAGTCAGCTGCGGACTTTGTTAGCCAGAGTCCCTTAGTTTCGGCCTGTACTTCAGAGAAGTAGATACCAAACAAGAGTGGTCCCAGGACTAAACCTTAAGGTACTCCACTTGTCAGTTGTCTGAAGCTGGATTTGGAGTCAGCTACTTTTACAGTGTGGGTTCTGTCAGTTGGCAACCCATCTAGTGACATAGGGATTAATGCCCAGTTTAGTAAGTTTATCTAAGATTCCAGAGTGGGGGATGGTATCAAAGGCCTTGGTGAGGTCCAGATAAGCTGTGTGGACTGCCTTATCCTCGTCCACAACTCTGGAGACTGATTCAAAGAAGTCAATCAGGTTCAGAAGACATGATCAGCCCTTCACAAACCCAAACTGGGTGGGGTCCAGTGTTTGAAGGTTGCCAATGTCTTTGTTTATAAGTTCCATGATAATACATTCCATGGTCTTGCAGAACAGGCTCATCAGACTGATGCGGCGTTAGTTCTTGGGATCCAAGGGGGATCCCCCCTTGTGGATTGGGATAACTGTAGCCATGCGCCAGTCAATGGGCAAGAAGCCTGAGGTGAGGGTATGATTAAACATGACACTTAGGTGAGGTGCCAGTTCATTTTGTAGTTCATCTAGTAGTCTGCCTGGGATGTCATCTGGTCCCATGGATGCTGTATTCTTAGCTTTGAAGAGTGTGTTTTTTACCTGTGTGGCTGTTGTTACCGGAATTTGACAATCTTCCGGTACTAAGATGGGCTGTTTAGGGGGTGAGAGGGGGTGAAGTTGGCACTGAATCGATCTGCCAGGATATTGGCAATATCCTTGGGATCAATATATTTAATGCCATTCTGTTGTAGCTCAGAGTAGATCTGAGGATTGCCATTTAGATTCTTGACATAGTTATAGAATGCCTTGTGGTTGTCTTTGGAATCTTTGGCAATTTTATTTTCGTAACTAGCTTTGGAGGATTTTATGAGGGATCTCAGCTTCTTACTGAGGCTGGTAAGGGAGTTTTTTGCATCCTGGGATTTTCCTCTTTTCTGCAACAGTTTCTTCCTTTTGTTGTAAAGTTTGTTTATGGCAGGGGACTGCCAGATTGGCTTCCTTTTTTTGGAGGAGAGCATCTTGGTTCTATTTGGGATGGCACGATTCATGCATGAGTGGATGTGCTCATACAGTGCTTTAGTGTAGGACTCAGAAGTCGAACTTTCAGTCCCATCTGCATGGGTGTCATGAAGTTTGTCACTCCTGACTTGAGTAGCATGAAGTTGTCTTTGGAGAAGTTTTTTATGGAGGTTTCCTTACTGGGGGGTGGGGGGTGGATGTGGATGTTTAAGGTGATTAGCTTATGGTCAGACCTGACCAATGATGGGGTGACCATAGGTGTGGAGCATAGATTTCCTATGTTGGTAATGACCAGGTCTAGGATATTGGAGCCCCTGGTGGGACTATGGATTAGTTGATCCAGGGCATTGGAATTTATGAATTCCAAGAACTGTTTGGCAAAGGTGTTGGTAAATGAGTAGTTTTCCCAGTTAATGGCAGGGTAGTTGAAATCACCCAGTATTAGGGTGTTTGGTTGTATCTTAATATTTTCCAGTATGTTTAGAAAGGTGCAGTGAGAATCTTGGGGCATGGTGGGGGATCTGTAGCAAGCTACAATTTGGATTGCAGTCTTACTTAGTGTTAATTGCACCTGGAGAATTTCAGACGCATTGTATTGGGCAACTAGCCTGGTGGTATGAATATCCTTGGTGAATATGGAGACTCCTCCACCTTTAGTGTTTCGATCCTGGTTTGGCAGCCGAAAAATGTGATAAGAGTTGTAGCCTGGTATTACAGGGGTGCTCTCTGGAGCCTTGAACCAGGTCTCAGTTACTGCACAGATATCGATGTCCATTTTTAGGAGTGCCTCGAGAGAGTGCATTTTGAGGTTTAGACTTCTAGCATTGAGTAGCATTACCTTCAGATTTTGCATGCTTGTACCTGTTACGGTGGTGGTTTTGTCCTTTGAACTTTGCCTAAAAAGGCACTATAGGGGTGGCAAGAGCCTTAGCCAGTAACCTGAATCCCAGGGTCAACAGATGCAGACCATCTCTGGCAAAGCATCATGGTCTGTCGATCATGTCATCCCAGGCAGACAGATACTGGATCTCTTTTGAATGACAACAGAAGCTTAGCCAATTGTTGAAGTCAATCATTTTGTCCTTATATTGTGGTATCATTCTGGGAGAAGGCAGGATGCTACTCAGGGCTAGGGTCATACCTGCATGGGCCACATGATCTGAGAGCTCTTCCATGTCTTTTTTCATGTAGTCCAGGGAGGTACATCTCAACTCATTCATTCCAACATGGACAATGACAGAGTCATATTTGTACTTGTTGTGGAGTGACTTGAGTGAATGCATTATGTGGTGGATCCTGGCACCCAACAGGCAGCTGACTGTAATTTTCTCCTTGTTCAGCCTGGTGATTGGGACATCAGTGTGCCTGACTATAGAGTCACCTATGACTAAAGTGGTAGGTACGTTGTCTTGCCTTAGGGGCTGTTGCTGGGTGGCACACTGGTTTTGTGAGCTATGTGACTCTTTGGTTGTGATTGGTGTTTGCATTACAGCTTCGGATGTCCTTGTTGCTTGGGCAGGTTACAGTTAAGGGCCTCTGCATATTGGGATTTAGTGTTGCTATGTGTGGGTGTTGGTGTTGTTGGTTTAGAAGGGCTATGTGTTGCTTGAGGTATAGTGGGGGTGTTAACCTTCTCCTCTTGACTGTCTAGCACAATCTTGGGTGGAGAGAGCTTTGCTTCCAGTTTGGCTATGTAAGTGCATCTCTCACAGGTTGTAGTGTTGGGTGGTAGGAGGGGAGAGTTGTCTGTGTACATGAGGCAATTGCTACATTGCCCCAGTATGCCCATTTTCACCAGGTGGATAGAAGAAATCACCAGAAGCTGACCCTTGGACATGCCTGGTTTGGTGTTTTCTTCTAAAGTACAGGAGCTGTTTTCCCTTACCTTAGCAAGGTACTTTGCAATTATAGGCTGTTTAGTGCCTATGATTAATTTCTCCTTATTAACAAGGAGAGTTGAGTGCTTGTATCTTTCTTTCTAGTGCTTTCTAGCAGGTATTAGAACAAGTGCTAGTCACTGGGATGCTTAAAGGTAAGAAGAAAAAAATGGTTTATCCTAAACACTGCAGTGTACACTAGAGAAGTTAGATGTGAAAGTAGGTAACTTAAGTTTTACCTGTCTAAAACTTTAAGTTTCAGTGGAGAGTCACTATTTTTAAAACAGCAAGATAGATTGAAAGGGGGTGGTCACTTTTGTATTCTGGTACTATAGAATACAGTAGGATGGTCAGTGAATTTAAATAGTTGAAGGGGAGTGATGCTTACATAAGCCAGTGAAAGCAGAGAGGAAATGAGATATATGGTCAAGTTAACATAAGGGGCATATTTATTATTATTATATATTATCTATATATATCGAGGCACAGGGAACTAGTCTAACTGGGCGGCCAAAGCCAAAACATTCTGGCTAGGCTTATAGGTGCCCTTGGGCAGATAGCCTAGTACTTACCTATGAACCTATGAGCGGTCAAGGACTGACAATGTCTCACCTCACCATCTGTTCCCTACATCAGTGAAAAGATGCATGGCGTCACCAGTGTTGTGGATGGAGTCACAGATGCCAGACAGTGATGAATCCATGATCCTGAGCATCCATCTGGTGTTGCATTAGGAACATGCCTGTGCCTCCGTGATGGCCCAAAACATGCTTCTAGTGACTCATGATATGACACCTGTGACAGGTGGATGGGCAGCAGACCTCTTTCGAGCACTCCTGTCAATCTGCCAGTGTGGGACCTCACCAGCTGTATGGCTATGGCTAGTCTCTACAGTCACTGATGCCATAGTTTCCACACTCTCTTGCTTGATGCCACCAAACTCTGACTGTCCGATATCTGTGGGTGCAGTGGAGTGGGTATATTTGGGCATACTGACTGTATGTGGGGACATTTGGGGGAGGAAGTGGGATGTCAACCCATGGGACAGATTCAGCCCCCAACAACCCCACTAATGCCATCACCATCATCATCAGAGTCCAATGAGACACTGAAATCAGGTTGTGAGGGGGACACACTCCAAGCCCCATGGTCACCTGTGAGGAGGAAGACAACATGCCAATATTAATACTTGAACTATTATGTCTGCTGATCTACAGACACACACACACACACACACACACACACACACACACACACACACACACACACACACACACACACACACACACATATACAGGTGAGGTACGACAACTGCATTATACATACCACGTCTTATTTCTGATCCCATGCACAACACACAAGCAGACTACAACACGCACAGACAAGACAGGCCCTTCAAAACATGCACTGCAGCAATGTCCGTTTAATGTTGCCAGTATTATACACCTGTGAGATAAGTTATATGTTAGTGAATGTGATGGACCTACTCCTACACACAGTGAACCCATCTTCACCATACTATTGCTCCTCGTATAGCAGACTGCATAGATCTTAGCAACAATAAGTGCAAACATGTAACAACTCTTGCAAATACACTACTGTGATTACTAATTCAATGCACTGCAGTGAACCCCTCCAAAACCGAACATACAAGTATTGTACTCTGGCTAAACATAGCAGTTGGGTTTACAGCAAACTGGCTGTCCTTAACATTCTTTGGGTATATGTGAGCCATAATAAAACAGTTTCACACTCACTGGCTACAGGATGTTGGACTCCAGCCACACCAGATGTACCTATGGAAATGTGAGGGAGAGGTATTTCAGCAAACACAAATGTGGCATTGCTACAGGATAATATGGGTGTATATCAACATGTAAAGTAGAAACTCTGATACTGCCCACATCTCTGATATTCTGAGCATGTGTGCACAAGTGTGCATTGCAAACAACCCCCCCAAAAGTAGATTGACCTGACATCTGTTTACTGGTATACAGAGGCTGCCACAGTGACTGCAGTACACTATAGTATTACAGTGATGAACACAGGAGGCTTATCTGGATGCTGCTCTGGTGTGGAATCTTTGCCACCCACCTCCACAACATATAGGATGATGCATGCTTGGGAGCTGGTGGTTGATGCCAGGTTTGCCAGTTTGCCGAGAGTGGTTGTTCTGCTGCAGGCCCTCCACCCATGCCAGCACATTCCCTAGCCACAGCAGTGGCCCTTTGTCATGCAGGATTTATCATTTATGTCACCTGGCATCAGATCTACTTCTAGCTTCTATCGTGTAGTCCTATTTAGTTCACTGATGCAACAAGGTCAGCCCACAGTGCAGCATGTTGCTCCCAATTCTGGTGACTCCTAGAAAGCAGGATGCTGTGATGGAGTTTGAGGCCATCCCTGATCGTTTTGTTTTTGGCAGCAGAAAAAGGTGGGTGCCTCCGTATGTGAAAGACAAGAAGAGGGGAACATGTCACAGGACAATGTACATTGCTCTCCACTATGTACACACCCTTCACATCCAAATTGTCCAGCGCTATCCTCTGTAGGTATGTGGCTATCAGCAACATAGTGGCAATACATCTTACATTTTCCTGCTCATCTTGCTTTTTCCTGCTACTTGCTGCTTGTTGTCTACAGTGTTCAACTGCTTCTCTTCTGTTGCATTTATTACTGCTTGTTTATACCCTGTCTAAATTGTAAGTCTTATTGTAAGCGTCATACTTTTAGTTTAAGCACTTGGGCTTTAGGCCCACCCCTTAGTGCTCCCTGACCTTTCTCTCTTAGATTCTGACAAATATGGATGGACAATGTCCTACATTTTATCCTGCCAGTCTGGTTGATAGGGCATCTTGAACAGTGTAGCAACTGCCTCATGTACATGGACAACCATCTACTACCATCACCTAGAACACAATTTGTGAGAGATGCAATTACATTAGGAACCTAGAGTCCATGATCTCTCCCTCTCAAGTCAGTATATCTGGTAGCGAAAATGTTGTCAACACAGCCACTACACCTCACACACCACCCACACCTACACAACACACACCCACATATGTAGAAGTCCTCAACATAAACATACCCAAACAAAGGAGACCTCTGAGGCAAAAACACACACAATCTCCACAGCCCTCCACACCACATACCATGCATAATCCACACATCTGTATCTCACAATCCCTAAGGCTTCACCATAAACCCAGTATATTAGTCATAGGAGACTCCATTGTGAGACACACAGATATGCCTCTCAGCAGGCTGGATAAATAGAAAGTCATTGTTAGTCGTCTGTTAGATGCCAGAATCTGCCATATCACATGCTCACTGCAGTCTCTCAACAACAGGTACTATTGTGACTCTGTCATAGTCCATGTTGGTATGAATGACTTGACATGTACCTCCCTGGACTATATGAAGAGACACATGATTGAGCTCACTGATTATGTGTCACAGGCAGGTATGTCCCTAGTATTAAACAGCATTCTGCCATCAGCCAGAATGATGTGCCATTCCACGGTGATCCAGTACCTGACAGCCTTGGAGGATATGATCGACAGACCACAATGCTTTGCCAGAGATGGCCTGCATCTGTCTTACCTGGGCTTCAGGCTGCTGGCAAAGGTTCTTTTCTCCCACATAATGCCTGTTTTAGGAGAAATGATGAGGTTAAGACTACTAACATAAAAATGTAAATAAAACACTATGTAAAGGTCATGCTGCCAGACAGTAGGAGTTTGAACATGAAATTGCACTCATTGCAAGCATTCTTAACTCTGGAAAATGCTGACATTTGTGTAGTCACAGAAACCTGGTTCAAAGCTACAGAGAACACTCAGCCTTACCTGGTTACCCATCCTGTCATTCTTTCAGACCCCAAACTGTGGCCGGTAAAGGCAAAGGAGGTGGAGTTTCAATATATATCAAGGACATACACGCCTCCAGGCTGGTCAAGCAGTATGACGCACAGGAGATGCTCAAGTTGCAGTTAACCATTGACAAGACCCCTATTGAAATCATAGCTAGCTACTGGCCACCAAATCTGACTCAAGATGCCCACTCCATCTATATGGACCTGTTTGACTCTATCAGAATGTAAGGCTTCACCCTTATCCTGGGTGATTTTAACTACCTAAACATAGATTGGAAGAACTATTCATGCCAGAACAGAAATGCCCAAAGTTTCATAGATTTTTGTCAATGCGAACACCTTGGAGCAGCTAGATGATACCCCATAAGAGGTGAAATATCTTGTACATGATATTAAACAACATGAGTAATCACTGCAGCATTACTACAGTATCATCCTCCCTGGTAAGAACCGACAATAAAGCAGCCACATTTGAACTCACCATCTCCCACAATACCTGTCTAGCTAGGGTTAGACATAACATTGTCTCCACAGTTGATTACAGGCTCCTGAGGGATGGTATAAACAGCTTCACAGCCCCCTACCCCTCTGTAGGAACTCTCACCAATATCCAAAACTGCACCAAAGCAGTATATAGGAAGTTACAGTATATAGGTGCATGGGATCGGGAATACCTGACAGGACTACATCATACTCTGCAAGAATAAGTAAACCTGTCTGGTGGACATCTGCAACAAATAAACTGTATAACAACAGGAAAACATTGCTGTCCAAGACCAGGAAGGAGCAGGTCTCCAGTTGGAAGCAATGTCTCCTTAGCCTGAACAAGCAAATAAGAGCACTAGTGACATCCTCCAAAGCAAAGTTCAAGTCCAAATTGGTGACATTTACTACAAACAATAATAAGTCCTTCTGCACATATGTCCACAACCTCAAAGGATGCACCCAGATCTGTTCAGAAGTGGTGGTCAAGGGCACCATATCTACAAATGCCATAGGTATAGCACACTTGTGGGCTGACAGATTCATTGAAAACGTCACCCCTCTGTCCTCCACAACAGTAGGTCAGGACATCCCTAGTACCTGCCCCTTCTCCTAATATCTAGGGAGCAGGTCATCACTGCTCTTTCAAAGGCTAAACATATAGCCTCCATGGGACTCAGTAACATCCCAAGCTGTATCTTACATGAATTCAGGCAGGAACTTGCAACACCATTAGGCACCCTATTCAACCAAAGGTTGAATATGGGCTTTGTCCCAGCTGAGTGTAGGACAGCCACTGTTATCTCTTTGCAAAAAGGTGGAGCCTCCACCGATACGGAAAATTATAGACCCATCAGCCTAAGTAGCCTGATGTGCAAGGCCATGGAACGGATTATCATGGATCTCATTAACAAGGACATTGGCAACCTCCACACACTCAATCCCACTCAGTTTGGCTTTATCAAGGAGAGGTCATGTCTCTTAAATTTGGTTGACTTCTTTGACAGTCACCAAAGCCATGGATGAGAGGAAAACAGTGCACACCACCTACCTTGACCTGGCCAAAGCCTTTGCCATTATTCCACACTCAGGCATAATAGATAAACTGTCTGAACTAGGCAGAAATCTGTATGTTACCTGATGGGTAGCAAACTGTCGCAGTGATAGAACCCACCTAGTCTAAATAGGGGAAGCCACCTCAAGCAGTAGACCTGTAACAAGCAGTATACCCCAGGGTTCTATTTTGTGGCCTCTGTCATTTGGGATATACTTTTCTGTGGTGCAGGGCAAAACTAGTGGGCTAGGGCTGACCAGGTTTGCAGATGACTGCATGCTGGGTGCTGTCACTAAATCCACTACTGATGTGGACATCCTCCAAGAGGGTCTTACTCAGACAAATGACTGGTGCCAGAAACATGGCCTCAAGCTGAATACCACAAAATGCATCATCTTCCCCTTTGGGGAGAGTGACGTCCCCCACAAATGATCACATTAATAACAATGTCCTAGGCATGCAAGCAGTCGTGCGGGATTTGGGCACACAGGTTTATAGCAACTTGATGTTTGACCACCATGTTGCTTCTGTTGTACCGACAGCCTTCTACATAGCCACCACATAAGGAAAGGTATCTCATCCAGGGACAAGATGTCATAACTTCTGTGTATGCTTCCAGTATAAGGCCCAATATTGAGTACAATGCCCTTTTCGGCATGTACCTCGCAAAGCACATGCAGCAGCTGGAGAGACCACAGAGGTTCCTCACCAGCAGAATCCAGGGACTCAAACATCTACCATACACTGATAGTCTAAAAGCTCCATCTCTCTTCTCATTTTCATACAGACTCCTCAGAGGTGACCTCTGCCTGGCATATAAGGTGATCACGGACCCCACCTTGATGGGGCTGCTGCATATCCCTAAGTCAAGCTCCACTCAAGTAACCCACACGTGCACCCTCAACCTAGTCTGTGACATCAGCAGGACTTGTTAGTGGGACATATTTGAGTCCCAGAGACTACCCCATCTGTGGAATAGACTCCCTCTCCACATCAAGCAGAGTACCTCTTTACCCCTTTTCAAATGCAATATGGATAACTGGATGTGAAACAGCAAATACACCCTTGGGATTCCACCCCTGTCCCTGTTGAACTGGGGCATCAGGTGCTGACTTCTATAAATGTGGGCTAAACCTTTGGCTAGGCTTATAAGGGCCTCAGGACCAATAGGTTAATAACCTCCTATGATCCTGTGAATACTGGTTATGGCCCTGTGTGCTGTGACTGAGTGTGTTGTTATGTCTCCACTCCCATCAATGCCATCTACTGTGTGTGTCCGCAATGGGTGATGTCCCAGTACCATGTCATACAGCCACCATACGTCAAATAGGTGAGTGCTACTACAAGTATATGGAACAGTCCAGCAACATCCATGTGATGCAATGACAGACAGTACTGCAAACGTGCTGTAGGTTATCTTCCCTGTAGATTCCGCTATCTGCAGTACACAGATGTTTGTGGAATGTTTACATGTGCCTGATATATTTGGACACTCTCCCAGAAAAATGTGGATATCTGGCAAACATTTGGACAATATGTAATGATTGTTCTCAGACTGTGGGGAGTCTGGCTGTCACACCTCAGAATCCTCAGAAAACAGTTATGGTACTGTAATATCTGTTACTGTTTGTATTCCCTTACTTTGTAAGCTCAACATGTACACTCTGTAGCTGCGGTCGCATTTGTGTCCCCTCACTACTACTGTCTATGACCTGTAGTCCTGCTCTAGGAGGTCACCAGTTATGCTAACCATAGTTCTCAAGCAATGAAATATGGATGTTGAGTAAACAGTGACCTAGCCAGAGTACCTCAGGGACAGTCAAGGACACCTGTATAATGTTTGAACTATTCCTGTGTGACACTCATAGACTGAGAGGAGCTGAATGACAGTACATCATGTGATAAGCCAGCTGTGTCCACCATTACTTATTGTCGCTATTGTGTAAGACACAATCCATTAGCATTTGTACAGGAGCCAACCATTGCAGGAGGGAGTAGTAGAAACTACAAACCAGGTAACCACCAGGACTGTCAGCATATAAACAAAACTTTTATTCAGAACATATAGGATAAGCGCTTTCACACAAACAGTACTTCATCAGATCCATCAATACAAGAAAACTAAAGCACTTTATATATTGAAAGCAATTAGCAACAACCAATAAAACCATTAAAACAATTACTGGTGCAAACTACGTTTATTTAAAATCAGCTTTAAAGGTACAGCAGCATTAATACCAGACAGCTTGTCTGCCTGCAGCCTAATAATCCATTTAGTCTCAGTTATCTCAAGCCTATTATTAAAGTCCCCACCTCTTTTATCCATACATACTATCTGTAGTGCTAAAAACTCAAAACTGTGTCCAGGTTGCATAGAAATATGCTTTGCTAATGCATTAAGCATATTCTTCCATCTAATGTCACCTTGATGCTGTAATATACGTTCCTTCAGCATCCTCACAGTCTTCCCTACATAAAATGAAGTGCAATTTCTGCACTTCGCTAAGTATATTAAACCTTTAGACTTACAGTCAACTTAAAATCTCTGTAAAAAAGGTACTCCAGGGAGGGGTGCTTAAATCTAGCCTAATTGGAAATGAAGCTGCTGGCCTTACATAATCTGCATGGATAAGTCCCTACATGAATAGAGTTTACAGCAGACATCTGTGTAGACTTATAACACAGTTGTCTTTTGAATGACAAGTTATTTTTAAATGTGAACCTGGGTCTATCACCTACAATATCGTTAATCCTGTCATCAGTAAGTAAAACTGGCCAGTATTTGCTAACTATATCACATACCTGATGAATGTTATTTCAATATGTCATTGGTAATCTAAGGATATTGTTACCACCATCACTCCTGTTAAGAGAAATGCTAGCGCTAGATTGATTAAAGAAAGGTTTACCCTTATCATTACGCATTGCATTAACTTCCTTCAAATATTATCAAGAGCATCTTTCCTATACCCCCTTTTCAATAACTCTTTTCCAAGTTTACACATGGCCTCATGATATTCATTGTCATCTGTGTGTAATCGCAACATTCTTAAATATTGGCCCTTAGTTATATTATTGAAGACATGCTTTGGATGTATACTTTTATAATGCAGCAATGCATTTTTCCTGCATAGTTTCCTAAACAAAGAACTAGAAATAATACCATTGCTTAGTGTTACCTTAATATCCAAAAATTCTATGGATGCCAATGAATAGTTCAAAACAAACCTGAAACATTGACTATCGGATTCAAGATATTTCACAAAATTCAATAAGTCACATACTGGACCCTGCCACAATATAAAAATATCATCCACAAATCTTAGCCTGTAAAAACTTTTAAGAGATGTAATATCCAGGTCGTGGGGTATAATAGTGTAAAGTGTTTGAATGTCCATAGTCACCAAGATAATCTCATCAGAGAAGTTACCATGCATCCTCACAAAATCACCCAAGGTGCTTAAGAAGTGCTCCGTGTCTTTTAAGACTGCGGTTGCCTCTTTCAATGGTACTTTAAGTTGGTTTTCAAGGTTGGTTTTACACACTAATACTAGCTATTCTTTTGAACATGTTGAATGTATAGGTGCATTAATGGAAATTGTTTTATGTAACAATGTTTTTATGTTTAATGATAATTTGTTTAAGCAAAAAAATAGGCATATCGATGGGGACACCATGTGCTAACAGTTATGTCAACCTTGTGTTGGTTGACTGGGAGTGCATGGTAGTCCTATCCCAACATGAATATTCAACACAGCATATTTACTATAAAAGATTTGTGGACAATATTTTTATGTTGTGGCAGGGTCCAGTATGTGACTTAATAAATTTTTGAAATATCTTGAATCCAATAGTCAATGTTTCAGGTTTGTTTTGAACTATTCATTGACATCCATAGAATTTTTGGATACTAAGATAACACTAGGCAATGGTACTATTTCTAGTTCTTTGTTTAGGAAACTATGCAGGAAACATGCATTGCTGCATTATAGAAGCATGCATCTGAAGCATGTCTTCAATAATATAACTAAGGGCCAATATTTAAGAATGCTGCGATTACACACAGACAACAATGAATATCACAAGGTCACAGATGTCTACTGCAAGCTCTATTCATGTAGGGACTTATCCATACAGATTATGTAAGGCCCGCAGCTTCATTTCCAATGAGGCTAGATTTAAGCACCCCGCCCTGGAGTACCTTTTTTTTTACCGAGATTTTATGCTGACTGTAAGTCTAAAGGTTTAATATACTTAGCTAAGTGCAGGAATTGCACTTCATTTTATGTAGGAAAGACTGTGAGGATGCTGAAGGAATGTATATTACAGCATCAAGGTGACATTAGACGGATGAATATGCTTAATGCATTAACAAAGCATATTTCTATGCAGCCTGGACAAAGTTTTGAGTTTTTAGCACTACAGATAGTATGTATGGATTAGACAGGTAAGGACTTTAATAATAGGTTTGAGATAGCTGAGACTAAATGGATTGTTAGGCTGCAGGCAGACAAGCTGCCTGGTATTAATGCTACTGTACCTTTAACGCCAATTTTAAAGAAACGTAATTTGCACCAGTAATTGTTTTAATGGTTTTATTGATTGTTGTTAATTGCTTTCAATATATAAAGTGCTTTAGTTTTCTTGTATTGATGGATCTGATGAAGCACAGTTTGTGTGAATGTGCTTATACTATATGTTCTGAATAAAAGTTTTTTTATATGCTGACAGTCCTGGTGGTTACCTGGTTTGTATTTTCTACTGCAGTTACTTTTTTCTTACTAGGTAACCTTTGGCTGGTTTGGGTATTTTTTATCTGGACAGTTGTAGGAGGGACTCAGAGGGCCAGAGCTGTGATCTATGGCATGGTAGGCAGAGTTGACAGGGAACCTGTAGGTGCTGGACAGCTGACTATCAGTGACATGTCATTCCAAGATATGTACTACTGGCCTACTGACCTAATCCTTCTTCCCCATAACTGCATCCTTCCATCTGTGTGCCATTACCTGTGGACTTCTATTACATACCTGGTAGAGTGCTGTACTCCGTTTTGTGCATAAATCCTGAAGAATATTGGTTGTGATATCAAAATCTGTCTTTGTAAAGAAAGTCACGGACCTGTTTACCACAGGTAGCTGCTTGCCTTTTGTAGATAATGCTCATGAACAGCTGATTGCCTGTGCACCAGTCTGTGGCTCAGACTTTCTAATTGCATCCAGAACAGCTGGGTTGCACTTTCATTAGCCAATGGCATGGCACATCAGTGTTATATTTAAAGCCTTCATGTAGGCTTTGGCCCCTTTTCTTGTCTGTGAGATGGACATTATGGAGGTGTGGAGACTACAGAATCACCAAAATACTGTCCACTATTGGGATTTATTTGGTATGCCCACAGTTTTGCATGCTATGTTTGGCCGTTGTGAACAGACTTTCTGATTATTTGGCAATTTAGTGTTAAACAATGTGGGTTGATCTCAATAAGGAGGAAGACAGATGTGAGTGTCATACCTTATAAGCACCTGAAAAATACATGCTGCTGCAGTAGCTGCTGGTATATCAGCTGTGTATGTTCACAAGGGAAGACTGTGACACATGTTCCTGTCAATTGACCTTTGCCCCCCTCCTTTATGTATGGGTGTTGTGTGGATCTATTTGTTCTAGGTGGTTGTGAGGTATGGTAGGTCTGTAGCAGGTAGCAGAAAATACTGACACATATGTTGCAGGCTGCAGCTGCTGCTTTTTGCCCAGAGTGCCTACTGGGGAGTGTGAACACATTGGAGGATAGCAAGCTGTATGTGTCAGTGAGGGAGCAGTGTCAGCTCTATTGTTACAGCATAGCCAGGGTGAGGGTACCCATAACAGTCCAAGTAAGGCATGTGCTTAAGCTAATATGTCATGTAATGGTGCCAATCGGACAGTGGTAGGTGACATATAAGTAGCCTAAACATATTTGTAAGTGTGCCCCTACCTACAGGCCTTTGACATGCTAAGATGTGTGGCTGTAAATGCAGTAGCAGCAACCTGTAGGACTCTGTCATTCATTATTTGTTATACCCACAAGCATGTAATTGAGGTGCAACACACTGGTGGCAAAATGTACAGCATGCTAGGACTTTAACAGACTGAGCTACTGAGTCAACATTACAGCAGGTGTATTTGCAAGATATATGTGCATGCATACAGTCTGTTACACAGGATTGGCATTAGCATGTGTGTTCGGATGGATATGACATGTAACACTGAACTGTCTGTCATGATTTTGTAATGTCAGTCTGTACTGACTTACCAGTACTTCAACACATAGAATTGGTTTTGTGACAACTGTGCGATCAGTAGGTGGCACAACTGTGGACATTCTGCAGCAGTCTGTACAGTTGTCAGCTATGCCTAATATCCTAGGCCTCGTACATCCATCATTATTTTTATTTATTTATTTTATTTTATTTATTTATATTTGTTGACCGGGAGTGTCCGACTTGAAGTAGGTCCATTTTCAGCGGAGGCCTGGGGAGAAAAGCTCCACAGTTAAAATAAACAGACAGTAGTTACATTGGATTACATAGCGAATAACAATTTACATAGCAATTACTTACAACATATTTACAGATGAAGAACATAGTACATCAGTAGACAACTAGAATCTTTATCTGTGAAGTACATAACAGACATTAACACATGTTACAATAAGAAGTTCCTGCTGTATAATAAGTACTAGGCTTATGAGCATCTGAGCTTGCTATAATTAAGGTAGTTAGTGGAGTGGAAAGAAAGGTAGTTGTTGGATGGGGTGGGTGATATTAAAGTGGGAGTTGCAAGGGCATAGCCAGCATGTTTTTAGGTGCGCTTTTAGTAAAGTTTTGAAGTGGGAGCATGATGGTACAGAGGTAATTGTGGGTGGGAAGGAGTTCCATAATTTGGCTATGGTGCAAGAGAATAGTGCTTCACCAGCAGAGTTATTGGCTTTAGTGATCTGCAAGTGATTTTTGTTGCTGGATCTTAGTGGGCTGGTGGTACGATTGGGTTGGAGTAGATTCTGGAGGGATGGGACATTTAGTGGATGGTTTACTAGTTTGTGGGTGAGTGAGAGTTGATACCATTGAAGGAGATGAGGAAGTTCAAGCCAGCCCAGTTCAGCAAGTGAGAGACAGTGGTGACTATGGTAGGATGCCCCTGTGGCGAATTTGGCGATTTTGTTGTAGCAGGTCTCTAGCTTGTTTAGATCGCATTGCCTTAGGTTGGTATATATTGGAGAGACATAAAGTAGGGTGGAGATAAGGTGGGAATTTGCTATTGAAATAAATAAATTATTTATTTGGGTGTGCACTGGTTTGCTCTCTGCATCACAGTCCCAAGTACACTGTCAATTTTCCCATTATATGTACAAGCAGTGCATCATTGTAAAGCAGGATTTGTTTATGGAAACACCTGTTATTATTTTGTCAGAGCTGAATGGGCTAGTGGGCTAATGCACTGTACTGTAGTTGACAGGGTCCTGAGTTGGCAGGGGTAATTATTTTGCAAATGTGCCTAACAGTGTCAGAAGGTGATTAAGGCAGTTTTAAGTAGGTTTGCGTGAATTTTCATTGTCTGCCACGCGCTTAGCCCCACTTAAATCCATGCTAATTCCAAAAAAAGAAAAAAAAAAGGGGTGATAAGATAGTGGTGAAATGAGGGCAAGCAGGGGGGGAAACGCTGTGAAAGGCAGGTACGGATGTGCAGCACCATAGCTCTCCATTTTTTGTACAGCAACAGCTGTGCAGGCTGTGGACAATTTGGGATTTGGAGCCTCACATCCCAGAGAGACAGGTGTGGGTGACATAACTGTGTTGTCTAATTGAGGTGATGACTGATTGTGTGCAGTGTACGTTGTGGTGAAATGGAAAGCTTTATATGGGGCGAAATTTTTTTTTAGAACAGATGCCCATTTTTTATAAGGTGAGTGTGGAATGTTGGGGAAGGGATGTAGGTACATGCGTGGCGGTAAGTTGGGTAGGAGAGGTTGCATTTGCAAACAGAGAAGACAGCATACAGGGGCGGTGTATGACACATGAGGGGGTAAACACCATGGACTTGGAGGGTGTTGTGGAATCAGAGAGTCATTTGACCATATATGGCAGCAGTGAGACTGAGCTCCCTACCTATGGGCAGTCAATATTGCTCATTCCCTGCCCCAAAGGTGGCTGTGGTGTGAACTGCACATTGGGACCACCCTGCACCTCCAGGTTGGCCAGTCTGCCCTCAATCCAGCCAGGTGATCATTGAACCCATGGTGCACAGTCCTGCACGTCATCCCTGGTTGCTGTCACTGGGTGACAACACCCTCTCCATGCCCGCTCCCAGGGGGTGAACAGGCCCCGTCCCCTGAAGTTGTTCCACCCATAGGTGGTGCAGGACCAGCAGAGGGGGCAGCACCAAGTTGGGTCTCAGATGTGCTGGGACCCAGTGCCATGCTTGGCTGACTTAGGATAGGCAAATCGCAAGGAACTGGCCTACCCAGTTGAGCTATGCTGTTGAGGTTTTTCAAAGTGCATAGGTTAGTAATGAACAGAACATTTAAATGTTAGTTATAACAGCATGCCAGGATGTTGCAAATAATCCAGTAACATACCATTACATAGCATGTGGAACACAGGATAACAGTCAGTACTGTAATAGCATAGCAGTAACAGTTAAGGCCAATAACATAGGTAATTCAACAAGGTATGTTAGTATGCAACCATTGTAATATATAACAATAATAAAACACAAGGCCCAACATAATGTTTTGAGAACAACATATGTTAAAAATAAACCATACCTGATGTATAACAATAATAATTTATGATTCAGATAAGGGGTGGGGGGAGAGAGAAAAAGAAATTGCATTACTACCAGTATAACCTATATTGTTTGTAATAGTACTCATATATTGTGCAGGTATGCCCTACTTTATGTATACATGTGCCCCATAGCCTCTGTAGCACCTACATACCTCTCAAGCTATCCACATGGGACAGTATGGGCTAAGCTTTAACACCTACAGGTACACAACTACAGGGGACTATTACATGTCAGAGGGACATATATGACTACCAATATTTACTGCGGACTGATGTAGTGTGACTGTGCTGGTGACATAAATCAGGTGGATGTTAAATCTGTGCCCAAGAGATTTGGCACCAGTGATCACAGTCCATGACAGAGTGACACTTGAGAGACATGTATTATGTACAGTACAGAGAGTTTATGCCTATCATCCTGTCCGTGGCAGGCATGGGGTTCGACTATCAGCAGACATTCAGAGACACGCCAGGCATATAGCTGTACCAAGATTAAACAGTTGTATTTATTTTATTAACTTGCATTAGTATTGTACATATTGACTTTATTTACTGATGTCTTATCATGCTTCTGAGCAATGCTGTTAACACTCTGCTACATCTGAACACACAAATTAGTAACCCATTGGAACAGCTACTACAGCATTTCATTTACCTGTAATTCCTGTGGGGAAGACATCTGTTAACAATGCATAACTGTTTCTATAAATATTTAGTAGTACTTGTCCCTAGATTTGAACCCTAGTCTGCGTGTGACAAAATATACATCACACCTAGTGTCTATCAAACTGAGCTACTGATGATTGTTAATTGAATGATATGTGCCTAGAGTGCTCACCTAGTAACAAACTTTGACCTGGTAATAGAGGTAGAGGGTTATACAAGACTGCAGTGACACTTGAACTCACATGCTTGAGATTCACACATGACATCTTGGGTGGCGAAAGACAGGGTACCTTTTTGTCTAGCCTTGTATAGGCCTTAGGGCCTATAGCCTAGTACCTACCTATGAACCTATGAACCTATGACAGAGATAGTATGTGAACTGTGCATTAATGCATGTCATGCAGGTGTAGACAATTAACCCCTAGTGGGTGGAACTATGTGTGATGTGTACAGACCATATTGGATGCTGGGTTGGCTACCTGACCCATATACAGTTGCAGATGGTATATTTGCAGCCTACAGCTATTACAGTTTCATACTTGCCTGTTGCCTGCAGCAGTGTAACTAATAACAGGAATGCATACAGCTGAAATGCAATGGTTAACACAAGACAATCCTGAGATACACAATATACCTTAGGTGTTCCTATTATAAGTTCAGATCTTACTGCAGAACAAATATCATAAAGCATTATAGCTTGTAGTACAGCTCCACATCTACAGTTTAGCAAAACACTCTTTATTAGATAACCTTCCGTCACTTAGTAGTATTATTCCTGTTTTTGCTTCACAGCAGCTGCCATACTCAATTTCATGACCAACAACCCATAATACACACATATTGCATAACACAGCTTTATTAGGGGGTGACATCATGCCACGTGATAATGCAGGTGTTGCAATACAGCTGTAATTCCACAATTAATGCAGTAGACACTTTTTTATTTCTTTAACATTTTTAATGCAGTAGCACTTTATTTCCTTAACATTATTAATGCAGTAGAACATTATTACCATAACATTCTTAATGCAGTTGAAACTTTATTTCCTTAACATTATCAGGTTTCATGCTTTCATCTTTATTGAACTGCACCTGGCAATACTCAGTTATATCAGTCCAGATATATGACCACATTTATTGCACTACAATCAAAACTGAAAATGCCTACTGGCAGTTACTAATTTATTCTTTCTTGTTTATATAACTATAGATTGCAAAATACATCTGTACTCACCACTTGCACAGCACACCTTGGTCAGGGCCCTGCATGGGCCTCCAGGTTGCGAGGTCTCTCCTCTGCAGCTGTGGGGAGAGAAACACAGCATTATGCATACCTGTCTATCACACATTCATAGTACAATTTGGTAAAGCAATGATAAGAATACTTACACACTGGTGGGACATTTCCAATTCTGGTATCTTGGACCCAGGTGGCAAAGAGATATCCCTTACGACGCTTCAAGTCATCATAATGATGACACACCTGCTCACCTGTGCAGAGGATATGAGCTGCACTGGTGAGATCGCATGCCAGCCAGTCCCCTGCCTCCAATTTGTATTCTGACCCCTGGTACTGGCCTTGCAGCAGCTGGATGTCATGGTATTTTACAAGGAGTCCAGCCATGACCCTGGACTCCAAAATGCCCCACCGTTGTGCCCGAAAGTGTGCAACCTCTCCGGCTCTTGCCATAGTCTCTGCCAAAATCAAACTACAACAGATTATGGCTGTATTTCCACCTGTTGCACTTAAATAAGCCTGTTTTTCCACCCTTTACTGCCATTATGCCATTTTGAAAAATGCAGCACTTCACATAGCACTGCGCAAACCCACTGAGCTCAGCCAAGCTGTGCTTAAACAGGCAATGCTTAGCAAAGCTTAGCGATGTGTAAACCAGCTAAGCACTGCTAAAACAGTCCTTGTTTAAGCAATGCTTGGCAAGGCTTAGCTGTACTTAGTGGAGCTTAGCTGGGCACAGCAAAACAAGATTTCATAATGATTTTTAAAATTGTGTAAATGCAAACTACAATGTTTCATAACATGTCTGTGCATACATAAATTATTCCATCAATGGTTTACACACACTTATCATAATTGTGTATTTGCAACATAAATGCTTTATACCCTCTCTGTGTATTCATGCAAAATTCAATCA
Organism: Protopterus annectens; assembly: GCF_019279795.1. Taxonomy (NCBI): domain Eukaryota; kingdom Metazoa; phylum Chordata; order Ceratodontiformes; family Protopteridae; genus Protopterus; species Protopterus annectens. The sequence goes on from NC_056729.1 coordinate 1,299,527,901, forward strand.
ATATTTAATGCTACTTCTCATACATGTGTATTTGCAAACTAAATTTAATAACCTGTCTGTGTAATCAAAAAAAATTAATTGGAATTGAAAAGATGTCTCATACTGTGTATTTACAAAATAACCAGTGTGTGTATTCAAACCCTGCACCTACTGCAGATAAGGCCATCACTCTAAACATTTGGCTACATGGTCATGTGAAATGCTGTTATACTTTTCATATATCTCTCCACTACGTTTAATCACAGCTAAGCATCATGCAGTGCCACACAAACATGTCCAGCTATCCTTAAACTTGACCTTTCCTAAATAATTAAATATATCCAGTTTCTATTTTTAGATCTGTTGCACATGCCCATTGCTGCGTGGTGCGCCACGCCAAAAAACAATTAAAATACTTTTTAAATGCATTGCTATCCAGTAATTTGACTGTGCAGAGAGTGTGTTTCTCATCTCCAGACACAGTAACACACTCCTTACACTGATTAACTAATTGTGGTACATGGCTCTCCCTCAGCAGTATGCCTTCATTAATATGCAAGGTGTGTTGCCGAGGGGGATCTGCATACACGGCCACAGTATCTTCCATGTAGGTGTTCTACTGTTTCTACATGGATTTTATTAAATCCCCAGGATATTCTTTACTTTTATTTTTACAATGTCCATATTTAATCATATCCATATTTATTTTATCCATTTCTTTTATACTGTAGCTTCAAAACTCTTCTTTACAATATTTTTTCCATAACTTTTTTACTCTTTTATATTTGAAAAACACATGTTCATAATTGCTTCTTCTTGACAATGTAAACATATTCTTTTACTTTTTTTATATGCATATTTCTTTTTAAGGTGATATATCTATTACTAGTCTCCACAAAAAATCTTGATGTTCTACTTTCTGATTCCATCATTTACTTCTTATTTTTATAGTTTTAATTTTTTTCATCTGTTAGATTTTCCCACAGTTTTACATAGTAATGTTTTATCATTACATTCTTATACAATACTTTTCTATCTTTTTCAATATCATCAATTTTTATTTTCCACAAAAAATATTTTTTTTCTTGGTAACGTTTTATTTCTTTATTTATAGACTCTTTTTCTTTTTATATCTTTTTTACTATACTCCAAAATGTAATATACTTATACAGACTACTAATCACTCATCTTTTTCATTTATCCCCTTTAATGCTTTCTACTAATTTAACAAAGCAGCGTATACCACTTGGTTAATTAACCCTAAACCTCCTTCTTCTTTATTTACATACAAAACTCCTCTTTTTACTGGGTTTAAACTAGAACCCTAAGTAAATGAAAGCATTATCTGCAATAGTATCTCTTTAAATATTGTTGTATACATAAATACACTGGTTAACTATGCTATTTTCCTATCAGTGCTGAATTTATCAAATAAGCCTTTTTCTGAATGATAATTTCTATGTTCTCCAGAAAAGACATATTTGCTTTATTTTTCCTATTGTTTTTTTTCCACTGAATTCTACTTACATCTTTATTCCCAAATTTTATACTTGACATAGACATTTGATTCATTCATGATAAAATATATACCTGCAATCTTTATTATAGCACCTAAGCCTTTACTTTTCTCTTTATTTAAAGCTACCACTATCATCTCTAGACACTCATTTGTGCAACATATTACTTTTTATCCAATTTTTTGCAATTATTATATCATCTGCATATGTTAACAGAACTCTAATTCTTAATCCTTCAGGTGTTATATACCCTGCTTCTTTCATTTTGTAATTTATTTCACATGCTATCACATTCATAACTAATGCAAAGGTTATGAACCTGTCCCTCCATAATCAACAGAACATGCTGGAAGGACAGGTTCATAACCCAAAGACTGCCCATGCTCTGGAATAGACTTCTCATACATGTCAAGCAGAGCACCTCGCTGGCCCTCTTCAAGAGAAATCTTGATGAGTGGATGAGGAATAGAAAGTTCACCCCAGGGATCACTCCAGTGGCTCTACTTGATAGAGGCACTGGGAACTAACGCTGGGTGGCATGATGCCAGGGCACTTCTATGGGCTAGGCTTGTAAAGACTCCAGGGCCATTAGACTAGAACACACTTATGAACCTATGAAGAGTATACAACTGGTTGGACATTACTGTCTTACACCACTCTTCATCTGTACCTGTTGTTTTAACCAGCCATTTACAAGTATTTTTACTTTATCATTTCTATAAGCATATATAATTTCTTAACTTTCTCACTCATATTATATTCCTTCATTATTACCCATAAGATTTTATGTCCAATCATGTTAAATGCCGTATTAAGGTCCCCTATCATTTTCACTTTTTTTCACTTTATGATATCATCCGCAATTTCTCTATCATTAATAATTTGTGACAACCCTTCCCTTTATACTATATATGCTATATGTCATAATATTTCCATTTTAGTTTCAAATCTCTTTTGTATTATTTTCATAAAGATCTTGTAATCATTATTATTGTTCAATACTATTGGTCTCCAGTTTTTTAATTCTCTTCAATCTTCCTTCTTCCATATGAATTAATGTATTCTACCACATAATTATACATAAAACCTTCATTTAACTATTCATTCAAAATCTTTAAAAACATTTTTTTGCTAGTCCTTTAAATTTTTATACATTTCATACTCTATTCCATCTGAGTCTGCAGCTGAGTCGATATTTACCTGTCGCAGTACTTTAGCTTGCTCATTTAAAGAAATCTCCTTTTCCAGCTCTTTATTCTTATTTTCTGTTAACTTTTTTACTTTCCACACATTTTCACTGGCTTATTTTTTCTTTAAATATTTATTGCATGTATTGTATTACACGTTACATAATCATTTCCTAAGTTCTTTCTATTTATTCTTTTCCAGTGTTTTATTTTTCTCATTACACTACCATACTCCTTTTTGTAATCTGTTTAAGTAGCTTGATACTTCTCATTTTCCTTGTAAAAATATATATTTGATTATATAACAGGTTTTGTATTTTTTCTTGATATTTTTCATATAATTATTTTTCTTTGTCAAAGTATTTTCTATCATTATTTTCTAAATCTTCCATTACATTATTAAACGTTCTTTTAAATTTTCTTCTCTAATTTTCTCACATCATATACTGCAAAAACATTTTTTATATTTTTCCTTGAATATCATCTACCATTCAGACCAATTTTAATAAAATGTTCTCATAGTGATATGATATTTCCAAAGCTGTGCAACTAATCTTGTTCCATGCTTTCTCATTTATCCTCTTATTCCTTTACCTATTTTTATATATTCCTTGTTTTCTTTTATCCCTAGCCATATCCAGGATGATCAGAAAATCCTGTTTCAACTACCTCCCCTTTCCCTATAACTAAACCTTCTGATAAATAATCTATTTAAGTTCTATACATACCGCTTTTGTAAGTACATGAATTTGTGCCCCAAAGTTTTAACTTACCACATCTTATAACTTCTAACATTTTTCTTATATAATTTCCTTTCTTTTTATGCTTGCCTCTTAAATCACAAAGCCTCCTGTTATTATAATATTCATATTTATCACTACATAGTCTAACATCTGATTAACACAGGTGGATTATATCTTATGTAGGAGGGCCAGTTTGAAGGAGATTAGAGACTCTAAAGTGGTGACCGGGGAAAGTGTAGTTAGGCAACATAGGATGGTGGTTTGTAAGATGACGTTGGTGATCAAGAAGAGAAGGAGGAGTGTGAGGGAAGCACCAAGGATCAAATGGTGGAAATTGAAAAATGGTAATTGTGAGGTGGAGTTCAGTGAAGAGTTAAGACAGGCACTGGGTGGCAGTGAAGAGTTACCAAATAGCGAGGTAACTACAACAGAGCTAGTAAGGGAGACGGCTAGAAAGGTGCTTGGTATGACATCTGGACAGAGGAGGGACGACAAGGAGACATGGTGGTGGAATGAGGAAGTACAGAAGAGTATACAGAGAAAGAGGTTGGCAAAGAAGAAGTGAGATTGTCAGAGAGATGAAGAAAGTAGACAGGAGTATAAGGAGATGAGGTGCATGGCAAAGAGAGAGGTGGCAAAGGCTAAGGATAAGGCATATGAAGAGTTGTATGAAAGGTTGGACACTAAGGAGGGAGAAAAGGACCTGTATCGACTGGCTAGAGAGAGGGACCGAGCTAGGAAAGATGTGTAGCAGGTAAAGGTGATAAAGGATAATGAGGGAAACATACTTACAAGTGAGAAGAGCATGTTGAGCAGATGGAAAGAGTACTTTGAGGGGTTGATGAATGAAGAGAATGAGAGGGAGAGAATGTTGGATGATGTGTGGATAGAGAATCATGAAGTGCAATAGATTAGCAAGGAAGAAGTAAGGATAGCTATGACAAGGATGAAAAATGGAAAGGCTGTTGGTCCAGATGACATACCTGTGGAAGCATGGAGGTGTTTAGGTGAAATGGCAGTGGAGGTTTTAGCCAGATTGTTTAATGAAATTTTGGAAAGTAAGAAGATGCCTGAGGAATGGATAAAAAGTGTTTTGGTATCGATTTTTAAGAATAAGGGTGATGTGCAGAGCTGTAGTAACTACAGAGGGATTCAATTGATCATTCACAGCATGAAGTTATGGGAAAGAGTAGTGGAAGCTAGGTTAAGAAGGGACGTGATGATTAGTGATCAGCAGTATGGTTTCATGGTGGGAAAGAGCACTACAGATGCGATGCTTGCTCTGAGAGTGTTGATGGAGAAGTACAGAGGAGGTCAGAAGGAGTTGCATTGTATTTTTGTAGACTTAGAGAAAGCATATGAGAGGGTGCCTAATGAGGAGTTGTGGTATTTTATGAGGAAGTCGGGAGTGTCAGAGAAGTATGTAAGAGTGGTACAGGATATATACAAGGGTAGTGTGACAGCGGTGAGGTCTGTGGTGGGAGTGATGGATGCATTTAAGGTTGAGGTGGGATTACATCAAGGATCAGCTCTGAGCCCTTTCTTATTTGCAGTGGTGATGGACAGGTTGACAGACGAGATCTGACAGGAGTCCCCGTGGACTATGATGTTTGCAGATGACATTGTGATCTGTAGTGAGAGTAGGGAACAGGTGGAGGAGACCCTGAAAAGATGGAGATATGCTCTAGAGAGAAGAGGAATGAAGGTCAGCAGGACTAAGACAGAATATATGTGTGAATGAGAGAGAGGATAGAGGAATGGTGAGGATGCAAGGAGTAGAGGTGGCGAAGATGGATGAGTTTAAATACTTGGGATCAATAGTTCAGAGTAATGGTGAGTGTGGAAGAGAGGTGAGGAAGAGAGTACAGGCAGGATGGAGTGGGTGGAGAAGAGTGTCAGGAGTGATTTGTGACAGACGAGTACCAGTAAGAGTGAAAGGGAAGGTCTTCAAGAGGGTAGTGAGACCAGCTATGTGATATGGGTTGGAGACAGTGGTATTGACAAAAAGGCAGGAGTTAGAGCTGGATGTGGCAGAGTTAAAGATGTTAAGATTTGCACTGGGTTTGACAAGGGTGGACAGGATTAGGAATAAGTATATTAGAGGGTCATCCCAGGTTGGAAGGTTTGAAGACAAAGCCAGGGAGGCAAAATTATGTTGGTTTGGACATGTGTGGAGGAGGGATGCTGAGTATATTGGGAAAAAAATGCTAAGGATGAAGCTGCCAGGTAACAGGAAAAGAGGAAGGCCTAAGATAAGGTTTATGGATGTGGTGAGAGAGGACATGCAGGTGGTTGGTGTGACAGATCAAGATGCAGAGGACAGGAAGAAATGGAAACAGATGATCTGCTGTAGTGACCCCTAATGGAAACATCCGAAATAAGATGATGAGTCTAACATCTGATTAAATAAGCTTTCTATTTCTTTACAGTTAGTGCAAGCATATAATCTTATAATTCTATATGCTTGTTATTCCATTTTAACTCTACAATAGTAAATCTTCCCATTTTTGCTAAAGTCATCTGTAATATCTTTACTGCATTTCTACAGAATATGGATATTCCAGAACATCTCTCATTTCCCAAGTTCAAGATTATATTTCATCCCTATAGTTTTTCTGCTTGTAATCTTTCTTCATTTGTTAAAAATGTTGTGTCCACTACTATAATTACATCTACATCACATGTATTACACCACTCCAAAATTCCCATTCTTCTTACTTTCTTGTTAATATTATTCACATTTACATAAAGTACTCTAGGATTTTAATTTCCCTTTTCCTTAGATTCATGGTTTCATAAGTTCATAGCTAATTACTATGCAAGCCTTCATAATAGGTCATTCTAAGGCTAACCAATTTCCTTCTCAAAGATGAAAAACCTTGGGTTTGTGAGTCAATCACCTTAACCATTGTACTGAACCCAGTCTTTAGCTGCATATATTCTTTTTTGTCCAGTTCATTTCTTTTTTTTTTTCCTTTTGGACTTATCCCTTTAAATGTTCTTTTTCTGTATTTTACCCTTTAGCAACACATTTTTTTTCTTTTGCTATCTCCTGTTTCATGTCTTCTTCATCCCTTATTTCAGGACCATCTTTTATGTCCTCGTTATTATTTTTTCTCTTCTAATCCTTCTTCACGTCTTCCTTATGCTGTGTGGTGATGCATGTCATCACTTGCTTATGACATGCACCCTGTGCTAGCTGTAGCTATGATCTATCCCTCCACAGACCACAAAGGTCAACAGTCACCACAGTCATGTCACTGAATGTGGATGGTAAGGTACCTTCCACTGCAACTGTTGCTCCCAGTGGCAATGTGCTGTTTGACTGTGTGATGAAAAGGCCACCACTGTCAGACACCATTGCTGCAGTGACATAAGCAAGCCCTGTTCTGATATGGCTGACCCCACAACTGTTGCATCTGCAAAGGCAGACAAAGATATATCCATATGTATAAATGAACATACACGAGGAACCCACACCTCATTGTTACAGTATTATTATATGTAAAATGTTATAAATAAACCTCCAGACACTGGACCCAAGTGAGTTTGTTTTTGTCAAGGGCAGATCATGCTTACTCAGCCTGGTGGACTTCATTGAGAAGGACACCAAAGCAATGGATGAGGGAAAATCATTCACAGTGACTACTTGACCTGGCCAAGGCATTTGACAAAATACCCCATTCAGGCATTATTGACATACTCAAGAGGTTAGGTACAAACTATATGGCACCCGATGGATAGCCAACTGGCTCGCAGTCAGTACCCAGGAAGTGAGAATTGGGGAGTCCACCTCTACAAAGAGGACAGTCACAAGTGGAGTCCCTCAGGGATCAGTCCTTGGACTGCCCTTTTTTGGCATTTACTTCTCAAAAGTCAAGGACAATGTCAGTGATCTTTGGCTGACTAAATTTGTAGATGATTGCAAATTAGGAGCTGTCACTGAATCCCACGCTGACAGAAATGTTCTCCAGGAGAGGCTGACTTAGACAAACAACTGGTGTCAGAGCCATGGACTAAAACTAAATTTCAAGAAATGCATAATAGTATCCTTTGGGAAGTTATCCATCCCTGTTAACTATCATATTGACAACAAACTCCTTAGAGTTGACCCAGTAGTCAGTGTCTTAGGGTCACACATAGATACATACATAGTAATCTAGCCTTTGACCATCACATGTCTACAGTGATGAAGAAATCATTCTATATTGCGCAGCTTATAAACAAAGGTATGGCATCTTAGTCCAAGGAAGTCATTGTTACACTGTATTTGGCATTCATTAGACTTATCATTGAATACAATGACCCCTTTAGTATGTACCTAACCAGACATATCAAATGTCCACAGAGGTTCCTCACTAAAAGAATACAGGGCATAAGTAAAATGTCCTGTGTAGACTGCCTCAAGGCCCTATCCCTGTATTCTGTCTCCTACAGGTACTTGAGGGGAGATCCATGCCTGGCATACAGGACATTGTCAGACCCCACTCTGATGGACCTCCTGCATATCCAGAAAACAAACAGCACCAGAGTTACCCATTCTAAAGACTTAAACCTTCCCTGTGATATAAATAGGACATGCTGGAAAGATAGGTATGTATCCCAGAGACTACCCATCTATGGAACAGGCTGCCCATCAGTGTGAAGCAGAGTTCCTCCCTAACCCAATTCAAATGCAACCTAGACAATTGGATGGGAAACTGGAAATTCATCCCTAGTTTGGCACCCATGTCTCTAATGGATGCAGGTAACCTGTAAATGGTTCATCTTTCAGGCCCATGCTTACAATTATCAAGGGTATCAGAACTTATCAGAGATTCAGGATGCATGGTTAGGCTTAAAAAGACCCTTGTGGTCATTAACCTAGTAAGCACCTAAAGGGGATCCAGTGTCTGTCAGCGTGGGATGACATGCTCGACAAGCCACATTGCTTCGCTAGGGACGGCTTGCACCTGTCACCCTTAGGCTTTTGTATACTGGCCAAGGCTCTTGCCACTCCTGTAGTGCCTTTTTTAGGCAAGGCTCAAAGGACAAACTCACCTCCATGGACAACCCAAGGATAAAAAATCTAAAGGTAATGCTACTCAATGCCAGAAGTCTAAACCTCAAGATGCACGCACTCGAGGCTCTCCTCAGTATGGAGAAAATCTATGTCTGTGCAGTAACATAAACCTGGTTCAAGGCTCCTGAGAGCACCCCAGCACTACCAGGTTATAACTCATACCATGCGTTTCAGCCCCAAAACTCGGACCAAAGCACAAAAGGAGGGGGAGTATCTATATTCATCAAAGATACCTACACCTCCAGGTTAGTGGCACTGCACAAAGCATCGGAAACCATCCATGTGCAACTAACAGTGGGCAAAATTGCCTTTCAGTTTTTAGTCTGCTACAGAACACCCTCCCTATTACAGGAACCCCACTTGGCATTCCTGAGAACACTGGAGAATATGAAGGTCTCTCCAAACACTATGTTATTGGGTGACTTCAACTACCCAAACATTGACTGGGAAAAATACTCAAGCCCAAACACTCTCGTCCAACGGTTCCTTGAATTTATAAACTCTAACGCAATGGAACAACTGGTCACCACTCCCACAAAAGGGAACAACATATTGGACTTGGTCATCACCAACATGGGGACTCTATGTTCCACACCAGAGGTAAACCCCTAATTGGTAAGATCAGATCATAAACAAATTTCCCTGGACATCCATATCCCATCCCCACCCCCAGCCAAGGAAATCACTGTAAAGAATTTTTCAAAAGCCAGCTTTGCACTTCTCAAGACTGAAGTGGAATCCTTCAAAGCCCCTGGGCCAGACGATAATACAGCCCAATCCGCAGAATCCTTTACAAATGCATTCTATGAGCACCTGCAGGAATGCATGGATCGTGCTATCCCAAATAAAACCAAGACTCACTCCTCCAAAAACAGGAGACCGGTCTGGTGGACCCCGGCCATAAATAAGCTATACAACAGAAGGAGGAACTACATGACAGAGCAAAATCCCCAAAAGGGAAGGCATCTCTGATCAGTATTAGCAAGAAACTTCGATCTCTCATAAAATCATCAAAGGCCAGTTTCAAAAGAAAAATTGCCCTAGACACTAAAGATAATCACAAGGCCTTCTTTAGTTATGTCAGGAACATGGGCGGAAACTCCCAGATATGCTCTGAATTGTTGCATAATGGTACAAAATATACTGAACCTACAGACATAGCCAACACCCTGGCAGACAGATTCAGCACAAACTTCTCCCCCCCCAAAGGAGCAAATGCCTATCCCAACTGAATGTAACCTCCCTGACATCACAGATGCACAGGTGAAAGCTGCCCTCTCCAAAGCAAAAAACACAGCATCTATGGGACCAGATGGTGTCCCAGGCTGTGTCTTACATGAGCTCCAAGAAGAACTGAACCCTCACATTAAGTCACTGTTCAAACTTAGCCTTAATGCAGGATATGTACCCAAAGAATGGCGTACAGCTACAGTGGTCCCACTCCACAAAGGACCCCAGAAACTATCGCCCCATAAGCCTGACTAGTCTGGTCTGTAAAGCTATGGAGCGTATTATCATGGAACTCATAAACAAAGACATTGGGAGCCTCCACACATTGGACCCTACCCAATTTGGCTTTGTTAAGGGCAGATCTTGCCTCTTAAAGCTAGTTGATTTCTTTGAAACAGTTACCAAAGCCATAGATGAGGGCAAGGTAGTCTACACAGCCTACCTGGACCTCGCAAAAGCCTTCGACACAATACCCCACTCGGGCATCATAAATCAGCTTACCAGCTTAAATATTAACCCCTATATCACAAGATGGGTTGCAAACTGGCTCTGAGATAGAACCCACATGGTCAGAATCACAGGTGCCATGTCCGTATCCAAACCAGTTACAAGTGACGTCCCACAGGGCTCAGTTCTGGGACCTCTCTTGTTCGGTATATACTTCTCTGAGGTTCAGGCTAACACGGGGGGATTATGGCTGACAAAGTTTGCAGATGACTGCAAACTGGGGGCCATAATCGAATCTCCAGCTGGCACAAGCATCCTCCAAAAGGGTCTCACAGAGATGGATGCTTGGTGCCAGAGCCACGGCTTCAAGCTAAATGCTAAAAAGTGCATAGTCATCCCCTTTGGGACAAACAAGGTGCCCACAAATTACCACATAGGTGGTAATCCATTAAGTATGGAAGAAGTAATTAGAGATTTGGGGACCAAAGTAGATAGTAATCTCTCCTTTGATAATCACGTTGCCAAAGTGGTTAGAAAGACCTTCTATATAGCCCACCTTATCACGAAAGGGTTCGCATCTAGATCAAGAAAGGTCATTGTGCCCCTCTACTCGTCACTCATCAGGCCCTTAATTGAATACAATGCCCCTTTTGGGATGTACCTTACCCGACACCTGCAGCAACTGGAGAGACCCCAAAAGTATCTCACCAAGAGGATCATGGGCTACAAACAGATGTCCTATGCAGCTCAACTAAAGAAACTCCAGCTCTACTCAGTTGCTTACCGCCTACTCAGAGGTGATCTATGCCTGACATACAAAGCCATGTCAAACCCAGAATTAATGGACACGCTCCAGGGACCTAAACCTCAGCACAAAAATAAATAGGACATGCTGGAGGGACAGATTCATTTCCCAGAGGCTCCCCTCACTCTGGAATAGAATCCCAATTCATGTTAGACATAGCCCCTCGCTGACCCTCTTCAAGCGAAATCTGGACGCATGGATGGGAAATCGCAAATTCACCCCTGGGATCTCTTCTGTGTCCCTGCTAGACAGAGGCACAGTAAACTAATCTTAAAAGGGTACCTTCTGTGACCTACTTTACAGAGGCACAGTAGGCTAATCTAATAGGGAGGCGGAAGCCAAATATACTCTGGCTAGGCTTATAAATGCCCTACGGCAGATAGCCTAGTATCTACCTATGAACCTATGGTGCAGTGGTGTAGTGGTAGCATTGTCACCTCATAGCAAGATGTTCTCCAGTTTGATTCTCGACCGGAGTGCTTTCTGTATGTAGTCTGAATGTCCTCACTGTGTTTGTGTGGGTTTCCTCTGGGTGCTCCGGTTTCCTCCCACATCACAAAAACATGCGTTTGGAGTATTTTTCCCTGGGCCTCTGCTGAAAATTGGCTTTGTTCCAAGTCAGACTTTCCCAGTAAACAAATGTTAAATAAAATAAATAAATTAATTAATAAATAACCTATGAATCTATAACCCACACACACCTTCTGGAGTGTGTCACAGTGTTGGCATCCCAGAAGTATCTGTGGAATAGATATAGCAATCTTTACAATCTCCAAGTTCATAATAGTGATGAACCACCATCTATGGTAGTGGCACAATGTAATATCAATCTGTTGCCGCTCTGATGAAAACATGCAATATCACCATCAGTAAAGCTGTCACATGTAGGCGTCTACCACATATTAGTTAGTGTCTCCTCACTGTTCCCATGCAGGGATATCAGTAACATTTCTGTCTCACTGACAGAGGTCTGTGATGGTAAACCACTTCCTGTGGCCATTCTCTCTCCCATGCAATTGCCTGGGCTTTTGTACAGGCATAAGTTGTCATGCGAGAAACTTTGCAGTAGACCTGCTGTACTATTCTGTTGTGGCCACCAATGGCAGTCACATCTGTCACATGGTCCTGCCACAGATGCTCTCTGAAGTACTTGTCAGTCTTGTCTGCATTAATATTGCAACTCTCATCCACACATAGGGCTTGTAATACACCTCTGTCTCTTCTGTGGAGAATGTCACTCATTACTTGGTTCTGTGCCATGTGGAATACATGTTTATTAGACTGAGTGTTTTCACTGTATTCTTAGTGAGTTTACTATAGCACATTAAGGTAAAATAATAGACCTAAAATAATAGAATCAGACTTGTGTTTTTATGTATTCATTCTGTTTCGGGAAAAGACAGTTCAGTAGAAAGAAAAAGATAAATCTTACTGACTAAGCATGAGATGTGCAGAAATAACAGCTCTCAAGGAGAGCTACAGAATGTTTCTTTCCTAAGGGAAAGATATGTGTACCTTCAATGGAATGTTAAATGAAGAATAGACTGTGATGCACATGCAAGACAAGGCTTGGAAACCAAGGCTAAAGAGGTGTGTAAAACATTACAGAGTTTTGGTATTATTAGATATACTTCAGACACAGTCAGCTGAGTCAGTTAAGTTAGCTTTTGGGCAGATATTCAAAAGGTTTTTGCAGTACAGACACTTTTAGTTGATATTATTCAGGAGAATCAGGAATATGCGTGCAGAAACTTTGGATATTTATCCAGCATTCCTGAATTTCTACACACTGCTATTGTTTATCAGCACTGTTACTGGAGATAGTATTTGGATATTGTTAACATCTAATAAAGCATTTTAACCAAACTACAGCATGTGCAGAATTCATTTTGAGAAGTACTAAAAGACTTGGCCCATAAAGGAGAGACTGGCTCCTGTTCAGCACAAGTTTGGGTAATTAATTGATAAAGACATTCATTCCAGTTTCATTTCATTTGTGTCCAGTAAATTCTTGTATCACCCTGTATAACAATTCTTTCAATGTTTACTGTATTTTCACAAGTCATATCTCCATGGCAAGCCTGCATGGACAGTGTGGAAGGAGATTGTGAAATCACATGTGTCTGTGGTCTGTCTGTTTAGACATGCAGCCAACCCAGGAAACATCAAAGTGTGTCTGACATGCACATCATTGCATCCTGACCCATCCAGCAGGTGTGCCATTGCTACTCAACTCCACCTTTCTTCTCTTACAGAGGATATTCCTTCTAATGAAGCCCTGCCCATCTGCATTGCCACTTGACATAGTTGCTCCAGCAATGTGTCATTCAGTAGTGCAACAGGTGGGCTGTGAACAGATGGGCATGTGGCTTGTCTACAGTTATTTGGTTTTGCAACACCCCTGCATTCACAGCTCCATTGTCTGTATGTTACAGCATTCCAACCTATATATGACTGGTGTCTGCTTACCACAGCTTTTGTAATCAATTTTTTTTCATTGTATAATGCTATACAGTTCTCTCTGTCAGTATATCTGCTCTGTATGCTGTTTCACTATCAATGGCATTTTGAACACCACGGTGGCAATGGTGTTTTTTATGACAGTATTACTAGCCTCATAGAGCAGCAATTCTGATAATGAGGTAATTTCACTGTAATGTTTCTTTATCACAAAAATAAAGCATCTTTATATCTCTTCTTCACTGGCTTAGTACAACACTACTCAAGTTCTCAGTGCCAATAAATATGCCTGTGAGCTTTACACTGACTACAAGGTCCATGTTTGTCTGGGCACTCACATGATATGGTCTATGCATGCATAGGCAGCCTGTTACCTGTTTCTGCCTATGTGGTTTGAAAAACACCCTGCAACAAAAATTAAGAGAGGCAGGCTGCCTCTCATGCAATGTGGGTAACAACATGCTGCCTCTGTTGTAAGCTGTGCATATGGTGGTAAAGCCATACTACCATGTGTGATGGCACACAACCGGCACCCCCCTAGTCTATGCATGTTTGCTATGGTCATACTACTAAACATTGACTGTGGTCTGCCTGCCTTTTGCAAGCCTTTATTTTTGTTCGACCCCCAACTCACAAGTTGTACAAGATAAATGCATCACATAGTAATACATGACAAACTGGAATACACGGTGAGGTTTAAAATGTAATTTGCAATACATTTATAAGTAGGAATAATGTAAGACAGGAAGTAAGCAGTATGTCAGTTGTATGTATATTTATTAGATATATAGAAATAAAGGAAGTTGTAGTGAAGTTCAGGCAGATGTAGAAAAAAGGTATTGCGTATAAACTGGAATTTTACTGGAGAGAAATAAAATTGTCATGGTGTGTACAAAGATATCAGTAAGGGGAAAAGGGTAGAAGACAATAGATACTTTATATTGAGAATATGCATTATTGAGTTACATAGAGGTCATGCAGGTGTGAAAGGGCTGAGGTAGTCTAGCCTGGGGAGGTGAAACATCAGAGTAAAGTATTGTTTTAGTAAGTTTTTGAATCTGTATAGGTCGGTGTGTTGTCTGATGTTGTTAGAGGTAGAATTCCAGATTTGGGAACTGGTAGTGGGGGGAGGGGGTTGGTCTGGTTGGCCTGGATTTAACAAATTGCTAACTGAGGACCAGAATTGTTTAAGGTTCTTATTGAGGATATCTTGGATTGAAGAGTTTTTTATCAGATCTGATTGAGATTTTGGTGCAGTTGGAGAGCTTTCTGAAGTTTTAGATCACTTTTTTATTATGAAGCCAATATTTCCAGGCTTTATCTCCATCTCTCATAAGTCATTTATTAGTTTTTTGTGAGCTAAGGGGTGGGGTTACATTTGACTCCTTTGTGTTTGGTTGGAGCTAATCACTTTAATATAATGAGAACAGTTTTACTAAAATATGCAAATGCTTCATCCGGAGGGAGAGTTTTAGTAGATACCAGCTAAAAGCTTTCAGTATTTCATGAATGCATTTTTATTTTTTAATTATGTTAAGGAGTGTGCTATAGTGGTGATAACTCTGTGTGTGTGTGTGTGTGTGTGTGTGTGTGTGTGTGTGTGTGTGTGTGTGTGTGTGTGTGTGTGTGTGTGTGTGTGTGTGTGTTGGCAATCTTAAAAAAAGTAGGGAAGTGGTCACTCATAGAATTTAGGAGGGCACCAGAGGAGATCATTTTACTTGGGTCAGATATGAGGTCCCTGTCGAGAATAGATCTACTGCAATGTTTGCTGTATTTGGTTGGAGAGCTGATGAGTTATAAGAAGTCATATAGATTTCTGATGGGTTAGGTTGGGAGCAGAAAGAGATTATTAATCAATATTTACATCACAAAGGATGAAGGTTTCTTAGATAATAGTGGTGGCTAGACAAGATATAAGCTAATGTTGTATTGTTGTTCCCTGGGGGAAATTAAACAGTGACAAGGCAGATATTGTTGCGACTATTAATTTCTAAGAGAGAAAGCAGTATTTTAACATTGCTGAAGTAGGGTGAGCAAATTGGGTATGGTAAGACTACCAGTGAGTTATTGTATAGGATTGCTTTGTCCCTTGATTTTTTGAGTGACTCGAGTGACTAGTCTAGTCACAAGGTGTTATAGCTTGGGGGAAGTATTTCAACATTCTAAATGTTGGGCTTTAGCTAGGTATCAGTTAAAATGAAAACATTGGGAGTGTGGAGTGTAACCCAAGCACATTGCTCATGTATTTCATTGCATACGCTTTGGCAGTTCATGTGATGAAGGAGAAGTCCAGGGGCGAGATGCTTGTTTGAATAATTAATCCGAGGGGAATGGTGCAGGGGTGATTGAAGGGGCAAGTGGAGTTACGAGTAGTGGGCTCTGGTTTTGAGTGAATATCACCAGTGGGAGTTCATTGTTTGGTAGAGGATTGGTAAGGGATGGGATATTTGGGTTTGTTTCTTTGTTTAAAACCAACATTTAATAGGTAGGAGCTATGTAGTTTAAAAGAGATTTCATGTAGGAGGATATAACAAAATGCTGGAAAAAGGTGAGGAAAAATGCTAGAAAAAATATTTTTTCCTTTGGAGTAGAGATCCATAGTGTAGGTATTTTGCATGCTAAAAGGAATGTTTTTTTTTTTTGTTTGTTTTTTTAAAAAGGAGGGGTATGCTGTAAGGTGAAAAGGAGATGTAGAAAGTCTCATGTGGCAAGTAAGGTTGGATAATATCTCTATTAGGCATTTTTTCTGGTTGAAAAACATGAGATGATGTATGATTATTAGTTGTGAGAATGTTACTAAGTTGGGCAATTCTGTCCAGTTTAACAGTTTTAGTGACAGAATCTATAAGGTTCATAGGTTAGTACTAGGCAGATTGCCCTTGCAGGCCATTTGAGGCCTAGCCAATTATCCCATTTGAGAATCAAACCCTGTACCTTGTGTCTGTAAGGTAAAATACCTTAACCATTACACCAACCTCTGCAATTAAACTAGCTACTCTTTTGTTGCATTTTTCCAGCATGGCTATTTGGGTAGTTTGCAGGCTGACAAGTATAGCAGCTGCATATAGAAGTGGGCATCAGAGAAGGAGATGTAATGGGTTGCCTAGGAGCTTAGTATGAGTTATGAGTTCACATTTTACTGTGTTCTGTAGACATGATGGTAGAGTTTTTTGACTGGAGTGTTGTTTAGGTGTAAACAGAATACTTGTTTTTATGGATCAGTAGCAGGTGAAAATTTTGGAGCCATATTTGAAAGGAGGTGACAGATTCTTGAGTATGGCTTTGCCCTTCTAGTTGTATTATGTTTTTGGCAGTGCAGATGATGTTGGTGAAAGAGCATACTGACTTATGGTAGTCTATTTTTTTGCTTAGTGTAGGTCATTTATGAATGTCTATTAAATAGCAAGAGATCAAGAATGGACCCTTGTGATAAGTCCTATGTGCACTGAGAGAAAGAGGAGATGTAAGTTAGCGAGTATCCAGTCAATTGTGGAGCTTCTGTAAGCATATCTAATATGTATGGAAATGAGTTGATTGAAGCTATATGCATTGATCAGATCACTGGTGGAGTTACTATTTATAGATTGCCAATCTATGTTAAAGGCCTCTGTTATTATTAGCTTTTGAAGGATATCTGCAGAAGCCTATGGAAAGGTTTCTTCATCAATGCCTAAGTTGCTATCTGAGGGTTTGTCGATTGCAAAGCTCTTATAGTTATTAAGCTTAAATGGAAATGCAAGAATCTCAGCATTTTTATAGAGATGGGTTATAAATGGAGTGAGATAGTGGAATGGAGTTACTGAAAATTATAGCAACACCACTAGCTTTTTTTCTTTCTGTCTGTTCTAAGAAAATTATACCATGGTGGCATACTTGTCAACAATTTAGTGCAAGGATTATGGACAAAAACAAAAATAATGGGGGGAGGGGGTAGAGTTCCCAAATCAGGGACAGACTTTAAATATTCGTCTTAATGAAGTTGATATATGGGGGAGGGTGTAGGTAATAAACAAAATCACCCAGGACAGAAGCACAGATTAGCTGAGCCCCAAGGACACATTAAGGATCCCCAACAAGCCCCAGTAAATATGGAGTAAGTTGGGAGTGTTGGAGAATATCTAATAGATACAGCATGTCATTGGGTACTGGGGGGGGGGGGGGGTTGAATACAATGAGGAATGAAGAGGACCAAAAAAAAAAGGAAAGTTGATAGATTAATATGCATTGCTTTGTCAAGCATTTTTAAGGATATCAAGTCTAAAACTCAAATAGATTCATAGGTGTTTACTAGGCTAATAAGACAAGGGCCTTTTTAAGCCTAGCCATGCATCCCAAATCTCTGACAAGTTCTGATACCCTTGATAAGTGTAAGCAGGGGTTTGGGAGATTAACCATTTACAGGTTACCTGTGTCCATTAGAGATATAGGTGCAAAAACATGGATGACTTTCCGGTTTTCCATCCCATTGTCCAAGCTGCACTTGAATTGGGTTAGGGAAGAGCTCTGCTACACATGGATAGGGAGCCTGTTCCATAGATGTGGTAGTCTCTGGGTTGCTTACCTATCTCTCCAGCAGGACCTATTTATAGCACAGGCAATGTTTAAGTCTTTAGAACAGGTAATTCTGGTACTGTTTGTTTTGTGGATATGCAGGCGGTCCATCAGAGTGGGGTCTGACAATGCCCTGTATGGCAGGCATAGATCTCCCCTCAAAAGCCTATAAGAGACAGAATACAGGGATAGGGCATTGAGGTGGTCTGCACAGGACATTTTACTTATGCTCTGTATTATTTTAGTGAGGAACCTTTGTGGACATTCTACTTGCTGGATATGTCTGGTTAAGTACATACCAAAGGGGGCATTGTACTCAATGATAGGTCTGATAAATGCTAAATTCAGTGGAACAATGACTTCCTTTGACTTAGATGTCATATCTTTTGCTTGTAAGTTGTAAAACACAACAATTCCACCAGCAAACAAGCCACACTAGTAGCCAGAAATCAAAAGAAGGTGCAGAGAAAAGCACCAGTGTATAAACACAGCAGCACAATTCAAGGTATCCACAGGTAAAATAGGCAGCAGGTGAAATAAATCCAAGTATGGAAACACAGCAGTCATAATTTGAAATATCCAAAGGTAAAGTAGGCAGCAAACAACAGGCAGCAGGTAAAATAAATCCAAGTTTAATGCATATACAAACTGGTAAGCACTTTCACTATGGAATCATAGTTTCTTCAGACCCTAGTGAAACAACATCTTTACTAAAAATGTATATAACACTGTCATAATGTTGTTGTTGTTGTTGTTGTTGTTGTTGTGTCTTTCAGCTTTTTCCAGTTAGGGGTCGCCACGGTGGAACTCCGGTCTGCTAATGATTGGCAGTAGATTTTCATGTGTCGAGTTGCCAGCTCTGATGCACAACCTTCAGCGAAGGTACGCCCATTCGCGCATGTCTCCACGCAGAAGACGCTTTAGCTGAGAATCGAACAGGACAACGTCTCACTGTGAGGCGACAACGCTACCACAGCACCACCACCACTGCATAATACACAGAACAATCAAAAGCTAAAACTAATAAAACAATTAAACAGTTAATGCTGGACCTACAAAAAATGTGAACCCAGCAAAAGGAAATAGACATTACATTTTTCTTTTCCTTCTAGCTTTTAAAATAGATTTCAAAGGCATTCTTATATAACATATAACACAGTAAAAAAAACCTGTGTGCATTACCTTGCATCTGAACATGTTTAGCTAAGTCACTGACAGTGTTATCTTTATTTATACAGTACATATGGTCCTTAATATGTTCGCGAAACCAACGGTTCATTTTGCCAACATAAAATGAGCTGCATTGCTCACAGTTGGCTAAATAAACAACATTCTTAGTGTCATAGTTAGCCATAACATTTAAAAAATATTTCTTCCCTGTCTGTGGATGAACAAACTCATTACCCTCTCTAACATACTGACAAAAATGACAAGTACCACACTTTTTGATACCCTCTCCCCATTGTCCATAACCCAACTTATGCGGGTAACACAACAACCTCTTTAAATTTGCCATATTCCTGTAGTAAAACTTAGGATTATGTGGCAACTAATGTTTCAACAGATGAATCAGAGTTTAGAATATGCCAATTATTTTTAATTACATCAGTGACCTTATTTATATTGTAGGTTCATAGGTTAGAACTAGGCTAACTGCCCTTATGAGCCATTTCAAGCTTAGCCAATTACCCCATGTGAGAATCAAACCCTGCACCTTCCATCTGTAAGATAAACACCTTAACCATTATGCCATCCCCCCACCCACAATAATAAGCCCTACCAAGACTTGAACCCAGGACCCTGTACACTACAGTAAGAACAATGTACCACTACACCATTTGAGCTGTAGAAAACACCTCTGTAAGTCTCGAACCCCAGACCTTGCACACACTACACAACATGAAGTACCACTAAGCCACGGTAGATATATCACTGGAAAAACTCCAGCCAGTACATTTGGTACAGCTATGATGCATGCCAGCTATGGGAACTGTGATAGCTGCCAGCATACACATTCATGATAATGTCCTGGGTATTGCCCACAACCTGCCAGTTGTTGGAGTGGTACCCCTTGCGGTTGGCATAGATTCTACTCTCCTCATCGGGTGGTGCCTTGATGTGTATATGGGTGTAATCTATGGCACCCAGTACATCAGGGTAGTGTGCTACATGGCAGACATGTTACATATTGCTGGCCTTCACCTCAGGGGTGAGGGGAAAATAAATGTGCTCACTGTTATGTGGTTGCATGGCATCCAGGAATGTGTGGAGTACCCTGGATGCTGATGCCTGTGAGATCCCCATCATGTCCCCACTTAATTTTTGGAAGGTACCTGTGGCTATTATCCTAAAGGATACACATACCTTTTTTCCACTGGGATGCATTCCCCTCTGTTGGCTCTGGGTCTAAGCTGAGGCAGCAGAGCTCAGTGAATTTGTGTAGAATGTCCCTGTTCACCCTGTGGCACTCTACAATCTCCAGCTCATGTAGCTCCTGGAAGGTTACCTGGGCCAGAACACTCTTCTCCTTCTCTGTCTAGGCCTATTGTCAGCAGCAGTAGCAGCAGTGACTTCAGCATCTAGCACATACAGATGTAGCAGACCTGCAGCAGCCCCTAGCATTCATTCAGTTAAAATTCCTTGTAGGGTGTATGCATACTTTATAGTGCTCTACTGTAGGTGCTGCCTGCATGAGTGGCTATCTGTGATGGATTTCACTTGCCTAGTATATCATTAACTTCATTTAATGGCCCTAGTTTAAGTTAAATAAGGATCAAGAGTAATTGATACATCATTGGCTTTTAGATACTCTCAGCACAGTGGCGCACCATGGAAACAGCGGAAACATGCACCCCATAGTTAAACAAAGCTTAGAAATCAGTGCACCCCCCCCCCCAGACTTCCATGTTCAGCACAGCAGCATGCTGCACAAACACGGTGAAACACGTGCTTCTTAGTTAAACAAAGCTTAGAAATCAGTTTACTCCCCAGACTTGCATGCTCAGCACAGCGGCATGGTGCACAAACAAGAGCAGCTGTGCTACAATCAGCTCAGCAGTTAGTGGACACACCCTCTCCTGATGTCAGCTGCCTTTTCTGTGGACACCAATATGGTTCTCTTTCTACACAGAAGGGATCTGCAGACACGGTTACCCCATTATGCTATTCAGTAACTCCACCTTATTTGCACAGGGTTCTGTGCTCTCACCCTGGAAACTACATGCTTCCAAGCCCTGCCATGTTAGCAACAGTACCAATGTACCATTGTAAATAATGCATGCAGAGTCCTGTAGTACATTTCTGTCTCATTATATTAAGTTTGAGTTTTTCCACATTATATATATATATATATATATATATATATATATATATATATATATATATACACACATATAAGGAATGTTTGTGGACAGCGGCATGCCACACAAACATGTCCAGATTATTAAAAAATATATATTTATAGAGGATAGTTTCATTCATATCTGTGTATGCTATGTCATTTCAGTCCATCTATCTGCATTCTTACAGCCCTTTTTTTCTTTTTACAGCCCTGTACATGATTTTTTTTCTGTGTACACTATGGACACTGACACAGGATCTGCAGGGCTGCCTATCTGCTTGCTGGATTGCTCCGTCTGCCTCATTTATATGTGATTCACCTGCTTATGATGTGATTTGTATACTATGGAAGTTTCCGTGTTGGCACGCTCATGTTGCACCGCTCAGCAGTGCTTATTGGATCTAAAAATGTTCGCTCCCATGTTAGCAGTGTGGCACAATGCCTACATGAAAAAAAAATGTGTTGGCTTTATTAAAGTCACTCCATGTATTATACATCTGTCTCTGAAGAAGTAAGGACATAGCCTACAAGATAGTGTAATGAGAATAATGCTTCAGAAATTAATAAGAATTGTTTTATTCAGAACAAGATTTCCCCAGCATAAAATAATTGTTAGACTATCGCATTAGTAGGAGACAAGAGTTTACAGTGAAGCAAGAAGCCAGTCTGGTGGTCCCCTGCCATGAAAAGCTATACAACAGAAGAAAGAAACTGTTGCAAAAAAGAGTAAAATCTCATGACTGGAAGAACTCCCTGGTCAGCCTCAGTAAGAAGCTGAGATCCCTCATAAAATTCTCCAAAGCTAGTTATGAAAACAAAATTGCCACTGATTCTAAAGACAACCACAAAGCATTCTATAGCTATGTCAAGAATCTCAATGGCAACACTCAGATCTGCTCTGAGTTATAGCACAATGGCACTAAATATACAGAACCAAGTGATATTGCCAACATCCTGGCAGAAAGGTTCAGTGCTAACTTTACCCACCACCCCCTAAAGGGCCCATCTCTATATCGGAAGAATGCAAAGTTCCTGTAATCACGGTTGCATAGGTAAAGACCACACACTCCAAAGCCAAGAACACAGCATCCATGGGACCTAACAACATCCCAGGCTGCGTTCTATATGAACTACAGAATGAACTGGCACCCCACCTAAGCACCATGTTCAATCATAGCCTCACTTCAGGCTTTCGGCCCACGGAATGGCGCAAAGCAACAGTCATCCCACTCCATAAAGGGGGAGCCATCGTGGACCCCGGGAACTACCACCCCATTACCCTAACGAGCCTGGTCTGCAAGGCCATGGAACATATTATCATGGAACTTATAAACAAAGACATTGGTAATCTCCAAACTCTGGACCCCACCCAGTTTGGGTTTGTAAAAGGCAGATCATGTCTCCTTAAACCTGACTGACTTCTTTGAAGCAGTCACCAAAGCCATAGATGAGGGTAAGGTGGTTCACACAGCCTATCTAGATCTCGCCAAGGCTTTTGACACTATCTCCCACTCTGGAATTATAGATAAACTCACTAAACTAGGTACAAATCCCTATGTCACAAGATGGGTTGCCAAATGGCTCACTGACAGAACCCACACTGTGAAAGTAGAAGATTCCAAATCCGGCTTCAGACCAGTGACAAGTGGAGTACCACAGGGTTCAGTCCTGGGTCCACTCCTGTTTGGTATCTACTTTTCAGAAGTACAGGCTAACACAGAAAGTCTTTGACTAACAAAGTTTGCAGATGACTGCAAACTGGGAGCCATAATTGAAACTCCTAACAATGTGGACATCCTACAAAAGGGCCTCACTGAGACAGATGCCTGGTGTCAAAGCCATGGCCTCACGCTCAATGCCAAATAGTGCATTGTCATCCCCTTTGGCAAAAACTCTGTACCCATGAGCTACCACATTGGTGGTAGTCTACATAACATCAAAAGTGTGATAAGAGACCTTGGGACACAAGTGGACAGTAGTCTCTCCTTTGATAATCACATTGCCACAGTAGTCAGGAAATCCTTCTACGTGGCACACCTCATCACAAAAGTTTTCTCATCCAGGAAAAAAGGGCCATTGTTCCCCTCTACTCATCACTCATTAGACCCATTATAGAACACAACACCCCTGTTGGTATGTACCTCACAAGACATCTACAGCAACTGGAAAGGCCGCAGAAATACCTCACAAAGAGGATTACCAGCCTCAAACACATGCCCTACGTAGACTGTCTCAAAAAACTCCAGCTTTACTCTGTTGCATATCACCTACTCAGAGGTGATCTATGCCTAACATATAAAGCTATGTCAAACCCAGAGCTGTTGGACATGCCCCACTTAAAGAAATCCCAATTCCTCTGAGCTACACGCTCTAGGGACCTAAACCTTGTCACTACAATAAACAGAACATGCTGGAGGGACAGATTCCTGTCCCAGAGACTTCCCACACTCTGGAACAAACTACCTATCTATATCAAACAAAGCTCCTCATTAGCACTCTTCAAGAAAAATCTTGATGATTGGAAGGGAAATATGAAATTCACCCCAGGGATCACCTCTGTGGCTCTGCATGACAGGGGCACAGGAAAATAATTTGTTGGGTGGCGAAAGCGAAGGTACCTTTTTGACTAGGCTTGTATAGGCCCTGGGGCTGATAGTCTAGTACCTACCTATGAACCTATGAAGTCATATGCTGCTGGCAACAGTAAGGCAGTATTGTGTATTGTGATGATTTATTGAGATATTGTCCACATTCATTCTACAATTTCATGGATTTAGCTCAGTAAATCTCTGATAATACTGACCCTAACTAACTGAAATAACAAAAGAAACAGATCAGATCTATGGATTTTATAACACTTGTGAAGAAGATTAAAACATTACTTTTAAAGAAAACATAATTTAAGATGAAATCTGCAGGTCACTGTATGCTTCTGGAATCAGGTGCACCTAAACTTGAAATTGTATGAGGTGGCTTTCAACTGTATACCCAGGGAAGCGTGAATTGCTTGAAAGATCAATAAGGTACATTGTGTTTCTGTCCCTTTCTCTGCTCTGTTACTGTAATGCTGTTCAGAATATACCATGATACTAATGTTAACAGGAAGCATAATATGCTGTGTGACAATAAGAAATATTCAGTATATAGGATAATGTGTTCCTTTATTTATATTATCTTAAGAAAATGTTACCTGTTTGGCCAAGTAAGGTATAAAATAATGCTACAATTAAAATGAAATTGTCTGTATTATCAGTGGAGTGAGTAGTACATAGGATCTCGCTCTGAAGGCCTTGGATTGCAGTATACATTGAAGAGTCGGCCTAGTCATCATGTCATC